>NW_012267224.1:4559464-4582346 GCF_000151885.1 Dipodomys ordii
CGCTAGCCTTGAGCTAAAGAGCTGAGGGACAGCGCTCAGGCCCAGGGTTCAGGCCCCACGACCAGACCCCCCCCCAAAAAAAAAAGATATTAAGTGATACAAGCCAGGCTTAGAGAGATAAACCATACATTTTTTTCTCATGTGTGGAAGCTAGATCTAAAATACAAATATGCATGATAACATATACAGGGTTCAATACATTTACACACAAACTGACTAAAGGATGGTATACTTAAGGGAAGAATCCAAAGGCATAACTCCTCTGAACAACTAATATGCTGCTTACCAACATGAATACCAGGAAGTAGAAACATTATTTTTTTTGAGGGGTGAGAAATGGAGGAAGAGCAAAGGAATGGAGGGAGAAAGGGCGATGTACATAATGTAAAAAATAGTCTACATTTGAGAGTAGAGATGAGGGTGGAAATGGGGGTGACAACTGACCAAGAAGCATGGTACTCATAACCTGACTTATGGAATTGTAGCCCCTTTGTACAACTACACAATACTAACAATAAATGCAGCTAGGGTCTGGGGTGAGACTCCCAGCTCAAGTCCTGGCTGTGCATTTTTCTAGCGTAACATTTCACCCATGAGCTTCAGTCCTTCCTTTTTAAAATGGTTGTGAAACTGCTGGTTGGTCGTGAGGACTCAATGAGACCGTGGCTGGCTGGCACAGAGCAAGCGCCCATTGGGTGCAGGCCGGTAAAACCTTTCATGGCAGCTTTTGGCTGAGTAGTTTTGCACTCAAAGGCAGTGAGCACACACGCTACCATGGGTCAGACATGTGTCCTCAAGTTCACTTCATGCTGTGTAATTGGGCAAGTGGTTTCACTTGTCTGTGTCTGGCTCGCTGCAGTCACTTCCTAAGTGGTCTCCCTGCCAATCATCCTCCTCTCTTAGTTTTATCATCACTTAGCAACCAGAAGTGATCCTGTGAAAGCTAAGTCATTCCTGCCCAAAGCCTGGCAGTGGCTTCTCAAACACTCAGAGCTGACCCAAACACCTTTGCTTTCAGGGCAGGACTCCTTCACCCTCCTCACCTCCTACCACTCACAGCTCACTCACTCACTCCATTCAATACATGAGCCTTCTAGTTGTTTTCAGCCATGTGTTCCAGGACCCTTGTACTTGCTTCCTTCATATGGCTCTCCGAGACATGCAGTTGCTTTGCCTCTTTGTACTTAGACATGTCACCTCCTCAGAGAGGTCTTCCTGTGTACCTTTGTGCCCCTCTACACTCGGGCCCTGATTTTCTTCTAGCACTTTCACCATGTGGTATGAGGGTAACACTCACTTGTCTCCTTATTTCTTGTCTGAATAAACATTTAAAATTTATGAGCACTATGAAAACAAGGTCTTTGTGTTTTGCTATAATCAAGAGCCTAAAATACTACCTGGCACACAGCGAGCTCTTAAAAGATAAGTGTGAATGAACATAGGAATCCATGCACACACGTACAGGGACCTCTTTTCTTCATCTGTTGAAGAATAACAATTTCCATCTTGAAAGACAGTGAAGGTTTGGGGAGATAATATATGTTAGGACTGGCAGAAACTCGGTTTTTAGAAGTAGCCCAGATCCTGGCGATTTCTTCTGTAAGGGGGTGAATGTACCCCCAAGGCATTATTGATTCTTACAGATTCCCATTGCTCTGCAGCCTCATGAAATTGTTCTTGCTGCCTAGAAACAAAGGACTTCCTGGAACTTGTGGAGTTCAAACCAGGAACATGTAGAGACCCTAGAAGAAGCTGATATCCCTACAAATGGTAAATCTGCTAGTCTCTTCCAACCCAGGGCCCATGGTCATACTCACTCAGCCTCCAGGGCAGCCAGCCGGGCCTGGAGTCGGGCCTGGGCCCCACTAAAATCAGCCACCATGGCCTGCATCTCCTTCCGGTGCTCCTGGCGAAGTGCCTCCACCTCCCTGGCCCTCTGAGCTTGCTGGTCCTCCTCTAGCAACCTGTGGTGGACAGAGGCACGTTCAGGCCGGCCCAGGTTCAAGGGCTGAGTCCCTTGAGTCTTTAGGGTTTATTACCTTCTCTGCTGACAGACTGGCCTAATTGGGGGACCCCTGAGTTGAGGATTACAGCCTAAGGCCCATGTCCCCATAAGAAGGAAAGCTGGGTCTCTGAGTTATGGGGACCTCCTCTCAGCAAATTCCCCGGCCATTCCACATCTGTGGAAAAGAAATCCAAAAGGAGAGCCACCTTCTGGGGGTAAATGGAGAACAGACCTGGAGGGAGCCCCAGAAAACATGTTCCCCACGAGGCAGCTGGAACGGTCTCTCGGAGGCCTGGGAGACCACTGGTCCATGATCAGATGAGGTTTGAGAACATTCCTTAAGGCTAGCTGCAGCAGCCATACTTGTTCTTGATCACTTCTCAGCTGTGCGGCTGACAATGGGCAGTGTCCTCTGCTGTTCAATGGCAGTGACACTGGTCTCTACGTTACAGGATCACCGCATGAGTCTAGAGGACCCCCAGAGTTCAAAAGATGTATCCAACCACCGGCCATCATTGTTTCACCCCCAGGTGTGGCCCTCAGAAATCACTGCTTAGTTTGTACAATATATTTTTCCTGCAGAAAGGAACACTGCTTTCCAGACTTAGAGGGGAAGGTAACTCAAAGTAGTGATGATACTCCACCCAGGCCCATCTCTTTCTAGGGACTTGCCCAGGGCCATACAGCAGGTCATTAACTGAATCTACAAGATACCGCTCTTCTCAGTGAGCTCAGGACAGCTCCCTTGAGAGGGAGCCCTAGGACCTAATCTTAGATGGCGCTTCAGTTATTTCTCAGCGACATGATGCTGGTAGGGAGCGGCTCCCCATCTACGGCCTAGAACTCAGAATGGTCACGTTCCGGGGACAGTGCTTCTGCCCATCCCTACCTGTTACTTGAGCCTGGGACTTGAGTCCCAGTTACATGAGTCCCTCAGCTCCTGCAACCAGAGTGGGCCTTGAGTTCAGATGTTTTCAAAGTTAATTTTGATAAGTATTATTTTATCAGATGCACCGAGGCATTGCACCTTCATGCTCCTCCTCTAAAATCCTTTGGCCTGCTGTGTGCAAATGTCTAGAGTACTAGAGTTCCAATTTTTAACAAAGCTCCCATGGGGCATCTCAGCCTGGGAACCGGGGTCCCAGGGTTCCATGTCTATAGGACACCCTTTCTTTTAATGATCTTAACAACCTGTGTGCTAGGCAATGTTCTTCCCCAGGCCTGAGAAGGTAGGAAACATGCCCAAGGATATGCTTAAGAGGCAGAATTAAAACAGATCAGTAAGAACCCAGCTGTCTTACACCTACTGGTCATGGGAAGCCACTTGTGCCTGTCCCGCAGAACTGCTTTCCTCTCTTCCATAAAGAAGTGTTGTGAAGGGTAAAGGAATCAGCATAGCCAAAGCCCAAAGCAGTTTTGGGCTCATGCAATAGGGTTCAACATACATAGCTAACAAATAACAGGAGGGAGGGGGGAAACAATCCAGGATCTTCCAGACATTAAAATGACGGATGGACGAAAGAAAGAAAGAAAAGAAAAGAAAAAGGAAGGAAGGAAGGGAGAAAGGAAGAAGGAAAGAAAGAAAAGAAGAGAGAGAGAGAGGGAGGAAGGAAAGGAAAGGAGAAGAGAGGAGAGGAGAAGAGGAGAGCAGAGGAGAAGAGGAGAGCAGAGGAGAGGAGAGCAGAGCAGAGGAGAGCAGAGCAGAGGAGAGGAGAGCAGAGGAGAGGAGAGCAGAGGAGAGGAGAGCAGAGGAGAGGAGAGGAGAGCAGGGCAGAGGAGAGGAGAGGAGAGCAGAGGAGAGGAGAGAAGAGAGCAGAGAGAAGAGGAGAGCAGAGGAGAGGAGAGAAGAGGAGAGGAGAGAAGAGGAGAGAAGAGGAGAGCAGAGGAGAGGAGAGAAGAGGAGAGCAGAGGAGAGGAGAGAAGAGGAGAGGAGAGCAGGGCAGAGGAGAGGAGAGAAGAGAAATCAACTTCATCCTTGAGGCTGGCATCTTTTCCTGGACTTCGATGAAGTCCAGGAATCCCTTGAACAAGAGAAAGCAGCAGCAGAGGCCCTAGGAAATCTTACAGCTGTTTGCAGGAGACGCCTCGGGCAGGGCGGAGCAGCCCGGGGTGCAGGGCTGGGAGGTGGCCGGCACGGCTAGGCTGCCGGCGGGCCTGCGTCCTGAGGCCCGGGCCGGTCGGGGCCCACAGCCGGGGGTGGCCGGCTCACCCATGGGAACTACCCCGCCGCCCTGCTCCTCTGGCTCAGCTGTTCTGGGCCAAGCCCCCGAGGTCTGGGGGATCTAGACGTCCCAGAACATGGGAACTGCTCACGATCCCAGGAGCCTGCGGGAGACCGAGGCCCACGCACCTGCGCTGGTCGCGGAGCTGCAGCGCCTCCTGCTGGTGCTGCTCCGCCTCGGCGCGCAGCCGCAGCAGGGCCTCCTGCAGCCGGGCGAGCTCCTCCTCGCGAAGCTGGTGCGCCGCCGCGCTCGGGGCCTGGCCGGCGGAGGCGCGGGTCAGGTCCAGGGCCGCTGCGTCCTGAGCACAAGACCGGGGTTCTCAGGATCGGGCGAGGCCGACACGACACAGGGAACAGAGATGGAACGCAGCCCAGCGTGGGCCCAGACCAGGCTCCTGGCTGCTCTGCTCTCTTCTCCTCCCTCCCTCCCATCCTCCCTCTTCCCCGCCCCATCTCTCTCTCTCTGGGGCTTGAGCTCAGGGCCGGGCGCTGTCCCGAGCTTCTCTTGCTCGAGGCGAGCACTCTACCGCTTGAGCCACAGCACCGCTTCCAGCTTTTCCTGTGTATGTGGTACTGAGGACTCGAACCCAGGGCTTCCTGCATGCTAGGCAAGCACTCTCCCAGGACGCATCTTCCCAGCCCACATCTGCTGTCGTGGTTATTCGTTTTTTTTCTTTTTTGCGGATCCCTGGAGGGCTCTTTGAGGATTATTCTTCACGTCCCTGGGACTGGCTGAGCCAGTGCCCTGGGAGCTTCAGGGTGGAGGGTTTAGCGCTTGGTGGGTGAGCTGTTCGCAGGAGCAGGCCTCCTGCTGGGGGGAAGCTGGGCCGGAGGAGCAGGGGGGTGGCCAGGCACCCGGAGCCAGAGAGGGGACCAGGCAGGAAAACAGCCTGTGGCCGGCTGTAGTGGCTTTTCTTTCTTTCTCTTTCTTTTTCCCTTTTCCTCTGCTCCCTCCCCTCTCTTCCTCCCTTTCTCCGTCCTCCCTTCTTTCCTCCCTTCCTCCCTTTCTCTCTTTTGCTTACATGCTTCTTCCTTCCTTCCTTCCTTTCTTTCTTTCCTTTTCTTTCTCCCCCCTCCTTTTCATGTCATAACTAGAGCTTGAACTCAGAGCCTGGACATTGTCCCTTAGCTTTTTCACTCAAGGCGGGGGCTCTAGCACTGGAGTCACATCTTTACTTCGGACTTTTTGGTGGTTAATTGGTGAAAAGTCTCATGGACTCTTCCCTGCCTGGGTTGGGTTTGAACCATGATCCTCAGATCTCAGCCTCCTGAGTAGCTAGAGTTCCAGGTATGAGCCACCTGCGCCTAGCTAGTGGAGGCTTTTTGATGCCAGTCTGGAGGTCATCTGGAGCTTATTTCAGTGGGAGCCACTAATGTTTTTATACAAAATCGTGCTAGGCATCATCTGGATATCTGAAGCAGTTTGTGGTGAGATGGAGGAGAGAAGCCAGGACTACTAGGAGGTCACTGTGCTGCTGGCTAGAGCAGAAACTGTGGGCCTGCAGGGAAGGGGCTGGTGGGGGAAGTCTGAGCAGGTGGAGTCCTACAGACCCTGGCTGTGGAGGCTCCTCCTCCACAGACCCCGTGCTGGGGGTTTCTCTAGGGAGGTTTCTGAGAAATTCTTCTGCAGACCAAGGTGTGGTTTGTTGTCTAGAGGCTGTTCTGGCACCTACACCTCAAGATGATATGAACCTAAACTATAAATAAGGTGTATGCTAAGGCCCCGGTTTTGCCTTTCAAGGGTGGGAATCTGCAGGAGGCAGCCCCACATGCATAGCTTTCTATTCAGGTCTTTGGGTTTATGACTCATCTAATTAGCCAGAGAGTTCTATCCAAGTTGGTGCCCAGGAGGTCTGGCTTCTTCATGACAGAAGAGCTACTAGCAAACCCTTTTGCCATCCCATGGGAAATGCTAGGTGTAGGGGGAAGTCTGATGATCCCTCAGTCAAATTAGGGGTTTGGGTCTAGATGGGTGATGGTCAGACTTTTCACTCATATATTTGTCTCTAGTTGCAGGCGGCCAACTATCCCCTGAGCTGTGGGCGGAGCTGCTGGGTCCTACCACTTGGGGCTCGGCCCATATAGTGAATCCAGCCCTTGGAGCTCATCTATCTTACTGTGGTCCACTCACTGTGCTGGCCCAGGAGGAGGATGGTGAGGGTAGGGCCAGGGCGCTCACCTCTGTGTTCTCAGTGTGGTCCTCACTGTTTTCTGGACACGGGTTGATGACCTGCTGTCTCCTCAAGCTGCCCAGAGCCCTCAGCTCAGCCCGCAGCACCTCCAGGTCCTTCTGGTGCTCGGAGCAGGCAGCTCGCTGCTCTGACAGCTCCTGCCTGAGCGACTCTGGAAGAGAAAGACCAACAGGAGGTCATAGTCAAGGCTGAAGTCTGCCTTGCAGACCATCCTGGGTTACGGTTGGCATCTGAAGGCTGGGGAATGAATTCACTAAGTGTATTCCAAGAAACTGTTCTCATTCAGGCTCTACAACCATCTAATCTGGTTGGTGTTATCCTCCATTACAGCTCCATTTTACAACAAGCACCTGGAGAGGGTGAGTCAGATGCCCAGAACTTCACAGCTATTTCCTGGTGACTTGGGACTCAAAGTTTCTCTGAATCACCTCCTGGGACACTGATGTTGGTTGGGATGGGCCAGCCTGAGCCCTCCCTTATAGAAGGCCACATCCTGAGGCAATAGCAAGCCCCACCTCCCACGTCAAGGAACAAGGGGAAGAACAGGGAATTAATTATCAGATGACCTAGGGACCTCCTTTGAGGCTCAGAACCTCAGGCCCGAAGTCGTGAAATCCACGTCAACTGTAGGGACATTCTCCTTGCCAGGGCAGGGGTCTTGGCTGGATGCTGGAAGTGGGAGCTAGAGTGCCAGCCCATCTGGACTAAATCGAGCCACGCAGGGGGAATTCACTCAGCAGAGCCCTACAAGGTGAAACGTTTTTTTATCACGATTATTTTGCATACTGTGAAACTTGTCCAAGGTCACAATAGGCTTTGAACCCAGGCAGTCTGGCTCCAGAGATCTTAATTGGCTCCCGTAGGTTCTATAGTGCTTCACGTGAGTTGTTTGTTTCATGTGGAAATGCAAGAGGTACTGCATTTCATGTTGGGGAAAACGGGGTGGGCAGAGGGAGAAGCAGAAACAAGTAGGTGCTGAGTGGCCTCAGTTTCCCCAGTTGGCAAGAAATCTTGAGAATGAAGACAGGAAATTGATGCAACACCATGAGGCTCTTAGAAAGGCTCAGAACTGTGCTATATTGAATAGTAACTGTATATGCAGGCACTGAGCTCATGCCAAACGCTAGGTACATTGTATTTAATAGATTATTAAATCTACACTGTAACCCTACGAGGTAGAAACCATGGCAGCTCCTTTTTGTAGAACAGGAACCCGAGGCTCAGGGAACTCATCTAGATTCACAGTGGGGTGGGAGCAGAGCCAGAACTGTTCACCTTGGCTGCCAGAGCTCTGGGCCCTGTTCTATGTGCTAATGGTCTTATTGGTGGGCCCTGCAGGAGACTGGGTCCCCGTCTAGGGGGAGTTTTACCCAGCAGCAGGGTCTGCTGCGCTTGCATCCTCTCCCGCTCCTCTTGCAGCTCTTGCCTGGCCTTGTCCTCCAAGGCCTTTAGCTCCAGCAGGTGGGCCTGGTGTTGAATCTGGAGGCTGTGGCTGGATTCCTTCTTCACACGTTCCTCTGTGGCCTGAGAGCAGAAGCAGCAGAAAGCAGGCATCAGGCTACAGGTGATGGTCTAGCAATGGCCTTCCACAGCAGTCATTTTGTACCATCCACAGCTGATTGGTCCAGAGTGGACGCGTGCGCTAAAATGGGCCAGTCAGAATTCTTTCTTTGGGAATTTGGTGTTAAGATGTGGGGAAGAAAGGGGGTAAGAATGAAGGACACAGATGAAACCCACCACTGCCGATTTAACATACTCAGGAGCACTGAAGTGAGCATCTTTCATCTTTTCCAGGACAACTGTGGGGAGGCACCCATCTGCTAGGAGGTATGAAAGTAACCACTAGGATGTTTATGTCTGGAACCCTGGAAACCAAATATGTTGCCTTGCAAGGAAAAGCATGCAGAAATGACTGATAAAGTTGAGGATGTTGGGATGGGAGATTACTCTGATTTTTCTAGGCGAATCTCAGTCACAAGATTCATTATAAGAGGGATGCAGGAATGTCATTTGGAGATGATCTGATGGTGGAAGCAGAGGAGAAAACAGAAGAGATCTGGAGTTGCTACACAGTTGGCTTTGAAATATGTCAGGAGCCAGGAACCAAGAAATCCAGACAGCCTCTAGAAGCTGGAAAAGCCAAAGAAAGAAATTCATCCCGAGAGCCTTTAGGAGGAACTCAGCCCTGCAAAGGACCTCGACTTTAGAAATTTGAATCTCCAGAACTGTCAGCTAATTAATTTGTGCTGTGCTAAGACACTTAAATTGTGGTAACTTGTTGCTGCAGCAATATCAAACTAATTGAGTCCTTCTGCTCCTCTCCCTTCCCTTCCACTCCCCTCCTTTTCCCTACCCATCTCTCTCCTTACCTCCTCTCCACTTCACTCCTCTGTCCTCCCCTCCCCTCTTCCCTTCCTTTCCCCTCTCCCCTCCCCTCCTCTCCTCTCCTTCCTGTACTCTCCTCTCCCTTCCCCTCCCCTTTCTTCTCCTCCCCTCCCCTCCCCTCTCCTCCCCTCTCCTTTCCTTTCCTTCCCTCCTCTCCTCTCCCTGTCCATTCCCCTTCCCTCCCCTTGGTAGTGGAGCTTCACAAGCCCACCAGGGGGCACTCAACAACCCTAAAGCCAACTCAGTACCTGACCCCCAACAGGCTGCCATGTGCACGTGGGCTTACTATGCCCTCAGGAAACTCAGCCCATCAAACTCCCTGCACTTCCCTGGCTTAGAGAACCCTGATGGGTGACATTTGTATTCCCAGGGAAGTGGATATGAAAAGGGCTATCAAGGTTGGCAAAGTCTCTCTGACCTCGTGGCTCTGTATTTGTTTACCTAGAGATGACCACAGATTCAGGCCAGCGGCCGGCCGTCTGGCTTGTACAGAAGTCCCTGGCTCTGAGGACAGACAGGACACCACAGCTGGGGTTTCACAATGCGCTGGAGACACATCCTCACCAGGCCCTCTAGCCCCAATGGCGGTCTAGATACTGCAAGTGTTCCACTCCTCTCTCCGTGTTCCATACAGTGTACAGCCTCTTTTCACTCTGTTCCCCAAAGACCCTGACAAGCAAGTGAGGAGTGGACCTTTAAAAACCGGAGCCCTTATCCTTCCCCTAGCCTGAGCACTCCATGTGCATTACTTCTTGATCTCCACCATCCCATAAGATACACTCTATTATTTGTCATTTTATAAATGAGGAAACTTAGGCACAATGGAGCTGGTGTTCTATCTGAGCTCTGACACTTCTAAAGGGGCAGATTCAGAACAGGAACTCTGCAGCTCTCTCCTAACCACAGTGTTGTACGAGAAGTGACCAAATGTCTGCTGTCGTGTTTGGCAATAACGCCTATGAGTCTGGATGATGAAGACCCCCTAAACCTGGTAACAGATTCTTCAGGGTCTCCAGGGGGGCAGGGTACCCTGCTCCTGAGACCCTCCTCCTTCATTGAAGATCCAGAACCTCAGGGCTTCCTCCACCACCCTATAATGGCTTGGGGTGTGAAACCCAGAAGAAGAAGAAAAAAAAAACCCTGGAAAACAACAAAAAAAAGCCAGAGGATATAGTGTCTGGCAAGACTGAATACGATACTAAGTCAAGAAAGCATGTATGTTCTTTTTTTTCTAGCATTCCCTGCCTGTCACTCCCCACTTTCTGATTAAGTAGATGATACAACAAGGGTAGTTTGACTGACCATACCCCTGAGGAGTGATGCACTCGGAACTTAAAAAAAAGGGGGGGGGGCTGGTACAAAAAGTATTTTGTTCAAAGGAATGACCCCAAATTATTACCAAACAGGCATCCAGGTCACCAGACCTCTTATCAGATCACTTCAGACCCATTGTCTCTATAGTGGGGTGATAATGCCAAAACTTTACATCAGGGGTCAGGCATGGTTTGGAAGGTTTTTGCTGCTGAACTGGTTTTTCTTAGTCTGCTGCTCCGTGGCCTCCTCTTTGCATGCCTCGTGTCATGAAATCAAGTCACTCCTCTGTTGCGAAGGGATAGGAAGAGGTAGGAAGCAGCACTACTAGAAGCCCAACAATGCTGCACCTGACTTCCTGCCTTGGCCTTCTTCACTAGCTATGTGATTGAAAGCAAGGTACTGATCTCTCAGAGCCTCTTTCTTTATGTGGCCAAAGGTAGCCGGGTAAGGAGGAGGACCTTGTGTGGCTATTGTGAGGACTGCAGATAACAGACAGCATCTCCTCCACAAAGGGCCCAGCAGGGGTTGAGGGCCCAGAAAACTCCCACTTCAAGTTGTTCCCCCACCTTGAGTTCCTGGGCTTTGGCCTTCTCGAGCATGCGCAGGGCTCGCTGGTGGGCAGCCTCCAGCTGTGCCTTAGCAGCCTGGCTCTGCTGCAGGCTGTCCTGGAGCTCTTGCTGCAGCTTCTCCCTCTCCTGGTCCGACAGCTGCTTGAGCGCCTGCAGGTCGTCGCGGTAGTCATTGGTACACTGCTCCAGAGCCCGCTGCAGTTGAGAGACCTGTGGGGAGACATCCTGACTCAGGCCAGTAGTCTGCTTTTCTTCCTTCCTTCCTTCCTTCCTTCCTTCCTTCCTTCCTTCTTTCATTCCTTCCTTCCTTCCTTCTTTCCCTCCCTCCCTTGCTCCCTCTGTTCCCTCTCCTCCCCTCCCCTTCCTTTCCCTTCCCATCCCCTTCTGTCCCTTCCTTCCTTTATCTTTTTCCTTTCTTGCTAGTCCTGGGGCTTGAAATCAGAGCCTGAGCAATATCCCTGAGCATCATTTGCTCAGGGCTAGAGTTCTGCCACTGGAGCCCAGCTCCACTTTGGCATTTAATTGGAGATGAGAGTCTCATGGACTTTCCTATCAAGGCTGGCTTTGAACCGTGATCCTCAGATCTCAGCCTTCTGAATAGCTAGGATTACTGGTGTGAGCCACTGGTGCCTGGCTAGGACTGTAGTTTTCAAAGCAAGATTTCCAACCTAGATGCAACTCACTGCCTGTGGGAATTCTCAGTAGAGGGTGGGAAACACAAGCTTTGAGAACCTGCAGTTAAGTTAAACATAGACCTGCATCAGAGGATACCCTGACTGCCAGGAAGGAGGGAAGACCCGATGGGAGAAAATTCAAGACAAGACCAGACTTCCCTGCGGAAGGCAGAGGTCTCAATGGTCTCCCTCATCTCCTTCCTGGGCTTGCTCAAGTGTCATTGTTACTGAGGCCTTTTCCCACAGCTGCATTTAATATGCCTCCTCTGCAGCTCCCCAACACCCCACGACTCATCCCTTCTATATGCTTGTTCTCTTTCCCCAAGTTCTTTCTTTCTTTTTTTTTTTGTTGGCCGTGGGGCTTGAACTCTGCGCCTGGGTGCTGTCCCTCAGCTCTTCAGCTCAAGGCAAGCATGCTACCACTTGAGCTACAGCGCCACTTCCGGTTTTCTAGTAGTTTATTGGAGATAAGAGTCTCACGAACTTTCCTGCCCCGGGCTGGCTTTGAGCCGTGATCCTCAGATCTCAGCCTCCTGAGTAGCTAGGATTACAGGCGTGAGCCTGTTCTTAACACCTTCTAATTCACTGTGTGATTCAGTTCACCTATTTCTTTGTCTAGATGTTAGTGTTCACTCACTCATCCTCTGCTAAGACACACAATCCCTAAATCCCTTCCTCCCTGCAGGGGGATGCTTCCAGGACCTCTGTGGTTACCAGGCACCATAGGTAGTCTCTGCATAACACATCTACACACCCTCCTGAGTATTAAATCATCTCCTTAGACCAATACAAGGCACACAAGTAATTACTAAACTTCATTGTTCAGGAAATAAGAAGAAAAGCAGAGAAGTCTGTACATGTTTACCTACAGGTGCATTTCCCCTCCCAAACATATTCAATCTGTAATTGATTGAATCCATGAATATTGAAACCAAGGATACACAAGGCTGATGTATGTAACACTGTTATATTCCATATGCTGCTGGCATTATACATTATATGATTAAAGGCAATAATTACATATAATGTAATTACATTTGTATAACTATATAATGTCATGCATTATATATACAACCCCAAAGGCTTTTATCTGGATGATTTGTTGCTATCAATCAATCATTCATTCATCTGTGATGCTGTGAGCACAGGAATTTGGAATAAATACACAAAACCAATAGGGCTGGGAAGGTGGCTCAGTGGTAGAGCGCTTCCCTTGCATGCCTGAGGCCCTGGGTTCGATTCCTCAGCACCACATAAGCAAAAAACCGGAAGTGGTGCTGTGGCTCAAGTGGTAGAGAGCTAACCTTGAGCTGAAGAGCTGAGGGACAGCGCCTAGGCCCAGAGTTCAGGCCCCATAACAGGACCCCCCAAAAAAACCCTAAAACCAATAATAACAACAACAATAATGCCTTCCTAGCTCAGCTAGGAGCCAGGCCCCACAAGGCTTCCCCACGCTGCCCGAGGAGGCATGTCTCCTGTGTGTACAGTGCGACTAGTGCACAGCCTACCCCTTCCCCAGGTAGGACTACCTGGGTTTGCAGCCTGGCCTTCTGGCTCTGCCAGTCCTCCTGGAGATGTCGAATTTCAGGTGCTTTCTTTAGCAAAGAGCCCAGTGGAGGCTGTGGGTCACTTCCCTCCTTGAAGGGCACTTCAATCCTTTGGAGGTAAAGACAGCATCACTAAAGGTCCCAGGAAATGACATTACTGCCCTGATCGGGCCTCAGCCTGGGAGGAGGGGGCTCTAGTCACTCACCACTAGTGGGTGAGAAATACCTTGTTTTTCTTTCATCATGCAGCCTGACATATAAATTTTAAGTGTTACTGCACAAGATTCTGCAGGAACTACCGATCTGCATTTTAGTGGGTGCTTAGTAAGTAAGGATGGGCGCTGTCGGGGGACAGAGAGCTCAGCGTGCTTTCTGTGGTCTGTGGAGGCACCAGAAAAGAGGTCTCTGTGGTCTAATTTCATAATTCTTTCTGCCTAGGAGAAAAAAATAACATCGTACACAATATTCTATACTTTTCAAAGCTTGCTCATAACTTTCACTCTCTGTCCCCAGTTATAAATTGGGGAATTATAAATAGGGCTGCCTTATGTAGCATGAATGCAAAAAAATGCTAGTTGAAAGCTTCAGTACTCTCTGTATCCTAGCGAAATTGCTAACAAATGCTGGGAAGGGGTCAGTGGAAGGGAGGATGATCTTTTCTCAATTCTGAGCTTTGGAATTAGCCAACAAAGTAAAACAGGAGAAAGAAACCCTCCTGATAGGATTGGTACCCTTTAAAGAGCCAATAGAGAATTATCTATCTACCTATCTATCTCTCCTTATAAGGACACAGTGAGAAGATGGCTGTCTGAAAAGAGAATCCCTCCTCCCCAATTAGGAACTCAAGTGACCAACAGTAATTTGTGATAGAACACTAACATCTGACACTCAGCTAGGAGCCAAGTGTAAGTAAGCACCATAGAGCCTGTTCAAGCGAAATGAAGACAGGATCCAAAAATCATTGAGAATTTGAGGATGTTTGCTACAGCACCAGCAGCTGACTAATGCAGATGATATAGTTGGAGATTTTGCTTGGTTAACAAATATCCCCTAACTGGGTAAAGGTTTGTATCAGTCCTGTCTTGAATCTTGGGGAGGATTACTAATGTTTTTGAGCTGCAGGTTCTGAAATTTATAAAATAACCTTTCTGCGTATGACATTCAATAAGGTAGTTTATGTAAAGCACATATGCAGAAGACGTGTAAGATATATGTCTGTTCCTCACTGAAATAGGATGTAAAGTGTGGCAATGAATACTTGAGGACTGAAAGAATCCTTCCATATCTGAGCACTCCTGTGTTAAAGATTGTCCACAAAAATACCTTTCTTCTTCTTCCTCACTGCTGGTTGCTTCTTCAACTCCTATCTTATCTTGGTACTCTTCTCTTGTAAGTGTCTGAGAAGTTTCCTTCAGTTTTGAACAAGAGTCCTAAATCAAAGAGAATGACAAGATAAGATTACGTGCTGTTTCCTAATTAAACCTGGCTCTTTGAAAACAGAGAGCCATTGACACTTGCTGCTGGCACAGGGCTTATAGGTTTGGGATGATAAGGCTTGTCATGATGAAAGAACTAGAACTGCCCTGGTTTAAGATCATTGTCAGTCCTTCTATGTGATTTTTCTGTCTGCAAAGCACTTCACATGGTTGATGAAACTACAGCCCAGAGAGAATAAGTAATTTGCTCTATGCACACAGAAAGTGAATCAGGGAGAGGACGTGCAACAGTGTATCTTGGTGTATGAACTCTTCACTACTCTGAGAGACCATCTTATGTTCAAACAGAGTGGTCCTTGTTGGGCCCAATTTTGGGGCGTGGGGAGGATCAGAGAGTAGCACTGACACAGTCAGTGGTCAGTGCATATGAGCAGCTGAATTATTACTATAGTCATTTTGTAGG
Source organism: Dipodomys ordii (assembly GCF_000151885.1). NCBI lineage: Eukaryota > Metazoa > Chordata > Mammalia > Rodentia > Heteromyidae > Dipodomys > Dipodomys ordii. The sequence goes on from NW_012267224.1 coordinate 4,574,271, forward strand.
TTGCAGTGTGCCACATTCATCCCATAAAATCAGAAACATGGAACTCATTAGATGACTAGAAGCATAAAGAAATGGGAATCTGGGGAAAGAATATGGATATGATTTGTTAACAGTGAGGCTTCTCATTTTAAAAAAAATCAACTGAATTTGTTTATCTCACCAATACCTCTTTTCCACTAAAGATAACAAAACTCTTAGTTTGTCATAGTAATCACATCCATGGAGAACAGTGTTATATGACAAGCTGGACGCAGATTTATTTGGTATCATATCTGATTAGATAATGATGAATTATATCTAGGTTTTTTTGAACTTCTCTTTTTTGGACTTGTTCATAAACTAGAGACTGCATCTCCAATTAACCAACCAAATTCCAGGCTAAATGCATGGCTCAAGTGGTGGAGTGCTAGCCATAAGTGGGCAAGCTGAGCAAGCACGAATCCCTGAGTTCAAGCCCGTGTACTAGCAAACAAAACAAAACCAAGATAAACTTCAGAACTCTAAGAAACAGCTAAAGAAACACACTTAAAAGGAAATTTTAAAAGTTAAACATATTTATAAGTTTATTCAAAAGTTAAAAAATGAGCCAGGCGCCAGTGGCTCACACCTGTAACCCTAGCTACTCAGGAGGCTGAGATCTGAGGATCACGATTCAAAGCCAGCCTGGGCAGAAAACTCTGTGAGACTCTTATCTCCAATAAACCACTAGAAAACCAGAAGTGGCACTATAGCTCAAGCAGTAGAGTGCTCAACTAGAGCTGAAGGGTGCCCAGGCCCATTGTTCAAGCCTCATGACTGACAAAAAAAAAAGTTAAAAAATGAACAATATAATAATGCCAACCTAAGTAGTTGGAAAGAGATATGGAAGATAAAATAAATGAAATAGGAAAAAAAACCCAAACCTGACCAATACATCTTAGACACACTTTTCAAAAAGACACATCAAATTTCTGTAGGCCTAATCAAGGAAAAGAGAAAAAGGAGCTCAAAGCAAAATGAATAATGGACAGACTCTCAAAACAGAACAGAGATTAAAAAGAATTTCAAATGTACTCAGAGCTGCCAAGAAGCCCGTGAAAGAGAATCTGCAGGATGTAATTTCTGAGCTGCTTTATTGACCACTGCTATATTTAAAGGCATTCTGGGCAGGAACCCAGGAACAAGAGCAACTTAAAACATTAAAAGAGCTGATGCATCAGGCAACAACACCATCCTCAGATACATCATGTTAGTTTATTTTCATGTATTATCTCATGGTTGCAAGGAAAGGCACTGTTCTCCTTGATCTTGAGGAAGCACTAATATTAGAGATGTCCAGTGACTTGCCTCAGATAACATGGTCACTGGAAGGTTCATCAAAAGAGTAAACAGTAAGTAGTGTCCTGTATTGGTAAGATAAAGCATAAAAATCTCATGGTAGTCTCAGTAGATAAAGAAAAATGTTTATGACAAAAACTGAACACTTTTTCATAACTAAAAAAAATCAATTACCTAAAAATAAATGCCTAAACCCATAGGAAAGATCATACATAAAACTCATATAGTTACCACCATTATCTTTAGTAACAAATGGTAAGATTTTGTTCTAAGACAAAAAACAGGATACCCATTTCTACTACTTCCATTCAACATAGTCCTAGATGTCACAGCCAGAGCCAGGTGATGGTGGCTTACACCTAAAATCCTAGCTACTCAGTACATTGAGATCTGGAGGATCATAGTTTAAAGCCAGACCAGGCAGAAAAGTCTACATGACTCAATTTCCAATTAACTGGCAAAAAGCCAGGGAGAGGCGAGTCTAGAGTGGTAGAACCCCAGCCATAAACAAGCAAGAAAAGGTGCGAGGCACTGAGTTTAAGTTCTAGAACTAACAAAAAAAGTAATCCTAGGGGCTAGGAAGGTGGCTCAGTGGTAGAGCGCTTGCCTTGCATGCCTGAGGCCCTGGGTTCGATTCCTCAGCACCACATAAGCAAAAAGAAAAAAAGCTGGAAGTGGCGCTGTGGCTCAAGTGGTAGAGTGCTAGCCTTGAGCTGAAGAGCTGAGGGACAGTGCCCAGGCCCAGAGTTCAGGCCCCACAACTGGATCCCCCCCCAAAAAAAGTAATCCAAATCACAAAGGAAAAGTGTCCCCATTGGCAGATGATTTAATCTTTCTATAAAAATATTACAGAAATTTTTCAGAATTAAAAAAATCAAGTAATTGAAGAATGCAGAATCATCCCACAAAAATTAGTTACATTTCCACACATTAACAATTATCTAAAAAAGGGATTTGGAAAATAATTCCACTTACAAAGTACCAAGAGGATAAAATACCTGGGAATAAACTGTATTAAGGACACAAAAAATATACTGAAACTGAATCACTGATGCAAGAAATAAAAGAAGATTCATAAAAAGGAAAGGTACCCTATGATCATCATTTGGAGATGAATATTGCTAAACATCCATTCTACCCTTTAAAATCTGCAGATTTAATGCAAACCCTGTGAAAATTCCAAAGGCTATTCTTAGTGAGGTAGGAAAAACTGATCTAAAAATCATACTGAACTACAAATGACCATGAATAGGCAAATCAATCTTGAAAAGGAAGAATAAAGTTATAGCAACTAACACAGGATTGTAGTGGTGCATAAAGACAGGTAATAAACCAATGGAATAGAGTCCAGAAATAAACACATACATTTTTAGTTAATTAATTTGCAACAAGAATGTCATTAATACAAAATGGGGAAAGCTGGTCTCTTCTACTATTCATACACACATATTGTTTTTGCTCCTTATCTTACATTATCCATGAAAATCAATTCAAAATGGACTTAAGTAAGAAACAGATTGTAAAAAAAATTCCTAGTATAAAACAAATTTGTGATATTGTCTTAGAAATCATTTCATATATATGATTCCCCAAACCATAGGAAATAAAAGCAACCAACTAGGATTATATTAAGCAAAAAAGCTTCTACACAGTGAAAATAATAAGTATAATGAAGAGATAGCCTATAAAATGGGAGAAAACATTTGCAAACTATACATCTCTTTAGGAATTGATCTAAAAATATGTAAGAATTCCTACAAATCAACAGTTAAAAATCAATCAATAACACAATTTAAAACATAAGCTAAGGATTTGTGTGTGTGTGTGTGTGTGTGTGTGTGTGTGTGTGTGTGTTGTTACTAGGGCTTGAACTCAGGGCCTCACATCTTTGCTCAGTTTTCTTTATTCTTTTCTGAAACTGTGTAATTTCTATTTTTTGTATTATTTTCTTTTTCTTTTAAAAATTGTTAGTATCAATGTGGTATACAAAGGGGTTACATTTATATAAGTCAAGTAATGAGTATATTTCTTTTTGGACAATGTCACCCTTTCCTTCACTTTCTCCCAGTTTTTCACTCCCATCGCCACCTACAAGTTGTGTAGTTATTTTTTTAACATAGTGTCTAGTGAGTACCCTGCTACATCTATTTACCCTTTGTCACTCCATTTCTGTGTCCCCTTATACTCCCAAAGACAGATAAATGAATAAGCAAGACAAAAAGAAAACAAAAGCAGCAACAAAGAAAAAACCCTCTTGTTTTTATTTCCTGAAGCTCATTTTGATAAATATTATTTTATACACAAAGATACTGTGCTTTGGGGATCCTTTCCTAAGAATATCTTCCTCTGGTCTCACTGTGTGTGAATGTCCTGCATAATTTACCATTTCCAATGTATATTAGATAGAGCTTCTGCATATGAGAGAAAAGATATACTATTTGTCTCTTTGAGCTTGGTCACCTCACTTAACATGATTTGTTCTAGGTCCACCCATATCCCTGTAAATGATGTAATATTCTTTCTAATGGGTGTGTAATATTCTACTGTGTATGGGTACCACAGTTTTTCAATCCACTCATCTATTGTTGGGCATCTGGGCTGTGTCCATAACTTGACTATTGTGAATAGTGCAGCAATGAACATGGATGTGCAAGTATTTTTATGGTATCTTGGCTTGTAATGTTCCGGGTCAATGCTCAGGAGTGATATGGCTGGGTCTTGGAAAGATTAATGTTTGGTTTTTTGAGGAACCACTAGACTGCTGTCCGGAGTAGTTTTACTAGTTTACATTCCAACCAGCAGTGTAATAAGGTTCCTTTTCCCCCACATTCCCACCAACATTTGTTGTTCAAATTCATGATGTTGGCTAGTCTAACTGGCGTCAGATAAAATCTCAGACTTGTTTTGATTTGCATTTTTTTATGGATAGCGATGATGCTTGCTCAGTTTTCTTGCTCATGGCTGATGCTGTACCATTTGAGACATGCCCCCAGTTCAGCATTTTTCTTCTTAATTGGAGACGGAGTCTTGCACAGTTTTCATCTGGGGCTGGCTTTGAGCCACATCCTCTAGGTCTCAGTCTCATGAGCGCCTGGCATTATAGGCATAGCCACTAGCCACTTAGGCTGAAGATTTGAATAAACATTACACTAAATTAAGTACCAATCATCAGGGAAATGCAAATTAAATAAAAATTACAGTGAGTTATCAGTTCACAGCTGTCATGACAACTGTTTTATGTGTGCATGTGTATTTCTGTGTGTTCCTATGTGAAAACATACAAGGGGGAACGTATATAGTATATGAAAATGAAAAAAAACTATCATATACTCCAGCCATGCATTTTTTGTGTATTTATCTGAAAGAACTAAAATTAGAATTTCAAAGACATATCTGTAATATTATGTTCACTTCAGTACTATTTACAGTACCCAAGAAAAGGTACAACTTAAATGTCCACCAAGAATTGAATGGATGAAGATGTGACATAGAGATGGACAATAGTAGATAGAAGAATGTTATTTATCCTCTTAAAAAGTAGGACATTTTGCAATGTGCTTTTCCAGAAGACTGGATCAAATGGAAGATAAAATATTTGGCTTGGAATCAAAGTAGATGTAATAGAAAAATAAGATAAAAAAAAAAGAATGGAAAAGTATGACTTAAATATGCAAGAATTCTGACTCTAGTAAAAGACCAAAACTATAAATCACAAGTGCCAAAGAAGGAGAAGAGGTGCAAGCTAAAGACATTGAAAATAATCAACAGCAAAAACACTTCCGCATTCTTGAGAAATACATTCCCATCCAGGTTCAAGAGACCTCCATGGACCAATTCTCTCCATTTTTATAGTTCAAACATTAACTATAGAGAAAATGAAAGCATATTGACAAATGCAATGAAAAAGCACCAAGACATCTTTAAAGGCAGACTCAATAAAATAACAGATTTATTGACAGAAACCTTAAACTTAAGGAAGGTCTAGACAAATGTATATCAAGCTCTAACAAGAAAGAAAGTGCCACCATAAATTGTGTTACCAAGCAGGTCTATCATGCATAATTAAGGGAGAAATAAAAGCCTTCCAAAAAGAACAAAAGCTAAGTCAATTATGTCCACTATACCAGCAATACAGAAAATAGTCACAAGATTGTACATATGGAAAAGGAAACTACAACCAACCATGAAGACACAAATAAAAAATAAAATTCACCAGTAGAAAAGATAAGCAAATGAGGGTTAGGGAAGAATCAAGTACCACAGAAACAACAGAATCACAGGAAGCACTATCTTTCAAGAATAACTGTAAATGTTAATAGTCTCAATTTTCCAATCAGCTGACACAGACTAGTGGAGTGTTTCAAAACACAAGACTGTAGACACAACATTATAAGAAACATACCTCACTGACAAAGACAAACACAAGCTTAAAGTGGATAAGTACATGAAACCAAAAGACAAGCAGGAATAGCCATACTCATATTTGACAAGGTAGAGTTCAAACCAGAATTAGTCACGAGACAAGAAAAAGTTATCTAAAAATTGATAAAAAGGGGCTGGGAATATGGCTTGGTGGTAGAGTGCTTGCCTAGCATGCATGAAACCCTATTTTCAATTCCTCAATACCACATAAACAGAAAAGCCAGAAGTGGTGCTGTAGCTCAAGTGGTAGAGTGCAAAAGAAGCTCAGGGACAGTGCCCAGGCCCTGAGTTCAAGGACTGGCAAAAAAAAAAAAAAAGAAAGAAAGAAAAGTGAGTAGCAAGTATGCATGGATACCTGCCATGGTCATTAGAATGAGTAGTCACAGTTGTAACTACTAATGTAGGAAGAAAACTAGATCCAGAACCCAAGGTTCTTCAAAAAGGCTAGTAGACTTCAGCAAAAGGCTTTCTGTGAAAGGCCTCTTAGGGATAAAAGAACAGAGCTCTTTGTACAATTCAGCAGGAGAACTTAATTGTTGATATGATCCTATACTTAAAGTACCCTAAAGCCTCTACTAAAATACTACTAAATACACTTTTAGCAAAGTGGTAGGAAACAAAATCAACACAGAAAATCAGTAGCTTCTCTCTATAGCAGTAATGAGCAGGCTGAGAAAGAACACAGAAAAATATTCCCACTGATAATAGTGAGATGAACAAACATAACTATAGAAGCAAAAGACTCCTCTGCAATGAAAACTATAAAATACTGGAGAACAATTTACGAAGGCACTGAAATATGGAAAAAAAAACTCCCATGTTTACGGATCATTAGAATTGACATTGTAAAAATGGCTATCCAATCTAAAGCATTCTACGGACTCAATGAAAACCCCATCCAAATATCAAAATCTAAACGAGCAAGGGAGCTAAGGAGAAACTTCTCAGAAGAGGTAATAATAGCAAACAAACACATGAGGAAATGCTCATAAACTTTATAGACCACGATAGACAATTTGCCCTATGAAAGTTAGAATGTGTTTGTGACTTTAACTAAGCATCACTATCCCACAGTACTGTGAAATTTGTGAAATTATGTAATCACTTAATCACAATAAAGAATTTGCAAAAAGGGGCTGAGAAGGTGGCTCAGTGGTAGAATGCTTGCCTTGCATGCATGAAGCCCTGGGTTCAACTCCTCAGCACCACATAAGCAGAAAAAGCCTGAAGTGGTGCTGTAGCTCAAGTGGTCGAGTGCTAGCCTTGAGCTGAAGAGCTGAGGGACAGCACCCAGGCCCAGAGTTCAGGCCCATGACTGACAAAAAAAAAAAAAAGAATTTGCAAAAAAAAAAAAAAAGAGGTAACATGTAGGAGGTAAGCCAAGCTCAAAAAGGCAGACAGTGCATGTTCTCTCTGCTATGCATAAGTTAGATCTAAAATGAAGTGGGTAAGACAGATTACACAGGATTCTAGATATTCACATACAATGAGATCAAAAGAGGATAGTCTTAGGAGAGAATCACAAGGGTGCAATAACCAAGAGTCTCTTAAGTATATAAAATAATATATATATGTATATATACATATATATACTGACATAAACTGCAAAGAAATGGAAACAAAGGACTTTAAAAATTGTTTTTTCTTTTTTTTCCTGCTGATTCTGTATTCTTTATATACCATTCACAGGCATTATATCTGTGAGAAAGTGGGGGGAGGACACAGAATCGGAGGAAAAAGGGTGAACAAGTGTACCTGTGGAGTGCACTGGACATTGATGAAAGTGAACTAGACAACTCATGGATGGAGATAGGAGGGAGGGAATGGGAGAGAATGAGGGAACACATGACACAGTGCAAAAGGAAATGTACTTATTACCTGATGTATATAAATATACCTCCTCTGTATATCACCTCTATAATAACAATAAAGTATAATTTTAAAAATCAATATTGTTTCCACAGAAATAGAAAAAGCAATTTTAAAATTCATGGAATATCTTGCCTATGTAACTGTAACCCCTTTGTACAGTATTTTCACAATAAAAAAATCACAAAAAAAACAAAAATTCATATGGAAGCACAAAAAAAAATCCCAATAGCCAAATCAATCTTGAGCAAAATGAGCAATGATGAAGACACTACTACCTTACTTGAAATTATATTATCGAGCCATTATTTAAAAAACAGCACAGGGCTGGGAAGGTGGCTCAGTGGTAGAGCGCTTGCCTTGCATGCTTGAGGCCCTGGGTTTGATTCCTCAGCACCACATAAACAAAAAGAAAAAAGCCGGAAGTGGCGCTGTGGCTCAAGTGGTAGAGCACTAGCCTTGAGCTGA
>NW_012267224.1:4585946-4611027 GCF_000151885.1 Dipodomys ordii
CTGTGGCTCAAGTAGTAGAGCGCTAGCCTTGAGCTGAAGAGCTGAGGGACAGCGCCCAGGCCCAGAGTTCAGGCCCCACGACTGGACCCAAAAAAAAAAAAAAAAGCACTCATGCAGCCTGCATTTTCTACTGGCATCATTCAAACACCAGTCAAATCTGCAGCCAGTCACAGTTCCCACAGGGCTCTAGGGTTCCCACATTATGCTGTCTTACCTCAGCTCCAGCCAATTTCACACTGATGTCAAACTTCTCCAAGGAAGGAAAAGCAGTCTGCCAGCCCAGGTCTGATGGGCTCTGACTCCTCAGCTAACATCAGAAAAAGGCTTCCAGTCCCTGCTAGCCTAAAGATACCCCAGATGTCTTGGTTGTCTAAAACCTTAGTGACCATTTGCTGACCTCCTGGACAATTTATGCCATAGATTCACATGGTCCTCCAGGTATGTGTCCAGCAAGGCATATGGGGCCTCCAGTGAGCAGACATACTTCTCAGATCTAGGTGTTCCCCTTTCTCCTTTCTCAAAGACCTCAGAGATCTTACCTTATGCTCTTTCCCCTTGGCATGCCTCTTTCTGGCACGGTCAAGTTCAAATATCAGCATCAGTAGATGTCAGTCACTTGGAAAATCTTCCAGAACCCTCCCCCAAAACTCCTTGTTTTACAGGGCTGCAGATCATCTGACATCATCATGGCATCTATTCCACTAGGTTTTTAATTAAGTGAGCATTTATTTCCCCCATTTGCATTTCAGCCTTCTAAGATTTGCCCTTATGTATCAAGACATCCAATCATATGGTTTGTGCAGTGGCAAAACTTGTAAATATTTGTGGGGATAAGTGATATGAACAGAAGTCAGCCCAAAGGCTCTCTTTTTCTTCCTGGAAAGTGTAGGCAGAAGCACCTGTGAAATTTTCTACCCTTTTCTGTCCTTAGTTCAGAGTGACCCAGATAACAAGTGTGTCTTCCAGGGGAAAAAAAGTTTTCCTTTGGAATTACTAAGAGAGGGCTAACTTCCTGGAAACTAATAAATGGTACTATGAATCTAAGAGAAGGACACTGGATATAAGACTGGATATAAGGACACTGGAGATAAGAAACAGGGACAAGGTAAACCTTACAAAGGTTGGGTAAGCCCCTAGATCTTTGGTAGAGATAGAACCACACCCAGGTTTGGCAACCCTCTCTGTATGTTCTAAGAATGGAGTGAAAATCTGCTCTCAATTAGTGGCATTGTTTTTCTCTCTCTTGACTCACTGAGATGCGTTGGCAGAACAGTTAAGAACATAAGCTTAAACCCTCACATCTTGAACAAACTTAAATTTTATAGCCCGCTTAACATGACATAACATACTGAGGGAATGCTGCTCTCTCACTAGCAGATCTACTTCAAATTGTTCAGCACCTCTCAACTCCTGGGCATCACTTCTTGCTATTGGCAAGTATTACAGAACGCTAATAACGTAAGTATCTAGATTCTCAAAGAGCTTCTGTTTGCTGGGCTGACACGTAGGTTGCCTTTAGAGGTATTTAAATCCAAATGAAAGTCTTGGATTGGCAAAATTTAGAAAGCTTTTCAGCTCACTGTATTGTGCTTGTGTGAAAGTGGTCGCTTATGCGTGCTGGTGGTGGGAACATATGCTGGTCTGTTCCCAGTTGGAGGCAGTGTGGTGGTGTCGGTCGGCTGAAAATGCACATGCTACTGGACCCCGCAAGTTCTACTGTAGTAGGAGCCAGTGACACATATGGAGTGCTATTTCCAACCCTAAGCATATATTAATTAATTTGATCCTCACACACCTCATTGAGGTAGGCGGTGGCATCACTCCATTTTGCAGATGAGAAAGGTGAAGTGGAGATGTAAAATATCTGCCAAGATTATCCAGCCAGTAAGAACCCAGGTATCTGGAGACATCAATTAAAGCAGTAGCTTCTATTTCTGATATCATGTGGCAGCTGCTTATTGAGTGCCTATAGTGTATCTATGTTGTGGGGGAACTTTATGTCCTTAGAAAAGTATGCAGCTCTGTGCTCTTGTATTTGTAATCTTATTTTGAAATAAGGTCTGTGCAGATGTAATTATGGATTTCGATGGATCCTAACTCTAGGGCCTAATAGCTTGATAAGAAAGCTATGTGAAGACCTAGATACACCAGGAAGGAGGGCATGTCATGGCTGCAGAGACTGGAGTGATGTTTCTGGAAGTTGAGAAGCACCAAGGATGCCCAGCAGCCACCAGAAGCAGGGAAAGACAGGGAGCAGCTTCTTCCCCGTGCCTCCAAATGGAACCAGCCTTGCTAACGCCTAGATTTCAGATGTCTAATTCCACAACTGTGGTAGAATCCATTGCTGCGTGTTACACCACCAGCTATGAGGTAAACCTTCACGGCAGTCCAAGGACAATAATAAAGAAATATGATGGGGACACATAGGCAGCAGGTTCCTGAAAGATGGCTTCACAGGCAGAGATGACGGAATAAATGGGCTCAAGGATATGGAGGGAGGTGGTAACCTGGCTGTTGTTATAGCACGATAATAACTGTGGTCATTTTGGACAGAATCAAAGGCCCCATTGTATCTGCAGCCTGTTTATCTCTGCAGTTCTCAGGGGATGAATCTGGCAAGAATTTTTCTTTTTAAAGGCACGGGGAGCGGGTAATTATTCAGAACTCTTATTCATGGTTTTTGCAAATGGATTTTGCGGTAATTTTTTTTCTTCCGGGCATTTGGCAGTGCTGAGAGGGACATAAAGCATAAAGAAGTCCAGTAATATTAGTATGCAATCACTGGGGAGGAGGAAGTGATGAAAGGTAGAAGAAAAATATCCTTAATTAAAATGTACAAGGAGCCGGAGGTTACCTGGGCCTCCGAAATGTTGTGGTGCTGGCAGTCTGGGTCCTGGGGCTTCTCCTTGGCTCTTTGAACAGGGACCTTATGTTGTTGGATAAATTCCTCCAGCCTTAAAACCTAAAACAGAAGGCAAGAAACACTAGGCAATGAAGCACAGTCAAACTTCCTGGATATGGTTATCAACGTGGAAATCCATTCACCTGGGTCCATCTGTGCTCAAGAGGGTCCCCTCAGTTCTTGCCTTGCATGCATGAGGCCATGGATTCGAATTCCTCAGCACCTCATAAGCAGAAAAAGCAGGAAGTAGTGCTATGGCTCAGGCGGTAGAGTACTAGAGCTGAGGGACAGCACCCAGGCCCAGAGTTCAGGTCTCATGAGAGGGTCCCCCCAGAAAATCTTATGTGCTTATAGAAAAGCTAGCATTAATTAGCTAGTTGCTAGTGTTCTTTTTTAAAAAGAGCCCAAGGTAGATGCTGTTGATTTACACCTGTAATTCTAGCTACTCAGGAGGCTGAGATCTAAGGTTTGTGGTTCAAAGCTGGCCTTGGCAGGAACATCCATCAGATTCTTATCTCCAATTAACCAGCAAAAAAGCAGGAAGTGGAATTGTAGAGCACTAGCCTTGAGCAAAACAGCTCAGGGACAGCACTCAGGCCCTGAGTTCAAGCCCTAGGACTGGCACACACAAAAAAGAGCCTAATAGGTTTATTGTATTCTGTACTTTTTAAAAAATTATTTGCATCTATCGCTATAACTGGTGACTTTTTAAAAACAATTATTCCAGCCTGAAAACCCACTTAATTTTTTTTCCTTTCCTCTCCCCTTCCCTTCTTTTCCTCTTTCTCTATTCTTTAATTATTTTTATAAGTTTTTTTTTATCGTGAAAATACTGTACGGAGGGGTTACAGTTACATGAGAAAGGTAATGAGTACATTTCTTACCAAGATTGTTGTCTCCTCCTTTGTTTTTCCCCTTCCACCCCTTCCCTCCCACCTCCACAACTACACTCTCCCTCCTCCCCACCTAAATTGTAAAGTTCATTTTTCAACATAGTGTCTTGTACATCTCATTGGTACAATGGGTCAACCTGTATCCCTATTCAAACATTTTGCTTTTTCCCTTCCCCTCCCCAAATTATACTGACATCAAATACTGTGAAAACAGGGGTTATACCCTGGGGGAGGAACACACAAAGCAACAACAATAACAAAAAAGATCACAATGTACCTTATAAATACGTTAGAAACAATAGCAAGCAAGAAAAAAAAACACTTGTGTCCCTATCTTGGGGTTCATTTTGCTTAACTTCATCTTATCTGGTCATATGAACATAACTTTTGACCTTTTTTCTATTTGGACATAGCTAGCAAGATCAATAGAAAGCCCATGGATTGGGAGAAGATATATATATATATATATATATATATATATATATATATAATCAGAATTCTATGCCTCCATGGAAAGAATTGGAAAAAATTATATTAAGTGAAGTAAGCCAGGCCCAAGGAAACGTAAGTCCCATGGTTTCCCTTATTTGCAATAACTATTATATGTCTTTCTCTATTTTATACAAATGTTAATCATGTCTCACAGCATGAGAATATTAGCATTTTCAATCTCTTTTGGCAAAAGACTTGTAAAAAATGTATCAGAATTTAAGAATTGCACAGATAAATTTAGAGAAGAATGGCTGGGGGGGACTATTAAAATTTAAAGGTTTAATTACAATTACTACTAACCAGCTAATTGTGACAAATCAATTAAACAGATTGTTTTCCCCCCAGACTTTGAGGAAAATGAGGCCAATAACCATAAAGAAAACTCAGACTTTGTGAGAATTTGTCTAGAAAATAAAGTAAGAGGGAAGGGATAGAATGAAAACAAGACAGTAAGATAATAAAACATGTCCTTGTCTTTAAAACTGTCATCTTGTATGGGAGATACAGTTTTATAACCATAGCAACACTCAATAGAGAAACATATAAAATCGTATCACACCATTAATAGTGTAACTACTCCATCCAAGCTGTGGATCTAAGCACTTTGTAGTATTAGTTATTTACATCTTCACGACATCCACCATGGGGTAGGACTGCACAGAATTTGCAGCAATAAATGCACCTCTGGAGGAGTCCAGGAAGCTTGAGAATACTGCAGAATAAGTGGGAGTCTAGAGGTCGGCCAGGGGATAAAGGTGGGGATGGGCGCTGTAGGCAATGAGACCAATAAGTGCAATGATAGGGAGCAGACAGGATGGGTGTGAAGCGTGAAGTTCCATTTGAAGGAAAGGGTAGGAGTAGACTGAGGAAGTGGAGGGAGGGCCAGAATCTTAGAAAGTAGTGGTGGTGAGTTAGGTTGAAACTAACTTGCAAAAACATTATATAGAGATGAAAGATTTTAGGGAGTAAAGACTTGAGTGTTGGGTTTCAGAACATGCATTTTTGGAATTTGCTCGCCCAGGGGGAATGCAGAGTCAGGAAGACCTATGACAATGCTTTTGAAAGAATTTAGACATCACAGAGAAACAGCAAGGCCTTCAGAAAGCCACCTTGCTTTTTATAAGGAGCATTAGGAAAAGAAACAGTTCAAGTTCAAGCTCTCTTTGTCTTGCATCTTGCTAAAGTTTATGAAATAGTCAAGTCTTATATAGTTGTGTGTGTGTGTGTGTGTGTGTGTGTGTGCGCGTGTGCACGTGCTCGCATGTGTGTGCCTGTGTAGTTTTCTTTCTGTCTTATTTTGTTTTAAGAGGCAGAGTCTTGCTATGTTTTCCAGGCTGGTTTCAAACTCCTGGGCTCAAATTCCTATGGTCAAGTGATCATCTTACCTCAGCTTTCTGAGTAGCTGGTTCTACAGGTACACACACCACTGTGCATGACCTATAATGTTTATGTAAACATCTATAAGCAGGTAAAGTGATGGTCGAGTCCCCAAACATCTCTATCCTGAGAATCCTAAGACTTTCTTGTAAAGAGAAAGCAGAATTCAAATGGACTTGAGCCACAGGATACATAGGACCCAACAACTGAGTAGATTTGACGGCGGGGGGGGGAAGGGGGGGCAGAAGCAGGAGGGGACGGTGGGTAAAGTTGGTGAGCTGGGAGAACAAACAAGGTGTGGTGAGTGGTAGATGATAGTACCATTAGTATGGTGGCAGAAATTGAAGATGAACAGCCAAATACAGTAATTTGTCCAAAGTCAACCTCTTGATCATGGCTTATATTGGGCAGTCATTGAGGTCCTGATGGATTGTTAGTATCAAAGAAGTGACACAGACTACTGGGTAGCATTGGCTTGCTTGTTTAATTTCTAGTCACACTTTATTAGCTTCATGACTTTGGGGAAGTCATTTACCTTACCTTATCTTTGCCTCAATGTTCTCATTTCCAAACTTGAGATAATAATAGCATCTACAATGTAAAGTGGCTGTGAGGACTAAGAGACTTAGTATGTTTAAGCTGCTTAGGCAGTATCTTGACTACAATGCTGTTCCACAAAGTGCTAGCTCCTTTTCCCAGAATCCCTAGCATTGGTGATAGAACCCAGGACCTTGCATGCTAGGCAAGTACTCTACTACATTCAGATCCAACTGTTGCTTTTTTAAAAGAGGGGTTCTTCGGAGCATTCAAGGAAATACGATTCCTATGATGTGACCCATGGTTCTCACATCTGCAGAATATTTGGGGTGGTCTCAAGCACATATATGAAGCCATTCTATACTATGGAGAGCAGTACTAGTACAACATGAATACTGGCAGCATAGCCCCACAAGGGAGGAGAAAGTGAAGGAAGGAGGGAGGAAGTTAAAGGAAGAGAAGCAAAAGAAGAATGGAAGAGGGGGAGGAGAAAGTGTGCTTTTTTTACTGTGCAATCCCACCTTGGTCTGCATTAGGACTGAAAAAATATACTGAAGACTCTTCAAGACTCACTAGCAGATGCTGATAGGCCAAGACTCAGGCGTGCTCACTCCTTTATTTTCCTGAATGTTTTTTAGAAATAGAGTTAGAGAAAGATATAACTTACCATCTGTGTACCAATTGATTAGCTGAAGAAACAACGTATCACAGCTACAGTATCAGTGCTTAATACTTTTCCCTGATCCATCATTTTGACTTCCCTTCTAGAATGAATCACAGATCAATTTTCCCTATCATGCAGTCTTTGGATTGATCCCCATGTATATGTATTTCTAAACCTTCACTATTTTTTACATGGCCTCTGTGTTCTTAAGAGTTCCTCAGGACATTGGATATTAGCGTAATCAATCTTCAGCACAGGAGAAGAAAGTGAAAAGGAGAAAAAGAAGGACAGGGAGGAGGAGGAGGAGGAGGAAGAAGAGCAGGAGGAGCAGGAGGAAAGTCCCAGAAGTTATCGTACAAAGCCTGGGCAGAGAGCCAGTTTCATGAACAGATAGATCTCTTCTGGAAAGCTTGAGGGAGGGCCTAGAAAGAAAGGAAACATTATACCTTTTGGTCTAATCAAGTTCAGAAATGACTCTTAGGACTTGTTTTTTAGCCTCTTCTACTAATCCAATACTTTTAAGATCTTGTAAACATGTTTTGATTCATTAAAAAAAATGGAAACCCCATCTTTCTTTTAAACAGTTAAAAAACATAAAGTTTCAATTAATTAGTGAATTCATTCATTCATTATTATAATGGAAAGGGCCCAGTCCCACAGAAGTGATAATGCAGACACAGAGACTGGAGATTTACTGCCCTTGATATCACTTAACCACAGGATCAACACCAGCAGCCTCCTGCTGCCTTCTTTTATGTGAAGCATTTAAGTGCTCTTTGTTTAAGCCTCTATAAATCAGGCTTTCTGTTACTTGCAGTGGAAATTTATGTCCTCTGACACAGCCATCCTGTCTGGCCAAGTGCCCTTGGCTTTGTTCAGAAGATGTAGAAAGATGGAGTTGCCAGAAGCTCCCAGGGATGACAACCACCATTCCCATGTATTGCGTTTTTCACGGTTTACCTCAAGGAGAGAATTTTGAAGTTTCACATTGAGGGATGCTTTCTCTTCTTCCAACTGCTTTATTTTCCTTTCTGATTTCATCTTCACTTCCTCCAACTGTACTTCTACTTCCTAAATGATAACAAGAAGGATTAGCTATACAAGGAAGGCAGGAAAACAGGACATTTATATAGTTACACCCTGGCTTATTCCAAAGGGGATAAAAGAATTTAAAAGAGTAATAAAATGCTGTTTAAACACAATAACAAAAATGGACAAGAAGATCATTAGAAAACAAGTATTAAATACATGCCCCCAAATCTCTCTCTCTCCCTCCCCCCCTCTCTCTATATAATTTATTTATTTTTATTTTTTTTGTCAGTGATGGGTCTTAAACTTTTGGCCTGGGTGCTGTCCCTGACTCTTTAGCTTAAAGCAAGCCCTCTACAACTTGAGCCACAGCACCATTTCTGGTTTTCTAGTGGTTAATTTGGAGAAGAGTCTCACAGACTTTCCTGCCCAGGCTGGCTCTGAACCGTGATCCTCAGAGCTCTGCCTCCTGAGTAGCCAGGATTACAGGTGTGAGCCACCAGCACCTGGCGTAAAGTTTAATTTATATAGGCTAGAATGGCGTAGATCTTTGACTCTAAGTCTGAAATATGAAGTAGGCTAGAATAGGGTAGACCCTTGACACTATGTTTTCTAGCATCAAATAGGAAAATAGAACATTCAACATGAGCAATATTCTCAGTGTTCCATAAGTCAATAACCTAACTACATTCTTAGATGAAGGAGATATTAAAAGCAGAACAAAATTTGTCTATCCAGATAGGAACCATACAGCAGCAGCCAGAATGATGGGGTTCACAGGCAGCTTTCTCCACGGTGTCTTCCATAGCCTGTGAGCCTCAGTATAGAGAAGATCCAGATGGAGAAACATTTGGAGACCATGTGAGCTGCACAACCATGTTTTAGCTGTGTCATCCTTACCACATTTCTCAAGATGTACTGTGCTATTTTCATGCTTACCACTGTTCAGGATACACAATGAAGGCTCAACAAATGATGTCCATTTTGACTCTTATGGATGTCTTGCTCTTCTTAGCTGAACGTTAGGTAAATATTAAGTCAACAAATAGTTATGGAATCCTAACATGTATCTGCCCTTTTATCAGAACTGAGAATTTAAAAAAAGATAAAATTCCTATGTGTCAGAAATTTATGTGAAAAAAGAGCTGTCAAAGTCAGTGAGTACCATATGAGAAATACTATGAAAGGTGGAAAAATAATAAAGAAGGGAAGGGCACTACAGATGTAGCATAGGTAGGCCAGAGAGTGCTCCATAGAAAATGACTTTTGAGTATAAAATCCCTGCATTCAGTAAAGGCCCAGCCAAATAGATGACTGGATTTGAGTAGGAGGACCTACTAGGACCTGCAAAGGGTTTTCTATGGTCTAAGGACTGGAGTGAAGGAGGGGAATTGGTAGGAGAAGAGGTTGGAGGGACCTTTGATCAGGCCTTACACATCTTAGTAAACAGTACAGTCAGGATACACATCATGGGAAATACACATCTTCATCTTACAAGGAAGATGAAGATACTGGAAGGTCCAGGCAGAGAAGCCACATGACTGAATTATACTTTCATTATACCACTGCTAGTTTCTATCTTGGGGACACATAAGGAAGGAGATGAGGTGGAAGGACCAACAGGAGCAATGGGGTGGCCCAGTATAAAAACGTACAGTGAGTAGCAGTCACAGTGTAGTGCTGTGGCACAAATATTAAAATGCCAGGTATCAGAGCCCAGCATCTGAGTCTGGGTAAGGGAGGCCAATGTTGAAACAGGTATCAATAAACTCAGCAAGAACCAGATGGGTACATGTGGGAGAGGGTAGGAAAATGTTCTCTACTGGGGTAACAGGAAAGAACATGGAATGAGTGAGGAATGAAAAGACTGGTGGACAGAGTTGAACAGTGGAGAGTTATAGAATGGATGGGGCAGAACTGGCAAAGAGAAGTCTGTTTCTGCAGATTATTTTGAGCAATGGAAAAGAGTTGGAACCACACCATGGAAATGACAGGCACTGTAGAGAAGCTGAAAACCAAGGCTGAGCTGTCTGAAGATCCTGGACCAGAGCCAAGATGACATGAAATGGGTTGTGGCAGAGAGGTCATTGCATGGTCTATTGAGATATGGTGATGGGGTCAGAGAGGAAGTGCTAAGCACACTGGGATGCAGGGTTATTCTGAGTCACTAGATCAGAACAGCATTCCACTTGTTGGCTAACTGAATGCCAGGTTGAGACAGAAGACCTGGTTTTGGCTTTTCTGGACATCTAAAAGGCTATACTGCTGAATATTTGGATGGTACCTTTACGTGTTCTGTGGGGCCCAACCAGACCAAGCCAGTGGCCCTGGAGTGATCCCTGGCTAATGCCTTAGGGTAGTCATTTAAAAGAGTACAAGAGAGCAATTTAATTCGATTGTTGGGGTTGTATGACCTGGCCATAAGCCCATGCAGTCTCTCTTCAGTAAACCTATGCAATTCTTAATGCTTTAAGACAATGTTGTTTGGAGAATTTGACAAACAACAAGACAACATATAAATTATCAAAGTTATTAAGGAAACAATATGTTATTCTTTGGAATTAAAAACGCTGAGATAACTTAAGCTGCCATTAGGAGTCCTCAGCAAAAAAGCTGATTTTTAAAAAACTTAATGAACTAGTTCACATGCACAAGAGCTTTGCCTGAACGTAAGTTTGGTGTATCACATATACAAACTCTGCCAACGCACTCCTGTCACAGCATAAATTCCCTGCTAAGGTGATGTGGGGCTTGAAGGAACGGCCCAGACTTCCCCTAGCACAGCTTCCTCCACTACTTGTAATCCCTCACAGCTTCAGCTGTTGCCTTGATAAAGGACCAGTGAATAAAACATTGCCCTACAAACAAAAATTGCTGATTTTAGCAGTAACTTTTGGCATTACTAAGCCTCACTGTAGGTGCAAAATAACATGAGTTGTTGTGAAAAAGCAAACAATGCTGAGTCGCTGGGAGAACACAGGCTCAGTGCTGAGCTCAAAGTGACCTTGAGGATCTCCACAGGAAGTGTTAATATACTCCCATTTCAGGAGATAAGAAAAGCAACTACAAGGTCAAGAATATGAAGAGACTGGTGCTTTCAGATATATGACCTGTACCCCTGAGAAAACAGTTCCAGGCTGCACTCACAACACACCATTCCACCTCACGTTAACAAGCTTAAGGCCTATCATCCCACAGTGTTAGGAGTGTCCCTTTCTCTCCTCCACAAGCCCCTGAGCTCCATTTTAGGCAAGAACTGTGTCCTTCGCCTGTGTGTCATTAGAGACCCAGCTCATACATGCACCCACAAGATCACAGTAAATAATTGGGCAAGGAAAGAAGAAATGGAAAAGGAAAGGAAGGAAAGGGGAGAAAGGAAAGAATCATCATGGCTGAACATGGGCCTCACCTTTTGTAGCTTCTTTCTCTCTGCTTCAACGGATGAGCGCACAGACTTGATTTCCACAGTGTGCTTCTTTACCAAGTCCTCCAGACGCCTCACTAGCTGGTCTTTGAGGTGTTTCTTCTCCTCTTCAGTTTGATGTTTGATCTTTTGAAGGTCTTCTTCATATTGTTGCTTCATATATTCTGTCTCAACACTTGACACTTTCTATGGGAGGAAAGAGGGCCTTGTAAATCTACTGGGTAGCAGTGACATCCTGAGAATTCTCTTTAAATATGCTGATATTACAGAATATATCAGAAAGTTTACTCTGTGTGTGTGTGGGTGGGTGTGTGTGTATGCACGCAACGGTATTGGGGTTTGAACTCAGGGCCTGAATGATGTCCCTGAGCTTCTTTTGTTCAAGGCTTTTACCACTGGAGCCAACAGTTCCACTTCTGGTGTGTATGTGTGGGCTTTATTTGTTTGTTTTTGTTTTTTTGGTAGCTCTCTGGATATGAGTCTCACTGAAAAAAAATAAAAATAGTCTCACAGACATTCTTGCCTGGGCTGGCTTTGAACTATGATCCTTGGATCTCATCCCCTAGAGTAGTAGAATTACAGGTGTGAGCCTGGTAATTTAATACATTCTATAAGACTATATATTTGAAATTTGTAAGAGACTTGAGAAAGGCCTCACTGTAATTTTATCTTTTGTCACAGGATCTGATGTGCTAGACCGCATCATAGTAGTTTCTTTTCTTTTTTTTTTTGTCGGTCGTGGGGCTTGAACTCTGGGCCTGGGTGCTGTCCCTCAGCTCTTCAGTTCAAGGCGAGCGCTCTACCACTTGAGCTACAGCACCACTTCCGGTTTTCTGGTGGTTTATTGGAGATAGGAGTCTCACAGTCTCTCCTGCCCGGGCTGGCTTTGAACCGCGATCCTCAGATCTCAGCCTCCTGAGTAGCTAGGATTACAGGCGTGAGCCACCAGCGCCCGGCTAGCATCATAGTAGTTTCTAAAGGATTCTTGTTTTGACTCCTAAGCAATTTCCAATTTTCCAGAAGTCAACATAAAAAGTTGGGAGAATTCTAGCCGGGCACTGGTGGCTCACGCCTGTAATCCCAGCTACTCAGGAGGCTGAGATCTGAGGATCACGGTTCAAAGCCAGCCCGGGCAGGAGAGATCGTGAGACTCCTCTCTCCAATAAACCACCAGAAAACTGGAAGTGACGCTGTAGCTCAAGTGGTAGAGCACTACTAGCCTTGAGCTGAAGAGCTGAGGGACAGCACCCAGGCCCAGAGTTCAAGCCCCACGGCCGACCAAAAAAAAAAAAGTTGGGAGAATTCTGCTACATTCTCTGTCACCCAGTTTCAAATGTCACAGGCTGGGAGGAAGCTGGTAGAACTTCCTCTCTCAATCCAGCTACTCTCGGGCACTAAGGGATCTGATCATTCCAAGTAGATTCTCTATGGTTGGAGAATGGCCTCTACCTGAAGCTCATTCAGGAAAAGGCACCTGTACCTCTCCATTCCTAGGGATGGTTGGATACTACCTGTGTAGTAGAGTCTCCTTTGATGCAGGAACACTCCTTAGGAAAGCCTTGATCTTGCTGCAGATGAAAATTCTGGCCTTCTAAGTCATTTTCTTCTGCCAGGACTTCATTCTCCAAAACAAATATAGGCTTTATGTCATCTGCAAACATAAGTTCAAATATCATTTATGAAGTTCTTGGCTTGATGCTGTGAACAGTCAAGTCCCCATCTTGCTATTCAGCCATTTTGCTTATCAGCCCTTTGTATAATCCCTGTTCTATGTCTTCTGCCCTTGAGCACAGAAACATAGTATCTCATCTCTGCTCAAACAAAATCTGATCCTTTGCATAATTGCTATGCTCTCCCTGCCTAAGCTAATAATTAACAATTAAAAAATAGTACATTAGGTTACAAAATGGTGTATATTCCCCAACACACACAAACGATACACACACACAAACACACACACACACACCTATACATACACATATAATCATTTATTCAATGCTGATTTAAGGGATGAGAAAAATAAATACAACTAGAACCAATAAATTTTTTTTCTCTTGATGCCATTTTAATGGGAGTGGCATTTGAACTCAAAGCTTTACCCTTGACAGGCAGAGCTATATATTTGAGCCACACCCTTACACTTTTGTCCCATTTTTTTTTTTTTACCACTGTTCTAAGTGCTGATTATACTTCTGGTTCCTATTGAAATCTTTCTTCTCAGCCTATGAGTTCTTTTTCATTCTCAGACACATTATTCCCTTCTGGGCCTGTAAGACCAAAATGTACCACAGGCTGACACAACCATTCTATAAGCTTCAAAAAGCAGAAACCGTGTTTTGTGCATTTTTTTGATAAGCTTTTCACACTACTCAAGGGACTTGAGTAGAAGGCATTTGAATTCAGATAGTCTTAGATATAGCAGCTTTTTACCAACCATTTAGTCCAATAAATTCTTTTTCAGCTTCACTTCTTTATCATGGCATAACAATCCATATCTCACAAAATGGTGGGAAGATCTACTCATGTGATTGTGTAAAGTGACATTTAGATGTCGAGTCTGTGCCGCAAGTGAGACAGTCTGGGAGTCAGCTCACCTGTGCCCGGCATGGAATGGATGCATCCAACTGGCAGGCCAGATCCAACGTCCTTGCCCCTGCCTCCTTATTTCTGAGCAGTCTTGAGGTGCCATTAACAACAGGCCATCCTGGCAGCTAACCTGCCATGTTTAAGGAGTTGTTTCAGGGGATCTCACCTGGTTTCTGTGCCACGTGACCCTCCTGCAGAATCAGTCTGTCTTTGGCAACAGCCAGCTTCTCCCCAAGTTTCTTTGCAGTGTTCTTCAACTCTGAGTTCTCTTGTCGAGCATCCCTTAGCTGCAGGTCCAGGTCCTAAATTAGACAGGAAGGATCTCAGTTGTCTGCTTGCAATTCTGTAGAGAGATGTGCTGCATGCACAGAAGAGCTGTTAGTGCCGAAAGGTGGGTGAGCACTCAGCAGGAGCCCTGAGTCTTTAGAATTAGTGGCTCTGAGTCCAGCCAATTCCCTACTCTGATGGACAAAGTTTTCTAACTTTCCTCCAGAGTGTGTTCAAGTGTCTGGGACAGAAAAGAAAATGTTCAGGAAGTAGCACAAATATCAACTGTGGCTCAGTACTTTTGTAGGGTTCACATAACAGGCCAATCTATGACCCTGCTTTTTGTGAATACCAATGTCCTAAGGAAACGCAAGTGACTGTGGAAAGAATACAAGAGTTAGAACTAGACTGACGTAAATTCAAAAGCTTACTTACTGTGTGCCTCGTGAGCTAGCCTTTAAACTTCTCTGCTTTTCTTGTCTTCTTATCTGTAAACTACAAATCTCTAACCTCCTTGTCCATAGCCTAAGCTTGGCACATAGTAGGCCTTCAATAAATATTTGCTGAGTGTAGTTTTATCACATATTAAAAACAGTACTGCTCACTTTGGTAGAAGACCAAAGACAGTGCGTGGCCCATAATAGGTGTTAAACAGGTTGCCGAATGAAGGTAGTCAGGTTGGACCTAGACAGTAACTGCCACCTTGGTTAGAAGTTAAAGATTTAGCAATGTCTGACATGTGGTGGGTGTTCAGATTTGGCAGCCCTGCCCATTCTCCCCTCAGGAGGTATGAAGAGTGGCTTTACCTGAATCCTCTCCTTCAGCTTCTGGGCATACTTCTTCAGGTCACTGATCTTGCGGCCCCTGTGCTCCAGGTCTCCTTCCAGCTTCCTGACCTGGGCCTGCAGGGCTGACTCTTGAACCTGGAAGTTCTTGCGGAGGTCGGTCTCCTTCTCTTGCCACTGCCACAGGGCCTCGCTCACTGACTGCTGCATGGCCTGCCGGATGGCCTCGTTCTCTCGCTCGTAGGTGGCCTGCAGTTCCTCAGCCTTGCGGGCGTAATCCTGGCTCAGCTGCTGGTTCTCAGTGCGCAGGCGCTCCACCTCCAGCAGGACCTGCCGCATTTCTGGGCCCTGGCTGGGCTCGGTCGTGGCGTCCGGGATCTCCTGGGACGGTCTGCCCCACTGGGGAGCCTCGTGGCTCATCAGCTGCCGGAGCCTCTTCTCGTAGTCGGCCTTGAGCTCCAGCATCTCCTTGGAGAGCGTTAGGACGCGCTCTGCGTGCTCGGCCTCCGCCCTCAGCTCTCGCTCTTTGGTCTCTAGCTTGCACGTGGCCGACTCTGCCAGCGCCTCCCGCGTCAGCCTCTTCTGCAGCTCCAGGGCACTCTCCAGGGCCTGGATGCGCTGCAGAAGGGTCTCCTGTTCCTGCAGGAGCCTGGCCTTGGTCTCAGCCACCGCGCCCTGGAGTTCCTCCTGGTGGGCCTCCCGCAGGGCCTCCATGGTGGCTTCGGCCTCATCCTGGCGGGTGTTCAGGGCGTAGATCACCTGCAGGAAAACCCGCAGAGCCTGGTTAGCGCGGCCAGGCGAGGCCAGGCGAGGCGAGGCCAGGCCAGGCCAGGCCAGGCCAGGCGGTGGGTGTGCGCCAGCCACGGCCGCCTCTCCACCGGAAGGCAGAGCTGGCCATTTCCTAGAATGCACTTCCAGGAGAAGCCTGTGAGAAAGCAGGTAAGTGAGAGGGAGAGGCAGCAGCAAGGAGGGCGCATAGCACCAGATGGAGAGGGACTCTGGCCAGTTCTGGAGGGGTCTCCTGAGAACGGCAGGAGTGCAGGAAAGCGCGTTAAACCCAGAAAGTGGCGGGAAGCCATTTATTGAAGGTGAACATTTTGGAATGCAAAACCCAATAAAACCTTAGGAATCGAAACCAGCAACATTCTCCATAGGCACAGGACAAACATTTGCCAAAACTCAATTTCCTCCCATGATAAAAACACTGAGCAGATTGGAAATTGAAAAGGACCTCCTCCAACTAGCAAGTACATCTAGAAAAATTAAATCTCGAAAACACTCACAATTAGTATCATACTCAAGGGACTGAATGCTGTCCTCAGATTAGTGCTGTGACAAAGATGTAAACCAGAGATAAATTAATACATATTACATATTAATTTATAATATACACATAATAGATAGCTTATATATTTGTTAACTAATGTATTCATACATATGTACATATAAATATAATACATACATAATATATGTATTATGTATTCATTACATATTATTTTTTATTTAATTTATTTAATATTTAATTATATACATAATAATATAATATATCTATTAGATAAAGAAAGATAGGAAGTCCAGGAATCAAGAATGATTTCTGATATGTTGATCTGAACAATCTTTCTGAAAAGGGAAAAAAAAAACTGTGGGTAGAAGAGGTATGAACAGGAAAATCAAGAGTTCTACTTGGAGATTAATTTTTATATGCCTGTAGACAACCTAGTAGAGAAGTCAACAAGGCAAATAGATCTACATCTAGTCTCAGAGAGACATACTTGAGCTGGAATGAAGTTTTCTAGAATCAGGAGAATTCTGTTGCTGCTATTTGTTTGACAAGAGATTTCAGATGTATGAAGGTGGGAATAATGGACCCCACCCCATGGTGTACACGGAAGTTAAAATTCTAGGAGACAAAGAAAAGAGAGAGAGAGAGAGGAACAGGTGTAGGCAGGCCTGGCAGGAGAATGAGGAAGCTGTCACCTTGCTGAGATGAGAAGGTGACGCCCACATTTACAACACAGCGGAGGGAAGGTTATCAAATAATTGTGCTGAGTGGAACGGGAAGAAGGTCAAAGAAGTGAGAACCTTTGAACTGGGTTTTAGAAAAGGAGAATGAGTTACCTACATTTCAGAGCAGCAGTAAAAGCTGTGTTGAGTTCTAGGTCTCTGCTTCATTGTGACATTTTCATTAGCCCTGCCCACTGGAATGAGTTTGAGGATGGATGAATGGATTGAGTAGAGTTGGGGCTTCACATGGTGAATGGGTTAGAGGGAGAGAAGGGCTAGGCAGTGGACGTACGTACAGGAGCTGGCAACTCTCTTTTCAATGCCAACAAGACATGCGCAAAATCAGCATTGATCCACAGCACTTGTTAAGTGCCCAGTAGCTGCATAATAAATATGCTATGCAACCCTTGCAGGGCATCAATAATTCATGCCTTCCTTCCACAGTGAGGAGATGCTTCGGGGAAGCACGATGCACATTTCCTAACCCCTTGAATTTACATGGCACTATTGAGTAGTGATTACCAATGGAATTTGGATTGATATCCCAATTTCATCTTGGGACCAACATGTGGGTTAAAATTACAAAGGGACACAAGTGATTTTTTTATTTCTTGCTATTGTTTCTAATGTATTTATAAGGTACCGTGTGGGTTTTTTGGTTGTTTTATATGTTCCTCCCCACCCCTCACCCCCTGTTTTCACTGTATTTGAAGTCGGTATAATTTGGGGAGGGAAAGGGAAAAAACAAAATGTTTAAATAGGGATACAGGTTGACCCATTGTAACAATGAGATGTACAAGATTCTATGTTGAAAAAGGAACTTTACAATTTATGTGGGAGGGGAGCTGTGGGGGGAGCATAGTTGTGGAGATGGGAGGGAAGAGATGGTAGGGGAAAAACAAAGGAGGGGGCAACAATGCTTGATAAAAAATGTACTCATTACCTTGCTCATGTAACTGTGACCCCTCTGTACAATATTTTCACAATAAAAAACTTATTAAAAAATTACAAAGGGTATATGTCCTCCCACAGTTTCTTTCACTATTGAAAACCTACTTAAGAGGATTCAAATGATTTAGGAAGGCGAAGTTTAAGATGGAAGGTATCCTAACCCTAAATTATTGAATAGGAACACTCATTCACCAGAAGCACTAGCATCTAGCTTTATATAAACAAGAAATAAACTACTGTAATGAGCCTCTGATCTCCTGGTGATTGTTACAGCATCTGTTAGTTACCTTAATGTGTCAAAGGGCCCCAAGACCATTCCTAGCGTTAGCTAGGAGGCTTTATAGGACTCAATACATAGTCATACTCATGACTATCAATTATTACAACAAATGACATGAAGCAAAATCAGTTAAGGGAACAGGTCCTGCAGTGATAATAGAAGGCATGCCAGGAGCAGGCTTCAGAGTCCCTACTCAATGGAGCTAACTTGCCTAGTAAGGATGTATGACAACACAGGTGAAATACTGTCTATCAAGAAAGCGGATTTCATACTTAGCATGCAAAGTTTTTGCTGGGAACTGCTTTAGGCAACTTCTGTTTGGCATACCCTGAAGTTCCAAACTCGTAGTTGGAAAGTATGTGTATTGTGCAGTCCATGATATTTATGAAAGTACTTTAGGTGTAATGAGTCACATTTTTTAAAATCAGTTTGAGGAGTAAATTCCCTTAGGAAATAGGGTAATTTTCAACATTGATAATTTTCAAATGTCAATCTTTTAAGCAATCATCTGTTATGTAGCAGTCCCAAGAGTGCTACATTAACCACTTTCTGCATGCTTAATATATAAACTAACGAAAAAAGATTGTTTTCCCCTCTTTAGTGATATCAAACTTGTGTGATAAGGCAAATCTTAACGTAATGAGAATTTCTTATAGTAAAGAACAAAATATCTTCGAAGGATAATTCTGTGAAATTTGGCTTTGGAGATTCCATGAAGGGGAAAATTAATAGTGATATCGATGGCGATCTTGGTGTGTGGGGTTTCCAAAACTGTAGCAAAGAAAACTTAACTTGAAGATCTTATTTACCCTGATGCCATAAAAATACATTTATTTGAAAAGGAATCAGTATCTCTTAGGTTAGAGGTCTTTTAGATTTTATCTACTCCAAGTAGGTTCATATAAATCTTTCCTGTTATGTGAAAATCTGTCCTATGAAAATCACTCCAGAATTAACATGAGATCAGATTTTAAGCTTGATGTAGCAGAAAGAGGCCCACATGGCAGGCACACAGCATTTAAAGGTATTTTGGCATGTACACATTTAGTCATGGTGTCCTGGAATTAAAGGCTCAACACAATCCTCCTCACAGGCTAGGCCCAAACTGTTCTGTTAGGCTAAAATCTAGTTATACTGTTCTTAGCTCTCTAAGGTTTCCAGCACATATTCCTGACCTCCTCCTTCAACACCACTCTGAAGATGGCTCAAATATCCTTCCAAAGAATAGTATATGCACAAACAAGAAATTTTTCTTTATCATGTTTTCATGCATTGTATTTCCTATCATATTTTGCATGTTCTTTTATAGACTACCAAGTTGTTTACATCTTTATATATAGTCTTTAGAGATTATGACATTTCTGTACCTAGAGAAAATTTATTTTTCTATTTTGGTGGCTTCAGATTCTATTGTATTGTATAGTCTTTATTTTTCACTCCCTGCTCATAGTCATAAACTTGTTTCTGCAGAAAGTTATTGACATGTTTCTTGTTTCATCATCATTATTAATTTTTATACTCCTTTTCCATTTCTTTCAACAAACGAGGTTTTTCTTTTGGCTTTTAAATGCAATTAGCAAAACTCCAGAGCCTGGTTTTAGAAAACTGAAGTTTTATTCTGATTTGCTTCCTCAAGCCCAGTGGTGCAGTCCAAAGAGAGTAATGGGGTGAAACTGGACCAAAGACACAAAGGATGAGCTGGAGAGCCCAAGTGAGACAAGAAGGGCTGAGCTTCTAGTTACCTGTTCATCTCTGTGGACACACCGATACTAGACAGCTGGATCTACCAACAGACATACATGTGATACCAGAGGACAAAACATGGCATGGTGTCTGGAGAAGTCCCTATTGGTGTTACTGAGGACACAAGGAAGTACTGTGGAGGTAGCTGTGAGGCTCAAGTTCAGCTACTTGTAGAGAGTGATGTAAAAGATAATTCCCCCCTCAGAAGAAGTCAGTTCAGGTAAACGAAGAAGAGTATGAGGAAATGGTTGACAAGACAATCAGTTTGGGAAAGATATAACAAAAAATATAGTGAAAACAGACATTCAAAAGATAAGCTGCAAGATAGAGGACTAAAAGTAACCTCTGATTTGACTCTGTAAGCAAGAAGTTAGGAAACAAAGAAGAGTCTATATTCTGAAGCATGAAAGGGAGGTAGTGCACCAGGAAAGGGTTAATGGAACAGCTGAAAAGCATGGAGAAACAGAAAAATGACAGAGAAAAGCAGAAAATAGAACAAACCTGAGGGTTGAGCTGAGGCATAATCACAAGATAAGTTAACAGCCCTGGTGACTGGTAATTCTAGGTGGAGGATATGTCCCACACTTCCCACATAAAACCCAGATGAGGGCTCTAATGTGATAATGACTGCACTAATGCAGAAGGTTAGTGAAGAAAGAAAATTTGTCATTTCACTTCTCTCAGAGAGCTCTCACAAGAAGCTGTCTTGTTGAAGGCACCTACTGAGATTAAGCTACTTTAGGAAATTGAAAATAAGAAATAACAAGGCTTAGGAAGTCTTGGAAGACCCTGCCTTAGTGTCTGGGTTGAAGATGGCCAGTTGAGAAGTTTAAGCAGTGTGGAGCTCAAGTGTGAAGGGTTCAGTAGTCTCCTTACAGGTGCCCATATTCCCTGGCAATGACAGAATCATCTCACTGCCTAACAGTCACAGTGGAAACACAACACTGAGCCCATGTTATAGTGGCAGAGTATTGGGCCTCCAGGACCTGATTCTTGTGTTGGCTGCAAGGTGGGTCTGATAGCCCTTAGCCTAGGTCAAGTCAAGGGAGCTCCACAGGGAAATAAACTTGAATGTGGAGTCTGAAAGCACTTAGAATACTAATGAAATAGCACCTCATCCCTGCCAACACACAGTCCTCCTTGAACATTGAGAATACTTCAACAGAAAGACTATCCATAATTATAACTTTTTTTTTGAGTTCGGTCATGGGGGCCTAAACTCTGGGCCTGGGCGCTGTCCCTCAGCTCTTCAGCTCAAGGCTAGTGCTCTACCACTTGAGCCACAGTGCCACTTTCGGCTTTTTTTGCTTATGTAGTGCTGAGGAATCGAACCCAGGCCTCATGCATGCAAGGCAAGCCCTCTACCACTGAGCCACCTTCCCAGCCCCCATAATTATAACTTTTGATCAGTGACTTGGTGTAGAGAGCTGCGAGCAGCCGCACCTGGAAGATGGCGCCGGCTTCCGCCCTCCACCTTCCCAATGGTTTACCACAGAGTGCTCTCTGTGGTAAACAACTCCTTACATGGCTAAGGCATAGAATCTGGCTTGCTTCCCCGCACCTGGACCTAATTGGTGGTTCCCACATGGCGTATCAGGGTTGGCTACCCAGCAGGTACTTAAGGCTGTGGGGAATTCTCCCCGGGGTTGGGGTCAGAAGATTGCTCAAAGGTCCTGAATAAACTGAAGAGAGAAGAGCTCGGTGTCGTGTCTTCCTTGCTGGTCGAGGTGGTCGCGACAACTTGGTCTTAAATCTCAAAGCAGAAGCATAAGAAAAACAAAACAAAGAAGAGCAAATAAAATAACATCCTTCCAAATGTCAGCTCATCAGTCACTACTAATAAGGAAGTAGAACAAAGCCTGAAAGAACTAAAATAATTATTATGAGAATGATCAACAAAAGAGGAAATGTATAAACATCTGATTAGATTCCAAGAAAAGACAAATAAGTATCTAAATGAAATAAGGAAGGCAACAGAGATTAACAGAGGAACTTAACAAATCTATAGAAATCCTGAAAAATCAAGTTGAAATTCAGGAAATAAAAAAGTTCAATAAGTCAAATTATAATTTTAGTTTATATTTTTCAGTAGACTCTGTCCAATTAAAGTCAGATTATCAGGGCTTGAAACAAGGAAGCTGTATTAGAACATTCATATAAAGATACAGAAAAAGATGACGACATGTGCAAAACTATGGAAACCACTAAAAGCTCAAACTTACAAGTCATAGAACAAGCACAAGCCTCAAACATAGAAAATACATTCAATAAAGTTGTAGCAGAAAACTTTCCCAATCTGGAGAAAAATGGGGTCATCTAAGTACACATGAACATTAAAAAAAGACATAAGCGTAACACAAAAACTGTTAAAAAGGCCAAATGTATAAATCTTAGGCACAGAACAGGTGCAAGCCAGACACAGAAATATTTGATAAAGTAATAGTACAAAATTACCCCATTCTGAGAAAAGGGGGT
Source organism: Dipodomys ordii (assembly GCF_000151885.1). Lineage (NCBI taxonomy): Eukaryota > Metazoa > Chordata > Mammalia > Rodentia > Heteromyidae > Dipodomys > Dipodomys ordii. The sequence goes on from NW_012267224.1 coordinate 4,608,356, forward strand.
AATCTAGATATAAGGGACTTTTCTGACTCCCCATATGTAAGACCAACTGATAGATAGATAGATATAGACAGATAGAGCGAAGATGTATCATAGCTAAAACAGTAGGTATACAGAACAAGGGAAAACATGACAGAAGTGCCAACTCAAATATAATAGCAAAACTACCAGGACAATCGATTTCTCAACAGAAACTTTAAAAGCCAAGAAGACATGAAATGATGTATTTTGATGCCTGAAAGGAAATAATTGCAACCTACATTATTGTACTCAGCAAAGCAATTCTTCAAAATTGAAGAAGAAATAAAAAACCTTATATGTTAATAAAAAACAAAATGAATTTATTTCAATGCTCTAGTGCTGCAGAGATAAAGGTATACTAGAGATGGAAGAGGACTATGACCACAACCATAAAAATATGGGAAAAATAAATCTTGTTAGATGAGTAGATAAACAAATTATGACTAAAAAACAGTAAAATGACATGAATTATTACATACTTTTTAATAATAACTGTGAATTCTCCAATCAAAAGACATAAACTTTTTAGCTTGTCCTTTGCCATGCAGAAACTTTGTAGATTACTTTGGGCAGCATTATCATTTCCATGGTATTAATTCTGCTAATCCAGGAGCCTGGAAGGTCCTTCCATTTCTTGTTGTCTTCAATTTCCTTCTTCAGATTTTTATAGCTTTCATTGTAGAGGTCCTTCAGTTCCTTGGCTGATTTCTAGGTGTTTTATTTACTTTATTTTGAGGCTATTGCAAATGGAGTTGCTCTCCTGGTTTTAGTCTTGATATTTTATTGTGGGAATACAGAAAAGCTACTGATTTTTGTGTATAGATTGTATAACCTGCTACTTGGTCAAAATTTTTACATCTGCTCTAGTAGCTTGCAGGAAGAGGCTATAAGGTCCTTTAAATGTAGAATCATGTCATCCCTATTTGGATCTCCTTTATATCTTTCTCTTGCTTTATTGCTCTTGCTAGAAATTCCAGAACTATATTGAAGTGGAGGGAAGAAAACAGTCATTCCTGTTTGTTCCTGACTTTAGAGGAAATGGTTTTAGTTTTTCACTATTAAGTATAATGTTGGCTGTAGGTTTGTCACCAATAGCCTTCATTGTGTTGAGGAATGTTCTGTGAATTCCTAGCTTCTCCAGAACTTTTACCATAACAGGGTAATAAGCTTTTTCTGTATCTATTGATATGATCGTGTACTTCTTGTCTTCTGTTGATGTGCTGTATTATATTTATTGATTGACAAAGTTTCTTCATGGCAAAGGGCATAGCTCACAAGCTAAAAAAGCCTACCAAATGGGAGATTTTTTTTTTGTCTGCTGTACATTATAGAATGGCCTGGTATCCAGAATATACAAAGAGCTTAAAAAGCTAGACACTCAATGAAGCAACAACCCAGTTAATAAACAGGCTAATGACTTAAATAGATACTTCTCTGAAGTAAAAATGGCCAACAGATACATGAATAAATGCTTAATATCTCTCACCATAAGGGAAATACAAATCAAACAACACCGAGATTCTACTTCACCCTAGTTTGAATGGCCACTATCAAGAATACAGACAATAACAGATGTTGGCAAAAGGGAACCCACTGTTGGTGGGAATGTAAACTCATTCAACTACTTTGGAAAGCAGTGGGGAGGTTCTTCAATATACTGAACATACAATTACCCTATGATCTAGAAATTTTTCTCCTAAGCATTTATCCCGAAGATTACCAACCAGGATACAGTAAAGTAACTAGCACAACAATGTTCACTGCAGCACTATTCACAATTGCCAAGGTATGGAATCAATCAAGATGCCCCTGAATGGACTAATAGATCAAGAATGGATATTACATTATTTTCAAAGAAATGGAAGGACCTATAAAAAATATGTTACGTGGAGTAAGCAGGCCCAGAGAGGCAAAGGTTGCATGTTTTCCCTCATATGTGCAAGCTAAATTTGGTTTATAACTATAGTAATAAACTTTGGGTTATATGTGAGTGTACATATTTGTATTAATTGAAACATTGTAAGTTTAGAAGAGAACTCAACAGTATAATTCCTTAGAAAGGAAAAATAGTAGCTCAACAAAATAAACATGAGGAAAGCTGAAAAGGTTGGGGAAGGGGGGTAGACAAAGAGAAGAGGAGGAGGGGAGAATACAGTAACAACAAAACAAAAAACAAAAACAAAACCCCTACCCAATATATATCCTACAAAATTTAAGAAAAGAAAATGGGAGGTTGGGAGGGATAGGTGAGAATGTCAAAAGGGGTCACATGATCATTATATTCATAAACTGCTTTGTTGAACGGTAACTCCTTTGTACAACAACTTCAAGGTAATAAAAATATTTTTTAAAAAGACATAGACTGCTGGACAGGATTTAAAAAAAAACACAAAACCCAATCACTTATGGAATATAAGAAATGAAAACAAAGTGAGGGGCTGGAAAGGTGGCTCAGCAGTAGAGTGTTTGCCCTGGGTTCGATTCCCCAGCACCACATAAGCAGATTACAGGCGTGAGCCACTGGTGTCCAGCAGATACAGTTTTTTTTTAAATTTAATTTTGTTTTATTTGTGAACATACTGTACAGAGGGGTTACAATTGCATGGGCAGGATAATGCGTACATTTCTTACCAAGCATTGCAGCCTCCTCCTTT
>NW_012267224.1:4611532-4619995 GCF_000151885.1 Dipodomys ordii
ACCACATTTTCTTGATCCATTCATCTACTGAGGGGCATCTGGATTGGTTCCATATCTTAGCTATGGTAAATCAGATACAGTTTTTTAAAATCTAGATTTAATTACAAATTAAAAATGTTTGGGATATAGTGAAGTCAGTGCTAGAAGGAAAGTTTACAGCTATGAGGATCTACCTAGAAAAATGAAGTCAAATAAATAATCTAATGGTGCATTTCAAGTGGTTAGGAAAACAAGAACAAGTGAAACTTAAAAGTAATAAATGAAAAGAAATAATAAATATCATGTCAGAAGGCCAAGTGCTGGGACCGCATGCCTATAGTACTAGCTACTCGGGAGGTAGAGATGGGGAAGACTGTGGTTTCAGGCAAGTCGGGCAGAAAAGTCATGAGGCCCCATTTCAACCAATAGCTGGATGTGAAGGCCTATACCTGCCACTCCAGCTACATGGGAGACGAGATTGGGAGGATCATGGTTTCAGATCAGACCAGGTTAAAATGTTCATAGGACTCCATATCAACAGAAAAAGCTGCGCATGGTGGCACATGTCTTTCATTCCAGCTATAGCAAAAAGTATACACATTGGGATCATTGTGCGGGCCAACAATGAAAAATAATTGGAGAAAAAATGCTGGAGAAGTGGTACAAGGGCTAGAGCAGCTGTCTAACAAACGTGAGGCCTTGAGTTCAAAACTGAGATCCACCCCAAAGAAAAGATCATGACATAAACTAATGAATGGAAACTGAAAAAATACAAAGCATCAATAAAACAAGAACTTCATTCTTTGAAAAGATAGATATGATTGACAACCACTGGGCCAAGAACCAAAAGACAGATGGAGATAAAACAAATTAACAAAATCAGAAATGACAAAGTGGATATCTAGGACATTCAGAGGATCATTAGAGAACAGATGGAAAAAATATATTCCAGTAAACTGGAAATGCTAAAAGGACAAATCTCTAGATGCATATGACTGAGCAAAATTGAACAAGTGGGATATAAACAACCTAAACAGATGTGTAGCAAGCAATTAAATTGCTGGAAAGTTTATGAGATGTATTGGGGTTGGCTAACCCTGTGGCTCGACTAGATTTCAGTCTCTTTAGTAGCCTCAGTAATGGCCCAATCTGGACAATAGGGCTTTGACCTTCTCATTCCCCAGAGTATGCCCACTGGGAAGAAAAATGGAGATGGTCATGTCAGTCCCACTCTAAAGGCAAGATAGTCCAGGACACTGAAAGAGAGAAAAGCCCTGATCCCTGTTCTTGACTCAGAACCCAGCATGCAGAGATGAGTCTAAATTTCCAAGCACCAGGTCAAAAAAGTGAACTAATTACATCTCCAGAGAAAGCCCTGAAGTTGGGTGCTGAACTGCCCAGAAGAGCAAAGGTCTTGTGGTGGCTGCCCTTTCTTTCTTGGAAACAGGCTGGAACAGGTCCCAGACAAGGCAGGGCACATTCAAGCAAATGAGCTTGGAATGACTTTCTAAACAGATCCAAGATGCTAATTAAAATCTCATCATTACCCATCAGAGAGTTGTTGCTAGGTGCCTAGCTATACACATGGCATTGAAGTGTAAGATGTAAGCTTCTGTGTAATTGAAATCCTACTGTCTCCCAAAGCAATTTAGACTAAGTCTCAGCAGAAAGGTGGGGGAAGTCTCTCTGGAAGACTCTTAATTAAAGCCCCTGCCAACACTCACACAGGACATAGGCCTTTCTTTCTTCCTCAGAGTTACACAGGCAATTAAGGACCTACAAGGAGAGTCTCTTGTCTATCTCAAATATCAACTGATTTTTTTCAAAGATTTTTTGGAATATTCCTTTGGCTAGATAACTTGCAAAACAGATATATATATATATATATATATATATGTGAATAATGCTTTTATGAATAAAAACAGAAAAAAGTTAGAATCTCTCAGAGGTAATATTTGATGGAGATATAATCCCAGTAGGAACATCAAAACCTATGACCACTTACACAGAAACAGAATAATATGTATGTAAAAAACAGAATAATATATATATATATATATATATATAAGTAGACATAGCAGTTCAAGTTCACCTACTTAGATTGTAATTATATATATGTTTAAATTGTAAAAGCAGATTTTGCTTTTGTAGCTAGATGATAGGCATAGTCATGTTCCCACTTAAGTGACACAACAAAGAATTCGTGTTATTTTTACACAGCACTTTGCAGTTCACAAAGAAGCTTTATGCAGTAAATCTCATAGCCTGACGAACATAAATCTATTGAATGCTCATTCCAAATGAATTTTTATTTTCTCCTCTATTCTCTGGGGAAATAATATTGTTTTGCAACTATTGCAATCTGTTTATTGTACCTTCTGCAAAATCCTCAGTAATGTTTCAAGCTATGTATCCTAGTCCAAATATTACTTTAACAAAAGCCAAACACTTATTCATAATACTTAGCTCCATTTTGCAAATTGCTTGGTCATGTGTGGCTGAATTTCTGCGTTCTGTCTGCATGTGGTTTCAAGTGCAGCAGCTGGGAGTTTGTCAAATACTCTGTTGGATTTTCAATTTATGGATGAGGAGGGCAGATGTTGCTCACTTAATCTCCACTCCCATCAGTCTCTCCTACTTAGTCTATCTTTCATCACTGACTTGTGCTACCAGGTGCATATGTAGAAAAACACTATCTATGACAACTTGCTATGACAAGACTCAAAAAAAATCAGGAATAAATTAAGTTAAAATAAAAGACATGAAGATGCAGCACCATTTACAATTCTATGAAATAATATATACATGTTTAGGTAAACATGAATGCACATCAATGAAGAAAAATGTCAAGACGATACCAAAAATGTGAAGGACCAAGGTAGATATTACAATTTTCCCTTCTTGTTTTGCTCTATGATGATTATGTACCTCAAATATACCAGAAAATGTAGTTTTAAGCCAGGGAATAGCCATCAAACCTTCTGTATCAGTTAATCTTCAGTTACATTAGCCTGTGGCACAAGTCCTCAAGGAGAAATAGATCCTGAGGGGAAAGAACAGGTCCTGAGACTTCCCTTCTTGCATGTTTTGGCTTAGAAGTGCTGCTTCCACCTGGCTGTTGACCAACAGAGGTTGATATTTTTTTTAATCTCTGCAGCCCAATTCTCATAAATGTCTTTTCCATTCAGGGCCTTGGTTCCCTGGAGGAGATGAGTTTCAGACAATCATGTTGCCGAGGATGTAATGGGCTGTGAAAAGAGCTCCCTAAACACATGTCACAGACAAGTAACAAGGAACCCATGCTGGCTCTGTGCTTTCAGAAATGAGCTCCCGAACTCCCAACTTATATAAACCTCCCCTGAGGGTGAAGACAATGGCAATGGCAATAATTAGGACACTGGGCTCTTCTGAAACTGAGGGCAAGCCCTCTCTTTACTGCCTAGAAATTTCTGGGATCAAACCACTCTTCCAAACCAGCCTTCCTATGGCTACTTTCATGTACTTTATGCATGCTATCCCTTGCTCCTCGGGAGGGGCTGATTACAGGTAGTACTCCTTGAAATCTCTCAGCACCCACAGCAGTAGCTCTCAGACTTTTTCTGCCCCAGGTGGCTTGAGAGCAGGTCATGGCATTCACCCTAAAGAGCCTGCTGCTGGCTTGGGGAAGCAGGTTTCCAACTTACTATCTTTCTATGCAAATGTCACACATGGAGCTAGATGGCCATAGGTATATTCAAGGAGAGGTATTAGTAGGGACTTTCTGCTGTTTTTATGACAGTATCCTTTTCAACCAGCAGAATCCCTAGCTCAGAATAGAGCAGATGGTAAGTGAGTGAATAAATGAATGATTAAAAAATGAAAAACTCTGATGACAGTGAAGGGACACAATTCAGATGTGTTATATGCAAATGGAATTAAGCACTGCTGTCTAGGAAGAAAAGAAATGTGATGACTACTACGGTCTAATCTTTTTAAATGCAAATTTTTAATACAGTTTTTCCACTTCAACTAATAAAATTGGAAAGACATAGAAACTCATCTTCACTAAACGCTAGTAGTGACAATTATATACAGGCCCTGAATCCAGATCTTTCCTTCACTCGATTGTAAATAGCAGTCTATTGGCACGTTCTGAAGGGGAGGACCTGAGAGGGTGCCAAGGTAGACCAGGATCATAGAATTAAGTGTAAAATCATCTCCATCTGTGCAAATGGTGACTAGCTTCTTTGTCTTGGATGAATTCCCTAAGACAATCTTATGAAGTCTGTCAGCATTAGAGGGTAGAAAATCATATTTAGTAAGAGTCTCAATAGTCCTTTTAATGCTCTTCATAAAGGAAGAAAGGCTAGGAGTTGTGGGATAATGTTCTCATAGCGTGCCCTACTAGATCATTCGTGTCTAGTAAATGATATAAAAATCTCTTTATAATTTTGGTATGTTTAGCTTTACTAATCAAGACAAAAGGAATCTTACTTCTTCCCCCTGCAACGCAAGACCTGGTATCTGCACGGCAACAGCCTCTGAAAAGGCCAGTGTCTCTAGGATTCAAGTATTCACATTATTGGACCTCTGCTGGGTTTGCCTCTAGATGCTTCTTCATGTGACTCCAGAATGGCACTTGCCCTTTCCTCAGTAGCCATGGGTAGAGCCCTTCCTCCAGAGAATCTTTTATTATTATAATTAAGTTTTTAAATTGTGAAAATACCATACTTAGGGGTTACAATTACATGAGCAAGGTAATGAGTGCATTTCTTATCAAGCATTGTTGCCTCCTCCTTTGTTTCCCCTTACCGTCCCTGCCCTCTTATCTCCACCCCCCCCAAAAGTTGTAAAGTTTGTTTTTCAACATAAAATCTTGTACATCTCATTGTTGCAATGGGTCCACCTGTATCCCTATTTAAGCAATTTGTTTTTTCCCTTCCCCTCTCCAAATTATACCAACATCAAATACAGTGAAATCAACCAACAAAGAAATATCTTATAAATATGTTAGAAACAATAGCAAGAAAGAAAAACCATTTGAGTCCTTATCTTGGGGTTCATTTAATCTAACATCAACTTATCTAACCGTTTCTGCTTGTCTCAGACATATACTAGTTATTGCAAATAGGGAAACCCTCCAGAGAATCTTAAGCCCCGTTGCCAGTATAGTTGCCAAGGTGGACATAAAATTCTGTCCCTATACTTTCATCCTCTGCTAGAGATCGCTTGTGATACCTGTACGTCCCATATGTATTCATTATTCTAGGTTCTTACCAGATATATTAGTCAGGTTTTCATAAGCCTGTAAAAGCAGTTTAAAGGAAGAAAACTTTTTTTTTTGGCTCATGGTTTCAGAGAGTTCAGTCCTTCACGACAGATGGGTGTGGCAGAGCAGAGAAGTTCACATCCTGGAGACTATAAAGCAGAAAGAAGGTGGAAATACAGGAAGGGTCTAAGATAAGATACAATCTCGAGGATGTGACCAGAGGACTCACCTCCTACTTTTTACCATGTTGCAATATTGATATCATATTTTGCATCCATCAAGGGACTTGTTCACTCATTATGTCAGTCATGATGATCTAAGTGTCTCTAGAACCAGTCCAACTCCAACACACCCCAAGGTGTGCTTCTCAATTCAATCAAGTTGACAATACAGAAGAACATTCACGCCAGGTGAGCCAGGCCCCAGACAGTTGAGTGAAAGGCTGTAGAAGCATGCAGGGCACAATGAAAAATAAAGCCGAGCTCCTAACATGATGCATATTTCATACTAATCCTTCACTGTCTACCTCTGGACTTGCTTTATGTGTGAGAGAAAACAAACCTCTCATTTGTCTAAGATGCTATTATTTTCTACTTTTCTGTCAAGTGCAACCAAACCTAATCCTAATGAAAAATCTCTGTCTTATTCATTTTATCTATTGTAGACTGGCACAATGCAGATGCTCTGTGTTTATAAAAAGGTCGACACTCCAAAACAACATAAAATAAAAACAAAGCATCAGTGTAGAAAACACTAACGGATATTTCTAGTCCAGAGAACATAGCCAGGGATGTTTCACTGTGGTATTGAAGAGTCAGGTTGTTGTTTGCTCTTTTCCCTCCATGAAATAAAGTCCATAATCTCACCTTGGGAAGAGCGCTGTTGTTGATCTGGCCTTGTTGTGGAGGACACAATAGACAGACAAGGAAGAGTGGCAGCTGCTCAGTGGGAAGCAAGCTGGTAGGGATGAGGAAAGGGCTTTGTGATTATACTTAGTTAATATTTATAGAAGATAACTGCATCAAGAGCCAACCACCAGGCCCCAGCTGCCTTGTATCATAAAGCCTCGTGGGGGATCTATGTTCTGTATCACATATTTCTTTTTCCAGCACAGTGGTCTTCTGTGTCAGCTCTGCAAGCTGTAAAACCTCATTGTCTCTTTCCAAGATTATTATGGGTAGTAAGAATAGATAGCTCACTATTTTTCTTAAATATATACCTACCAGAAATTTCTGTGTAAGGTAAAAGAAGTTACCCTTAGGACACACAGTGTCTCTCTCTCTCTCTCTCAATGTACATCTCTCCTTTTTGATTAATCATATAGTAACTATTTATTAAGACCTTGCTATGTGCCAGGCAGTGTAGTTGGTACTGGGTTCACATACAAACCCATGTATACGTAAAGCTAACATTTGAGTGGGAGAGTCAGATTATAAATAAATGTTTTATAAGTAAAATAATTTGTTATGTAGCAATAACTGCTAAAGAATAAAGCAAGAGAGGGATGTTTCAGGGGCTAAGCTATAATTTTATACAACAAATTAAAGGAAGGCTTCATTGAGAAATTAGCAGTTGACTGAAGATCTAGCAAAAAATGGCAGAGTGAGCAATGAAGAATGTGAAGGATGAGCCCTACCAGCCAGGCAGGGTTCAAAAGCCACGATGACATAAGTGAACTTATAGGACACTGTGCTTAGTGAAATAAGCCAGTGACAGAGAGACAAATTCTGTACCATTTTATATAAAGGATCGAAATATTCATATCTTTAGAGACAAAAAGCTGAATGATGATAGCCAGAGATCTGGCACAAGGGGGAAAGGAGGTGGGGTTCAGGGAGTATAAAGTTTCACCCAAGCAAGATCAGTAGAATGCTAGGATTCTTTGGAAATCAGTAACTAAGGCATCATTCTAGAGATCTGTGGTATAATATTGTACTCATAGTTAACAGCAGTGGATTGTGCATTTAAAAATTTGCTAAGAAAAATAGTAGTAAAGCCACTGATGATCCTGATGGTAAGAAGCCATTACTACATAGTCCATAGTTACTTTCCATATAAGTTTGTGTATTCTCAAACCAAGCAGCCACATGACCCACCCTCCCCCCACCTGCCTTCTCCAAACAACAGCAAAGGAGCTGTCTGCTGTTGGGAAGACAATATATATGGCTGGCGTTCTCTAGCCTCAGCTTATGCATCTGTTTTTTAGAAATATGACAGGTGCTATTTTTTCCAAGACAAGAGGAAGAGATGGTTTGACCTCTAGTGCCTATTGAAGTGTGGAGAAGGCTGTGTTGTCGTTTTTATTGCATTAGTAATGGTGCTCACACAACAAAGCAAACTGGGTGATGGATAGGATCTTGGAGGCAGCTAAGTGGCACTTAGTGGAAGGGAGGTCTGAGTGACGGCTGCACGCTGCTCAGGGATCACAGTGACACAGTGCTCCCATCCACAGTGCTTGATGGTTAAGAAGCACTGGCACATCCCGGGCTGGAGTCTGACTTCAATTTCTCTCTCTGTTCAGATGATTTGCTTCATGGGAGGAGGGAACTCCACGAAGCCTAATACAAATGAGACTAAAAGGTGGTTGGAAAAGGGTAAAGGAAAAGCAAACTTCCTTCTTTGGCTAGTTCAGAACTCCATCCACGTATAATGATAATGTATTTTAAATGCAGTTTATCTTGTCTCAAAAGTGACACAAGACTAACATCAGCCTGTGAATCTAATCCATTTAGGTCCAAAGAAAATGTGACCTGAGTTAAATGTAGAATTGGGAATTAAATGTAAAACCAACCATCTTTCAAGTTTTCAAGAGGCTGGCTTCTGTTCCATCCAGACTCCTCTAGCACCACGTTCCTGTGTCTATTCCTGTGCTCTGATTATAACAGTGCTCAGCTTGCTACACTGGGAGAGGACCACTGGCATCAGTAACTAGAGGCCAGGGATTCTGAGAAACAATGTATACTGCACAGGACAGCTCTTATGACCAAGAATTATTTGTGCAGTGTTAATAGAGCCAAGAGAGAGCCCTCCCTAGGAAGACAGAGGGGGGGCTGGGAAGGTGGCTCAGTGGTAGAGTGCTTGCCTTGCATGCCTGAGGCCCCGGGTTCGATTCCTCAGCACCACATAAGCAAAAAATAAAAAGCCGGAAGTGGCACTGTGGCTCAAGTGGTAGAGTGCTAGCCTTGAGCTGAAGAGCTGAAGGACAGTGCCCAGGCCCAGAGTTCAGACCCCACGAC
>NW_012267224.1:4621265-4631613 GCF_000151885.1 Dipodomys ordii
TGGTAGAGCGCTCGCCTTGAGCTGAAGAGCTGAGGGACAGCGCCCAGGCCCAGAGTTCAAGCCCCACGACCGACCAAAAAAAAAAAAAAAGAAAGTAATCTTCTCATGGGATTGGAGGGGAACAGAAGCAAGCAAGCATTTGCTGAATATGCAGCTATCCAAATCAGCATATCTATACATCATACTGACCTCAAGACATCTCCTCGAAGGTCTCATAAGCCTCTGAAGTTCTCTCCTTTGCTAAGAATCTAGCACTCAACCACCACTCTCCTCCAATGGGGCTGGTCTTATTCTCTCCATCTTACTAGCAGGGGATGTTGCTAAATCATTTGACTGCTAAACACCCGTCTTCTGACTGGTCTGCATCTGGAAGCTCTCAGTCTTCTGTCAGCATACCTGAACAGCATAGAGATCATAGACCTGCGCTTAACTCACTCCTATGCTGCCTATAATTTTTTGGAGATTATGTTGCAGCTATTCACAATTCATTTCCCAGATGCCTGCAGCATCAGATACCAAGGTCCTTGCATTTCAGTGCTTCAGCTTCCTCAGCCACAACGAGGAGACTTGACATTGGAGAGTCCTTTTGAGCACTGACCTCCTACATGAAAAACACATTTCTCTGTAGGGGCTCTTCTGGAAGATGGTACCTCACTGATGTAGCAATAAGCCACAGGTCACAGAACTGACCTTAGGACCCACTAAAGGAGACAGAAGACAGTGACTCAGTTACTGTTTAGCTTTGCTTTCCTGTGGCCTGGTTTGGATTACAGTCAGAGCACATATGCCCCTCTCTCCCCTTCCCCCGCCCCCACCCCAGGCCATATACTTGGTTCTAATCTCCTCTCTCAAATTTACTTAGGCTGTCGCCAGATAATTTGATAGTCTTGCTCAGGACAAAGGGGCTCTGCTCCAGGGCACTGAGGACAGGAATAGCAAGTCTGGATAAATGCACTTTGGTGGCTTGAAGAGGAAAAGTTTTGCAAGACTAATGTTGGCACTGTAGTTGGCTCTTGCCTGCTGTATTAATTTCTCCCTTAATAGAAAGCTGACCCATTTTTTTTTCCAGCCCAGAGCCCTAATGGACTTTATTCAGAGGCTATCCTTCTTCTACATAAAGAGCTGCATTGTATTTAATGATAAGCCTTTTAATGGAATTTGCTATTTCTGGGTCTCTGGGAAAAAGCCATTAATGAGCTTGTAAGTGGAAGGAGGAGCAGATGTTTGAGGGGAATGCTTTTTCAAGGACAGTCTGTCCTGGCAGGAAAATGTACAAAACCCTTAGAAACAGGTTCTTTTTCACGTCCTTGGAATTGATTCGGCCTGACCCAAGCTCTGATCCAGATAAGTTAAGGCTTCAAACTAAATACATCATTCTCCAGGTTTCCTGTTCCTCAGCAACTACCTATGTGCTATTACCTACAAATGGTTCTGTGATCCTAACCATAGCAACTGTCATCAGCAGTGTGCAAAAGCACACCAAGATGAATGTGTATCACACAGGCTAACATCCTTCAAACCACTGTTTGGTCAATACCTATTTAAGGGACTGAGCTTAACAAGAGGAGAAAGATAAAAGAGAATTGCTCAGGGGAGGGTTTAATCCTTCTACTGCCTGGGGCAGTTTAGTGCTGACCCCAAACCTACATATTTACTCAGCAGAACAAAAGCATATAGTTTGTTGATCATCACATATGTCTGACTCTTCTAGGCCCTCCAAATTGAACCTCTAATCCCAAACAATTCACTGAAGCATATGTAGTGTTGCCCTTAGGAGGAGTTCTGCCATCTTTGCATCTATTGGCATTTCCAATGAGAAGACTTAACACCCCCTATAGTTTGTTGTGTTGGAATATGCACTCTTCCACCCATCTCTTAATGGTGTGTTATGTGTCCTAGCATTTATGGAGGCTCTAAGGATATATAGAATGTGTAAGGTAAGGCCCTTATCCTTAATGATTTGACAGCTGAAAGTAATCCAAATCACACTAGTGAATATGTTCAGATAAAGGTATTATGCTAGATGATGTTGGGAATTTAAAGATGAGGATGAGCTTTCATTGTCCAAGACACTATTTTGTCAAACTGTACTCTGGGAGCTTGTTTAAGAGAGACTTCTCACAATGTCCCCTTGATCTACTAAATGAGAGTGCTACAGGCAGAGTCCATTCGCTTGTGTTCAATAGTAAGACAAATGAGAAGCTCTGGCTTAAAGAGTTCTAGTGAGTACTTTCTTTTCCATTAGACCGGGTGAGACCAGGACCAGGGAATAGGCCAAGGAACTTCAGCAATACTTTTAGAGTTTAGTTGAAGAACATAATCACACCTCAGTCTTAAAATGCCTCATTCCTCGAGTCCCTCTGAATTTACTACTCTTGATTTTTTTTCTTTTTGCTCAAGGCTAGTACTCTACCACTTGATCCACAGCTCTGCTTCCAGCTCCAACTTCCCTGCCTGAGCTGGCTGCAAATGGCAATCCTTAGATCTTAGCTTCCTAAGTACTAGGCTTACAGGTGTAAGCCTGGCATCTGGCTAATTTTTAAAAATAAATCCTCAGTTTGACTGGGATGATTAGCAGAAGTTTTGAGAAGAAAGAAGTCCTGGGTGATCATGGAGAGATGTAGTAGAAAATGAGTTTCTTCATTTCCTGTGGCTCCATCTCAAAATGCAACTAGCAGGGAGGTTTAAAATACAGGATTTTATGCTCTAACAATTATAGATGTCAGAAGATGATGGCAGGATCATTGCCTTGCTCATGGAGATAATCTATTTTCTGGTTTCTGGTAGCCCTCGACATTCTGACTCATGACTACACAACCCCAAACCCTGCCTCTATTTTCTCTCCTGCATCTCCTCTTCTGTGTCTGATCTCCTTCTGCCTTTCTTTTACAAGGACACTTGTCATTTCAGTTATTGTTCACCAAGAGAATACAAGATGAGATCATCTCAATGCTGAACTCAATTACAGTTGGAAGGACTTTTCTTTGAATAAGCCAGCATCTACAGACTTAGGGATTTGACCCAGGCTTTTGGGAAGTATCATTCATTTTAGTTTTCCATAGCTGGTATGAAGACTGCATACATGAAATGTACAATTATCAGGAAGGAATAAAAGACTGAACTTGCACTATTGAACTTGTATTTTAGCCAAGTGAGAACCTGAAGTTCACAGGACAAAACTATCATAGTAGTCATTCAGAATTTAACAAGAAAGATGGATATTTGTAGGAAAATTTACTTACTGCTCATTGTGCCTTAGGAGTCTGGAAATGCTATTACTAATGATGACATCAAAGATACACAAGTAAGTCTTTCTGCTTTTTGTTCTGAACTTCTCACAGCTAAGGAAAAAGATATCTCTCGGGAAACCAGGAACAATGTTTTGTCTTTCAGAAAATTGTTATGTTGTCTTTCCTGGACCACTTATATGTGAGAAAGGAACTTGTTTCTCTGATGCCTTGAGCAACCTGGAAGCATTTTCCTGTACGTCCCTGTTCCCCAGTGGCTCAGAACATATGTGACTTCAAAAAGGTCCATTGAACAGTTAGTATGTGAAGCTGGGCAGGGATTATGTCAGTGTACTTTGAAAGTAATTACTGCATCATCTCAGTAACTACAGAGTGCTGCTCTCACAAAATTGTTTCAGTGTTTGGATTGTGGAAGAAAAGATTTCTCATAAATGCCATTTTAACAAGTCAGTACCCCAACACATCTGTTTACTGTATTACGTTAAACTGTTCACTAAATATTTCCATCTGTAGGCTGCTTCCATCCACACTTCCTGACAGTCTTTCATAGAAACCTAACTGTTTGGAACGACACAATAAGGGAAAACTGCTGATGAAAAAATTTTAAAAGGAACCTAGTACCAAAGTAGGAGTGATGAAGAAGTAAGGAAGACTAGGTAACAGGTTTTGCTGGTTCTGGAGAATTGTGAACTCAGATTGTGTTACCTGTTTTAGATTCTCATTTAAAAGACAATAAAAATGGCAAAAAAAAACCCCAGATGTATTATGGGTAGGCCTGAAAGAAGGCTGATGTGGCATTGCCGGGTGGAGAGGAGCCACTTCAGTGATCACAGTGAACAATGTAATATAGGTGAACCAATTTCATCCAAGTACAGCCTTGCATTTTATTCCCAAGGAAGCTATTGGTGAACTTCAAATGAAGGAATGACACACCCTGGCTCACATGTTAAAGATAATTCTTGCCACTATGTGAGGGGGAAAGCCAGTTAGGAGGCCACAGAACAACTTGGGGACCAGAAGTAAATGTGACATAAATGGTGTTAAGTGGAAATGGAGACTGGAGGTGGACCGATTCATTATAGGTTTGTGGGGTAAAATCATCAGAACTTGATTCAAAGCTAGACTTTTAGCAGGAGAGAGACACAACTATTCATTTATTTTAACAGATTTATTGGGCATAATTATTATGGGCAATTTATCCATAAATGGTACAATCAAATGATTTTTAGTATATTAAAGTTATATAATCATTACCACAATCTAGTTGAGAAAGTTATTTTACCCCTGAAAAGAAGCCATGCATCTCTTATCCAGTACACTTTTATTGTATATTGTACCTTTTATTTATCTGTCCCTCAGTTGATGAACAAAAAATTCATTTCCACTTTTTGGCAATTAAATACTCTTTCCATGAACATTTATAGTTAAATTTTTATGCGGGTATATGTTTTGCTTTCTCATGGGCATATGCTAAGTACAAGAATTTCTGGATCATATGATAATTCTGTTTACCATTTAGGGACCTGCCAAGGCTATTTTACAAATTGGCTTTCCTATTTTAAATTCCTATCAGTAATTTATATGGTTGTGAGATCACGCTTGCTGCTCTTTTATGTAGGCTGGGAGCAACTGGAGAGACCAGGATGGTTATACAAAAGTGGAGGCATCTTAGCAGGGTTCAAGGACACACACAACTTCATATTGTTTTATGGTGTGCCGCAAAGATTCATGACAACCATCTTTACCTCAGATTTATATTGTTAAATCAAAAAATTCTAACAGAAAGGGCTTATTAAAACAAATCTGTTTTCAAACCTAGAGTCCTAAAGCAAACTCGTATAACTGCTTATACATCTGTCCCCAAACAAGCTCCTGCAAGCAGGAGGATATTTTCAGGGAGGCAAAGAGTCAGTAGATATAATAAAACTTCCACTCCTTTAAGTCATGAAAACAGGGCTCAAGTGGCAGCCTGTGACTGAGGACTCCTATGGCAGCAGATATCATCAGCTCACTGCCTTGTGGTACTGCCCTGGTCTCTCAGGCTGGAAGGACTGGCTCTGCTCCAGGTTACTTCTGAGGTGACCTTACTCCCCCCTTGTAGTGCTTTCAGTTTAAAAAAAAAGGAAGGGAAGTGAAACATTTGTCAGGCTTAAGATCAGCCTGGCACTGGGTTATAACCAGTACTTCCTTATGTGAGGATGACTCAGGACTCATTGCCAGGACAGAATCCAGTCTAGATTCAACCATTGTATTTAGCAGCCAAGTCTGTGTCTTTTACAAACCGGGGTGTTTGCAAAAGCTCTCCAGGTGTGCATCTTGGATTTAAAACATTGTATTTACTTACTACACTGCTACATACTGAGGGCCTACCAGTTGTAAAGCATAAATAAAATTAGGGACTCTGTGTGTGTGTGTGTGTGTGTGTGTACACGTGCGTGTGCGTGTGCTCGCATGTACACGTGCATATGCCAGTCAATCCTGGGCCTTGAACTCAGGGTCTGGGTGCTGTCTCTTGGCTTTTGTGCTCAAGGTAGTGCTCTACCATTTGAGCAACAGCTCTACTTCTGACTTTTTGGTGGCTAATTGGAGGTAAGAGTCTCATAGACTTTCCTGCCTTGGCTGGTTTCAAACTGCAATCCTTAGATCTCAGCCTGCTGAGTACCTAGGATTACAGGTGTGAGCTATGGGTGCCTGGTGGAGACTTTATTATTTTAAGAGACATGCTATATACAAATCAACTATAATATCTTAGTATCTTCATCATGAGAGACATTTTAACTGAACTTGTGGGAGGAAATGCTAATTGGATTTAACAAACTTACTGAGGATCTGTTGTTTTTTTGGCTACATATTAGGTGAACTCCTGGTGAAACAGATGAATAAAAAGGGAAGAAATTACTACACAATTAACAATACATTTCAAATAAAATGAATGTATTTTCATAGAAATGAGGATTTCTTTGGAGGACAACAGCCTTAGAGAGAGATAAGCAGAATCCAGTGTTTTGTTTTGTTTTTTTTCGGTCATGGGGCTTGAACTCTGGGCCTGGGCGCTGTCTCTCAGCTCTTCAACTCAAGGCTAGTGCTCTACCAATTGAGCCACAGCACCATTTCTGGTTTTCTGAGTGGTTTATTGGAGATGAGAGTCTCCCCAAGTTTCCTGCCCCAGCTGGCTTTGAACCACGATCCTCAGATCTCAGCCTCCTGAGTAGCTAGAATTACAGGAGTGAGCCACGGACGCCTGGCCAGGATCTAGTTTTTATAAAATGAAAACACTGAAGGAGAAGAAACATTTAGAGGATAAAACAGAGAGATAAATGTGTATTCATATCAGTCAAGATACAGAATCAACTTAGGTGTTCACTGATGGATTAATAGACAGAGAAAACGTAATATCTATACATAATGGAATATTATACAGCTAGAAAAAGAATGGAATCCTACCATGTGTATACCAAGGATGGGACTGGAAGACATTATGCTAAATGAAATAAGTCAGGCTCAGGAAGACAAATACAGTAGCTTCTCACTTATCTGTGGATAAGAAAGATAATTTCATAAAGGTAGAAAGTAGAATGCTGGTTATCTCAGACTGGAAAGAGAGGATATAGAGAGAGGATAGTTTGGGGTTCAGGGATGCAATTGGATAGGATGAATAACTTCTGATGTTCTACAGCAAAGCATGATAATTATGGTTGGCAACAATTAAATTTCTATTTCAAAAGAGCTAGTACAAATGATTTTAATTGGTCCAACCCTGATGAAATTATGTTTGATGTGAGAATCTTTCTAATTCAACCAATACATACTTTTATATGCATCAAAATATCACATTATATTCCACAAATAAATACAACTATCATGCATGAACTAATTTTTAATTTTTAGAAATAAGCATTAAGAAGAAAAAGATAAGTGCAAAGTAGAATACTGAAGACATTTTATTCACTGTGGTTTGAAACTGGGTGCATGGAAATTTAGGAGATTTAAGATAGGCTGCTGAATGTAAGACAGTATATCCACTGTGGAAAACAATCTGTCAGTTTCTTAGAAAGTGAAACATAAATTTAACATGTACACCAAGAATTTCACTCCTAGCTATGTATCTAAAAAGCACACAAAGATTTGCACATGAATGTAATAAGCATAACAATATTATCTACACTAGCCAGAAATGGAGACTCAAATATCAATCCACTGGTGAATGGATATACAAATAATGTTATATTCAGAGAGGAAATAAATACAGGAGCAAGAAAAAGAAATGGATTAATGAATGATATGTACTACATCATGACCATGAAAAGGTTCAATAGTATATGATTTTGTTTATATGAAATGTCCAGAAAAGACTATTCTAAAAAAACAGAGACTAACTTAAAGATTGTTTAGGAATGAGTTGTGAACAGGGACTAACTTTAAATGGGCTCAGGGATGGATTTCCTTGGAGTGCTGGAAACATTCTAAATATGCTGGAACATAATTAAGGGTTGATGACTGGAAATTTACTAAAAATTTTGAGGTGTACACTTAAAAAAGGTTAATTGGTATTATGTAAATTATACCTCAATAAAGCTGAAAGTTGATCACAAATTATTAATCAAATTAGAAAGAAATAAAGTAATCTCAGAAATGGAAAATAAACTTACTAAAATCCTAAAAGTTATAGATGAGAGAAAAACTTGAATGAACAGATAACTACGAGGAGTGGCATATTGGAAGATAGTATAAAAATCTCCTAGAATGAGACACAGATTAAAAAGAATTAATAACATTTTTTTGAGATACATGGGCAAGCTTTCGTGCTAACCAAATGATAGTTCCAGAAAATAGAATGAAAGTAATGGGAGAGATACAGTATCTCAAGAGAAATTTTGTCATTTTCTAGAATTAAAGAAAGCATGAGACTTCAATAAACTAACACCAAGGAAGCTCCTGTGAAACCAAAAAAAAACATCAAATGAAAATTAAGCAAGGAGTAGAATTATTGGCTAGCAATGGTCAAACCTAGAAGACAATGAGGTACTACATCAAGGTTCTGGGGGAAAGTATCTGTCCAGTAGAATTCTATTCCTAGATAAGTGACTGTACTCCATAGCAGCAAAATGAAGATGGTTTGAAATCTACAAAGAATTCCCTCCACAACCATGATCCCTACAGAAAGTGATAGTGGAAAAGATGGACTGCAGTCATGCTCACCTAGAGATTATTCAATTTCTGTCTATTGAAAGTGTATTCCCTTCCTAATAAACTTCTCTATATTAAAAAATAGACTTCATCCAGAAGGAAGATGAATTCAAAAGAGACAGGTTGAATTAAAGAAAGAAAAAATGTGATAAGCAGACAAACTGGTGCCAGTAAATTTAATTTTTGATTAAAAGAACTAGTTTTAAATGTAAAAAGTAAAACCAAAACTAGGCAGCAATTTATAGGATAGGAAAGGCAAGAGCTGACAAATGGTAAAATACACAGGAAGAACCAATTAGATGTTATTAGAAAATATTACCATTAAGTATCTTAACATTTTTACAATATATTAGTATATTATGTTATATTGTATATATTATGCTATGCATTATATTATAATACTACTTAGTATACTATTCATGTACTTAAATAGTTGAAGTGCCTTTTATTGTTATTGTAAATGTGATGTACAGAGGGCTAGTTATAGTTACATAAGTCAGGTGATGGGTACGTTTCTTTGAGTCACCCTTTCCCTCACTTTTTCCCAGTTTTTCCCTTCTTAACCCTCCGCCCCCCACCAAACTGTATAATTCACTTTCAATATAGTGTCTGGTGAGTATCACTGCTGCATTTTTTTACCCTTTGTCCCACCATTTTTGTGCTTAGAACAACAAAAAATAAGCATAGGGCTCTTAAAGAAGTAGTGGAATAAAAAAATCACTTTTCTAATCCAACAAAAGGCTGAAATGGAGATGAAAGAATGGTAAGTGAAAAATATGAAATATAATAAAAATTATACTAAGACTATTAATAACCACAATAAATGCACACGAATTAAATTTGTCTATCAAAGATACAACTAAAGTATGTCAGAAGGATTAAATGTGGACATATGCACATACGCCAAAAGAAAGGAGTTCATAAATATCAGAAATTTCTAATTTAAGAAATTAGCATGAAAAATAGTAAAGAGAGGCACTACATAATAATGATCAACCAATGGTTTGTGGTAAGAGTATACTTTGAGAAATACTGTCTAGTGTGTTGGGGATGATGTCCACCTTTCATATTGTTGTATCTTCATTGCTTGACTCATAATAGGTATACCTAGGTATACCATAAATATTAATGAGTACAGTGATCACCATATTTTATTGATATGATCTGTTAATGTATGTTTGGCATACCACAAAGCAAGGATTGTGTCTCACTAAATTTTATGTCATCAATATTCAACATAGTGTTGGCACATAGTAGGTACTCCATAAATTTAAAAAATGTAAGAATTATTTCCTTTGTAAAATCTGTTTCTGCCCATAATAACTTTTGACTTCTATAGTACTGGTAATTTGATACCCAAGTTAGCAATTGATGATATAACAATCTCTTGAAAATATTATAGATTCTTTGAAAACAGAGCAGATGCGGGTACTTGAATAAATAGGATTTAAAAAAAATTGACATCAGTGCTTAGGTGAGTGTAGGTTAGAGTGTGGGTGTCTGTTATACATGTCAAACCTTCCATTCCCCCTTTACAGCCCTGTTTTGAGTCAGGCTCAGGAGCAAAGAAGGTGGAGAAGTTACTCAAGGGGGCAGGAGAAGGCCACTAGTACTGTTCTGCTGTGCTTCATTCTTTCCGGCAAAGTAGTGAGGGTTATCTGCATCCATAAGTGTAGGGAGTATGTGTATGTGTGTATGTGTGTGTGTGAGAGAGACAGAGAGACAGAAACACAGAGAGAGTCGGAAAGGCAGAGAGAGGGGGGGAGGAGAAGGCGAGAGAGAGAGAGAGAGAGAGAGAGAGAGAGAGAGAGAGAGAGAGGTGGGGGGGAGTATGTTCCTTGACTCCTAGATAAACTTGGACCTGACCTCTCACAGGCCAGTGTGGTCTCCAGAGTTTGCTACCAAAATGAAAC
>NW_012267224.1:4632866-4647942 GCF_000151885.1 Dipodomys ordii
TGCGCGGCCCGGAGCGGCCTGGGAGGGCGCGCGGGGTGGGGGTGGGGGTGAGTGTCCCGCGGCTGGTCACCGCGCGCTCCCGCACACGAAAGCGGCGAGAGGGGCCGCGCTCCCAGTGGAATGGCGCCATGACACCCCCCTCCCCGGGTTGGGGGGGGGGCGGGACAGGTGCGGTGGTTGGGGGTCGGGCGGCTCCGAGCTCGGGGCCCAGGTAGGTGGCGAGCGCAGCCACGGGGACGGGAGCGCAGCGTGGCTGCGGGCACGCCGCCGGGACCTAGTGGGGACCCCCCAGCCCCAGCGCCCCATTTTGGAGAGGATTGCTAGAGGTCCAGCGAAGGGGAAAAGCCAAAGTGGACCCGAAGTCTGGGTCGGGAGCAGAATTCTGGCGGGAAGGACAGAGGAAGGGGACGCGGGCGCGGGTCCCTGGAGGGAGAAGGCCGAGGAGGAGGTGGACGTGTATCCAGACGGGGCTGGACCACCTCAGGCCCTCGATCCCGTCCCCGTCCCTGCTCCCGCCCCGCCTTTTGAGTTGGGGGGGAGGAGGAGGGGTTCGCGGGACAAATGTCCTGTCCGGAGCAGTGGCCGGCTGTCCCGAGCGTGACGGATGGACATCATGCTGAGTCTGCATGGCTAACAGCGCTTCCCTGGACAAACGGACCTGGGTCCAGAGCTTTAGGAACCGCCGTCAACACAGTAGGTTTCAAAGGGCTAAGAAACCACATGCACTCATTGCCTAGCCCGTACCACCGGAACCGGAACCCCGCGGTGCGGTGTTTTCACAGTAAAAGAAACCGCACTGGTCGCGCAGCTGACAGCACTCATTGTTGCAGGGGAGGAGTCGGCCCAGAACAACTATCTGCATCAAAGACCATCAGAAACGGCAGACATGGACCCATGTCTGTTCTAGACACCCCACTCTGCCTTTCCAGAACAACCTTCCCTCCCCTCCCCCAGCTGCTTTAGAAAACACATGGCCTTACTCAGAATCACCACCAAGAGATTCCCAGCCCTACTCTATTCCTCCCGAAGGAGACACACTAGAGAAGCCAAGAAGGGGCAGGCAGACACTGGACATTTGTCCCAGGCAGGGTTAAGAAAAACAGGAGACGAGATAATGTCTAAGACGGTTAATAAACATGCAGAAGCGTAAATGGGAGCACGGCAGCCATGAGAGCTTTAGTGTCTGCCTACCAGGCACAAAGCCCTGAGTTCAGATCCCCGTTTGCCGGAAACCAAAACTATTGTTCAGAATCATACTCAATTCTAGTTACTTAATGAGATTTGTATAAAAATTTAAAACTGTTACTATGAAGGTTACTGTTCTTTTTTTTTGGGGGGGCGGTCCGGTCGTGGGGCCTGAACTCTGGGCCTGGGCGCTGTCCCTCAGCTCTTCAGCTCAAGGCTAGCACTCTACCACTTGAGCCACAGTGCCACTTCCAGCTTTTTTCTTATGTGGTGCTGAGGAATCGAACCCCGGGCCTCAGGGTTACTGTTCATAAATCAGGCAATGAGTACCTTCCTTTTTGGGCACTGTCACCTGTTCTTTCACTAATCTGTAAAAATTTTTAAATAAAACGTGTAATGTACTTCAGCTTTCTGGTGAATAACATAGAATGTTAACTTTCTTAACTTTCATGCAAATGACCAAGTCCAAAGATATGTAAACCACATTTATGACAAATCACCTTTAATATGGATTATGAAGAGGAGAAGGAACTAAAATAGTAATCAAGTTTGAAAATGTAAAATTAAATGTAAAAGCTAAAATTATAAAGCTATTGAAAACATTTTCAGGTTAAGAAACATCTGTTACAGTGCTAACCATAATTAGAAAAAATCCTGATAAATTGGATCGTATAAAAGTTAATAAATGATCCCTATCACAATATACTACTAAGAACATAAATAGTCGGGCGCCAGTGGCTCACACGCTTGTAATCATAGCTACTCAGGAGGCTGAGATCTGAGGATCACAGTTCAAATTCAGCCCAGGCAGGAAAGTCCCTGAGACTCTTATCTCCAATTAACCACAAGAAATCTGGACATAGTGCTGTGGCTCAAGTGGTAGAGTGCTTGCCTTGAGCTGAAGAGCTGAGGGACAGCGTCCAGGCCCAGAGTTCAAGCCCCATAATCGAGAGAGAGAAAAAAAAAGGCAAGATATTGAATGGCTTATATAGAGTGCATGCCTTCATAATACATGTAAGCAAGACACAACTTTTTACTTTGAATGTAAATAAATCCTACAACTCAAGAAAAGGAAGATAATATAATTTTCAAGCAGCAAAAGTCTCAAATTGTACTTTCAAAAAAGGCATCTAAAAAAGCATACAAAAATGTACTCAACATCATGTACTCAACTAATCATGGAAGTGTAAATTAAAACTATACTAAGTTACCATAACACAAGTACTAGTCCAGCTGTAATAATAATTTAAAAAAAGGCTGGGGCTGAGGGAATGGCTCAAGTGATAGAGTGTCTGCCTAGTAAGTACAAGGTCCTGAGTTCAAATGCTGTATCTCCAAAAAGAAAAGGATTGACAAAGGATTTTAACGAACAAATAGAATTTCATACACTGCTTAGGGGAGAATAAAATGATACGATCAGTTTTTGAAAGTGTTTGGCAGTTTTACTAAAGGTAACGAGACATATAGCATAGCAACGTGACTCCTAGGCATATACCCAAGAAGAACGGCACATAGATCCCAAAAAGTGGAGAACTGTAGTTTCTACATCATAGCCAAAACTTAGCTAGAACTCAAGTGCCAATAATGAGGGAAAGGATAAATGCATTATAATTACTCATGAAATAGAATTGTCTACAACAATAAAAAATATGTACTGATTTTTTAAAAAGCCACGTGTAACAGAATATGAACTGCATGATCTCATTCATATGAAGTTGGAGAAAAAAGACTGATTCATCTTTATAGAACAGTAGTTATTTCTAGGGGCAATATAGACTGAGAAAAGGCATTAGGGAATGAGGTTTGTTTGTTTTTTTGGTACGAGGATCTGAGTGTTTATACTTTGATGTAGTATTGAAGTGAATATATATTTGTGAGAAGCTGTCAAGAAGTATACATGATTGGAACAATTTATTTTGCTGTAGGTTTTCCCTATTTAGAAAAAGAGATGGACAAATCAGCTTGGTGTGTTTCACTCAACAGATACGACAATGGTGCTCAGATGATTTGCAATTACATGAAATTTTATTATGAGGTTATACAATTTAAACCAAGCATAAAAAACCCTTGAACCACAACTCATAGGGAAAAGAATCTAAATTATTATATGGGAATATATTAGAGGCCAGCCACTGGATGTAACTATAGCAATAGTATCTAATGTAAAAAGCAATAAGCAATATAAAGTTTTAAAATATTTTTAAAAAGTAGATAACTCCTTGAATCTATAGAGACTAAAGCTTAAATAAAAAGCTAGTCCAAATTACTGCTAGAGACTGTTAGGTAAGTAAATTAAAAATTTTGAGATTTGCTTAAGCAAATAAAGTTTCTTGTACAAATCAAGCTGTTGTAATCTTGTTTGAGAAATATCTTTGACAATGTGGATCATATGCAAAGCAAGCAGCTGCTTCAATTGTGAAGTATGATGCCTGAAAAGACCATTGAAAGCTGACAATACTACAATTATACTGTATTTTTAATGTCAAACTTTTAAACTTGGTTATGAAATTGGACTTTATTTTTAAATTTCAATTTTATTCTTTTGTGATGGTACCTGGTTTGAACTCAAGGCCTCACTGTCTAACATAGTTTTGTCCCTCTAGGCTGGTGCTCCTCTTGAGCAACCTCTACTTCCAGAATTTTTGCTGGTAAACTGGAGATGAGAGTCTCACAGATTTGTCTGCCCAGGTTGTCTTCAAACTGCAATTCTCAAATCTCAGGCTCCTCAATAGCTACATTTTCCATATATGAGAACAGAGTTCAGAGTTTTCCTATAGAGCTACTTCCTAGGCCCCACCCTACTTACGTGACACAGCAGTCATCCTGAGACTTACCCCCACCGCTTTACTTTTTTGGGGGGGGTGGGGGAATGGTGGGTTTCTAGGGTTTCACCGTTCCACCCTTTTCCGATCACAGTCTCCAGTGTTCTCCTAAAGAAGGAGAGATCATGCACGTTATAAAGTTATTTCAACCTCATAATTAACTGCATTGTCTGGGTACAGAATTTTAGGTTAGAAATAATTTTCCCTTATATGTTTGAAAGTCCTGTTTTCACAGTTTTTTAAAGCCTGGTTGGTACAAGTCTACTGTCATTCTGGAAATAACTAGTTTTATGTAACCTGTTTACTATACTCTTTGGAAGCATTTAGAATTTTCTTTAGCCCTGAGCTATATATACTGATATGTTTTTTGTTTTCTTTTTTAAATCCATCATGTTGGCCATTTGGTGGGACCCTTTTAGGAGATGAATGTATTACAATTTTAGGGAATCATAATAATCTCATCTCCCCCTTCACTTGTCTTCTCTGTTCTCATTTTGGAATTCAGGAATTAAATGCAGCATCTCACTCTAATTTTCTTTTCTCATGCCTGTCACCTTAGCCTTTCTGTTCTACTTTCTGGAATTTCTGGAAATCATTTTCTGACACACCTACTGAATATTTCATTTTGGCTCCATTTCTTTAATAGCTCTTATTTTCCGACTTTAAAAATAACATCCTGCTCTTGCTCTTATTTCACGGATTAGTATATCCTTCAATGTTTCTGATAATGTCTTCTTTTTAAATTTGTGGCTCTTCATTACTATATTTAATATATATTATCATATTTATACATTTATTATTTGTGGTGGTTTGAACTCAGGGTCTTGGCAGTTGTTAGGTGGGCTCTCTAGGGTCCTTCTGATTTTTTTTTTTTGGTGGCATTAGGTTTGAACTCAGGGTTTCATATTTGCTTGGCAGTCACTTTACCACTTAGGCCCTACTTCTCTTTTTTGATTTGGTTATTTTTGAGATAGGATCTCACTTTTTCCCCAGGCAGGTCTGAACCTCTTGTATACAATTCGTGCTGTATAACTGGGATTAACAAGTGTGTGCTACCAGCTTTTTATGGCGAGATGGAGCTTTATGAACTTCTTGCTGATTGGGCTGGACTTGAATCATCATCTTCCTGATCTCTGCCTTCTGAATAGTTAGAATTATAGCATGAGACACTGACATCTGGATTAGGGTCCTTCTTGATGCAATATGGCCATATATGTGGACCCTGAAAGGAAGTTGATCCTCTTAGACCACTGCCAAATTAATGCATTTCAGAACATCAATTCCTATGTTAGATTACCATGTCCAAGAGCAGAGATCATCCACAGAAAGACACTATTAGGCATGGGTTTAGCAGTGAACTCAAACATAATAATCCCTCCACAAAAAAGATATTACCAGTTTATTTAATAACTGCTGGTTCCTGTTGCAGTCTAATCTGTTACTACATCATTTTCTGTATACCAAAACTCAGTTTTATTCTTTATTCAGGTTCCCTACTCTACCTTCTAGATTACTGGCTACATATAGACTCCTCTCAAACGATCCTAGGAATTTTCTTATATGATACAATCAACTAAATCTTCCCAAATAAGTTGATTTGAGTCCTAATTTGAGCCAATTTCTGCTGTTCATGAGCCAATCTTAAGCTGTTGCTAACATTTTTACTGCTTCAGCACTGACTAGAAGCAATAATCTTAGTCCTGTTTTCATCCTGGTATTCATTTTCCTACATCTCATTGAGAAGAGCTGGTCAGTTCTCCCAAGTTCACAGGAGGTCGTAGCCTGCAAGTGTCAAGTCAGCGTTGTCCTGTTCCTTTTCTTGGTCTTACACTCGCAAGTGAGTGTATGAGTATATAGTCTCACTGTTGCAATCAACTGAAAGGAAGAACTCAGTAGATTGAATACTATTGTATCATACCACATTGTGTTCTAAATTGTCAGACTGCTAGGTGTGATAGTTTACATCTGTAATCCCAGTGACTTGGGAGGTGAAGAAAGGAGGATCATAGCCTAAAGCCAGTCTGGACAAAAACAGTTGGTGAGGCCATCTCAAAACACTGGACATAATCCCAGGTACATGGAGGCAAAGGCAAAGGGCTCACAGTCTGAGTCTGGGCCATGTCTCAGATAAAGTGTGAGATCCTCACTGAAAACTAACTAAATAAAAAAGGCCTAGGGGCATGGCATGAGTAGTAGAAGGAATGCAGTTTAAACCCCACATACAAATAATGTTCAAGATCTGCCTGGTACTGGTACCAGCCTGTGTAGCCTCTTTTCCTTTAGTAGACACTGCCCACTGGTAGACAAATATGTCAGTCAGTATGTGTTAATTTGCTTTTAGGTCATAAGGTCTGAGAGTTCTATCTACTTTCTATACTTTTCTACAAATTCTCCACTTCTAGCCTGGCCTTTGTGTGCTACTTGTGAAATTAGCAGAGATAACTTAAGCTACATATAAATTACTAGCAAGTTTTACCTATTTCTTGAGCTATCCTTTAAAGGCCTTACTTGGAGTGTGCCCTCCATATGATAGGGCCTGTGTAGTCTATGATGGCCTCAAACTTACCATCTTCTTGCCTCAGACTGGGCTAATGCATATGGATCCATTATATTTAAATTTTATTTCTTCTGTGTAGTACTCCATATAATTTTTTTTATCCCCAGGGCTGGGATTGTACTGTAACTGAAGCCAAAAGTAGAAAGCCATTTTATTAGAACATGTAAGACAACTTATGCCTACCAAGGCCTAAGTGTCTAGGGACCTTATTTGCTCTAATAACCTATTCTAACATTTCAATACTGTTTTCATCATATAGAAAGTTCTTTAGGTGGGTATGATAGGAGCTCTAGCAAAAAATACCCTGGAGAAGACCTACTTTATCTGTTCTACTCTGGCCACATACCTTTTTTCTCTCCTTATGAAGTAGATGGAATTAAAAGTCATGATTATGGGGCTGGGAAGGTGACTCAGTGCTAGAGTGCTTGCCTTGCATGCATGAGGCCCTGGGTTTGATTCCTCAGTACCACATAAGCAGAAAAAGCTGGAAGTGAAGCTGTGGCTCAAGTGGTAGAGCACTAGCCTTGAGCTGAAGAGCTGAGGGCCAGTGCCCAGGCCCAGAGTTTAGGTTCCACAATGGACCAAAAAAAGTACGATCATGGCCTTCTTCTAGGCTCAAGATATCTGGACTGCTTCAACAAAACGGTTATCTGCATTGAGAAAACCACCTTTAAATTACTGGCCTAGAAATCCTCTTTATTCCTCTGGACTCTATTTCTTAGAAATAGGGAATACATTCTTTTTATTTATATTTTTTTCTTACAATTATAAAGGCAGTGTACAGATGGGTTACAGTTATTTAAGTCATGTAAAGAGGACATTTCTTTTTGGACAATATCACTCTTTCCCCTGCTCTCTCCTATTAATTTCTTTTTCCTTTATCCTAATTATGGTGACTTTTTAATCAGAGGCCTAGATAGGAAGAATGTAAAAATGGCAACATCATCCCTAAACCCAAGTCTTTGGCAAACAAGGTTTAAGGCTTATCAGGGGCTCATCTTTTCATGCAACCTTGGATTATTTCAATAGGTTTAAACTTGGGTTGTCACTAAATATGACATAACTTTGTCCTTTAAGTGTGTTTCTTTTCTAAAGATGCCAGTATGATTCACAGACATTGTACAAATACAGATGTATACATATGAGCTGTATTCAGTACTTAGTGAATGTTGACTTTGCCTTTAGTAAAGATCTATTTAATTTGTTGAGGACAAATGAGCATACTCTGTTCAACATATTTAAAGCTACTGGTTTATTCAGCTGCCAAGCTGGGGAAAGGCTTCCTTTCTGAGTCAATAGCAAAAATGTATTCATGAGCAAGGCACTTTTATATACACACAGACAAAATGGATACATAAACATCAACATATTTTAATTTTCTGGCCTCTTTCATATGTCCTTCCACCTCCTCCCCTTAGGGAAAAAACAGGTTCTTTTAACATTTTTAAAACTAATTCACACATTATCTACATAGGACATTTATGATACATTCATTCTGTTACATTAACAGTATGAAGTTTCAAATCAGTAATTTTTACTAATACCTTTTTATTCTAACTACTACAATATCCTCCTTTTTCCTTATAACAGTACAACTAAGGCTCAGCAGAAATACTCATATAAATTCTTTGCTTCCTTTAAATTTGCTGTACGTTTACAAAATTTGTGATTCTATCATTGCTTCAATTTTAGGATTCTACCTTTCAAGAATCATTATGAAAAATAAGCAAAAATAAAGAACACGTATTCTATTCTTTTTTTTTACACCGGTCCTGGGGTTTGAATCAGGGCCTGGGCACGATCTCTTGAGCTTTTTTTTGTTCAAGGGTAATGCTCTACCACTTGAGCCACAGTTTCACTTCTGCCTTTTTTAGTGCTTAACTGAAGATCCTTCCTGCCTGGTCTGGCTTCAAACATGATCTTCAGACCTTAGCCTCTGAGCAGCTAAGATTACAGGCATGAGCCACCAGCACTCACTTGTGATAATACTTTTAATAATCTGTGATATACTTTTAATAATCTGATTCCTCTCACCCATAGGTTTTTCTCTCTATTGCACAGTATGCAAAGATTTAATAGTCTCATGCATTTCATTTTATGATGTTAATTTTTACCTTTGATCCACTTGAACATAGCAGGACTTTTACAAGGGCATACACTCTTCCTTGTTCATCCAAAGAAAAACTATCTATTCTACTTAGAAAAACAATGCTGCTACTAAAACTTCAGATATATAGAAAGGTTTTATGAAATTAGAAGGGTACCTGAAATGTTTGTAGTGATGTGGAAAGTACATCTTCTGCTCCAAAAAAATGACATACAGGTATTTTAATCCTTTAGCAGTTAATTCTGAAAACTTAAGTTCTGTCTTGATCTTCATTGTTTTGGAATGTACTCTATTTGCTCCCTAAAAAAGGTTGGATGTTATGATTCAAGAAACACATTCTCTATATAACAGAAGTCTCTTGATCTTAAGGGCAAATTAGGCCAGAGACAAGATGGTGAAGACAATGATAGGGAATATATTTGGAGTAGGGTATATCCTGGGTTTGAAATTTCACTCCTCACAAAAAACAGGAACCCTAAAGGGTGTAACATATAGGTATATCTATATAAGCTGGGAGACACATCTAAATTCCATTTTCCTTTGTGCAATTATTCAATTTACTTCAACTACATCCCTAGAAATAAATGAGAAGACTGTGTAAGTAAAATTTTATTGTGAATAACCAAGTTCTAGACAATGGTTGAGTTCTACCTTTCCAAGGCTGTTCTGATGCTTGTATAACAAAAGCACTGCTGACCTACTTTTTTCTTCCCATTTATAATCTGGTACCTAGTTAAAGTAGATTCAGACAGAAAGAATAAATTGGGGCAGGGTAACTATAGGATATGAAGAATGTGTAACTAACCTTTAAAATATAGTATCTATTTAGGATGCTTATATTGAGGCTTGAACTCAAAGGACTGAGCACTATCAAGTGTTTTTGCTCACAGCTGGTGTTTTATCATTTGAACCACAGCTTTAATCTGGCTTTTTGTGTGGTTAACTGGAGTTAAGACTCTCATGACTTCCTGCCCTGGCTAGTCTTTAACTGTAAGCCTCAGATCTCAGCCTACTGAGTAGTTATGAGATTACAAGCATGAGCCACTGGTGCCTGGCAAAATATAATCTTTTCGACTAATGCTTGTCATTTTATCCACAGGGTTTGTTAGACGACATATACATATAAACATTTTCTTTAGCGGAACTACAGGACTCTTGAGTGATTCAATACTTAGTAGCACTTTAGCTTGTCAAGGTATGGCACAGTTTTATTGAGTAGGTATGAGTTTCTCAACTGTACTCCTTTCTTAATCAGATGCTGGAGCAAATACTGATCTTCACAATGATGCAGTCTGATCTTCACAATGATGCAGTCAGGAGTTTGTTAACCGCCTTTTGGAAGTCAGTGTAAGAGTAAGTGGTGTTGATGGGCTCAGTGCGAGTTGTTTCCTTAACTGTTTTAGTTAGCCAGCCACAGCAACAACCAGAAACACAAGAATTAGGAATCTGTTTTAAGTATTCAGGGATGGGAGTAGCTCTACTCAATGTTCGCCTTAATTGTTTGGTGGCAAACTGCAATGCTCCATTTAGGGTGGCATGATCTCTCGAGAGCCGACTGGGACTGGTTAGGGGTTTCTGGAAAGGTGGGACTCCGCAAGAGGCCAGAGGGGGCCATTCAGGAATTGGTTCCAGTCTGGGGACACAGTGGGAACAATGAGAAAGTCTCAGACCTATCTCTCGAAGTATATGGACTGGGGTGCTTGGATCCAAGAGTTTTGCATGATATAGCCAAGAATTAGGATTTAAAGGCTTCCAAGTTGTAGAATACTTCAAAAGGCACTTAACCTGCCAGGCAAGACTCTCAAGAGGTGTTAGGTTGGGCACCATAGGGTCTTCTTCTTCAGAGGAATCCCACTCTTCTCCAGAACTCTCATCTAGGTAGCTAATGTTATCTTCTTCCTCACTTTCTGATTCTGATAAGCGATCAGGAGAGGGAATTCTGGGACCCATTAGAATTACACAGGGTAAGGACACAGAAAATAACAACAAGCAAAATAGATTATTGACTAACACTGGCTAATAAGAATATGAGAAGAAAAACCTTTTCACCAAGTTTGTCTACTTCTCAGTCCATTGTATACAGTGTGCCTCTCCCACACCACTTGTACAGTTCTTCAAGATTATGTTCTTTATTCTTCACTTATGAAGAAGACATCTTAGTCTTCAGGACCAGTTCAGTGTGTAATAGTGGTAGTCACTTACCAGTGGCACAGGTTAGAGTATCTCCTTCAAACCTGGTTACCCAAGAGGAGGGGGGTCCTCATTTAGGCAAGCTGATTCTCTTAGTGGAGTCTCAGTTCTGGTACTGTGAACACATGTGTGCACTCTGACAGTGATTCTGTATCTACTGGGTATGAAAAGAAGCTCAGTAGTCACCTTGGTTGCCGACTGGTGAAAGAGCTTTCATACAGAGGGTATGACCAGATGAGTTGTCAAGAACATCTGGTGTGCAAGAATCTCATGTTTCCCATAGGAGATGCTAATGTTCTTGGAAACCAGTGATTCAGTAGATGGACTATCTGGAAAGATAGCCTTTAATCTGTGAATGAGAAAACTAGAGATATGGTATTAAATGCAAAAAACATTAGGTAATTATATTGCTCATCTAACCTCAAGGCTCCCAAGAATATGTATGCTGAGCAAAAAACTTTACAGATTTTTCCCTCTATCTTACATAGGCTTAGGATTCTTAGATTCTAATACCACTCCTAACAGAAAATTGGGAGTGGTTCTTAGAAAGAATGTGTGTCTATTTTAATTCGTTGGGATATTACTAAGTCAGTTTTTAAGGATGTAGTTGGCACCTGAAAGTAGTTTCTGAAAAGCTGAACCTTTGTGCCCCAAACTCCAAACATTATTTTTACCTTTAGATGTGTTTGTTGATAACTGTTTTAGGATAGTTGTCCTGGTAGGAGAGCTGCTAGCTGTTGGGACTCTTGCTGGGATTTCAGACGTGGTAATTATATGAAGAGGCTGTTAAAGGAAAAAACAAAAACAAAACCCAACT
Source organism: Dipodomys ordii (assembly GCF_000151885.1). NCBI lineage: Eukaryota > Metazoa > Chordata > Mammalia > Rodentia > Heteromyidae > Dipodomys > Dipodomys ordii. The sequence goes on from NW_012267224.1 coordinate 4,644,545, forward strand.
TAAAAAAAATGATCAATTCTTTTTAAGAGAATAACAAATATTTAAAACTAGAGACAAATCACATAAATGCAGGTTCACTTCATTTTACTTGCAAAAAATATGGGTATCACAAGAATTCAGAGTATAGCAAAGAAAATGTTACAATCAATTGGAGTTTATACCAGCAACTCAAATTTGGAAAATTTATACATTTCTAAAATGAAAGAAAAATTTAACTTTATCAGCTGAATATAAAACTTTGTAATCCCTTATTGACCCACAAGTTTCAAAAAATTAGCCTTTAAAACTAGAAAAAAAAAAGGTCTTTCTTAACTTGGTAAAGTTAATCTACCTAAATTAAAAGCAAGTAAGATTAAATGTATTCCCTTTAAAAATAGCTAAGCTCTTCAGCTTTTGTTCACCATCATGGCTACTGTGCCTTCCTGAGCTACTCTTCATGGCTTCTCACAAGACTTTCAGAATCAAGCGATTTCTGGCCAAGAAACAAAAGCAAAATCCCCCCATTCCCCAGTGGATTCGGATGAAAACTGGAAACAAAATCAGGTACAACTCCAAGAGAAGACACTGGAGGAGAACCTGGGTCTGTAAGGCAATTCTTCAGATGCCCACATATTTATGCTCTTACCATGAACCAGGTAAGCTAAAACATCAATATTGCCTGGACTGACAGTTGGGTATTTTTAAAATTGATTTTTCTTTGGTTATTTTAATAATGGGCACAGTAATAAGCATGTAATAAACATTACATTTGAATCAAAAAATTAAAAATAAATAAACATAGGTAAGGTGACCATGATCATGATGATTAACACTGGTTTGACATGGTACTGAAAATCCTAGTCAATGTTATACATGACAGGTGTAAGAACTGGAAGTGAAAAGACTAAATAATTAATTTACCCTCTCAATTTCCATACCAGGAATACTAAAAAAAAACCCCACACACATCTTTAAGGATATAGGCATGTATCAATAACAGGCAACATCTATATACTCTTGGATGGAACAAACAAGTATTATTCAGGTATCAACTTTGTCTAAATTTACAAATGTAGTTCTAAATTTAAAGTTTACTCCGTAAGTGAGCTTTAGCATTTATATGGAGTGAGTAAGATTTATACATATAGCCAAACCAACACTTAAACAGATCAGCATGCATTAGGATATCTAATGTCCTTCAAGCTGTTATGAAAGTCGAAAATAAAAATAAGGGTGGAATACAAAAATAAACAAATCATCCTACTGAACAGAACAAATCTCAGAAACAGAGACATATATAACTTGGGAAAATAATGTAAGGCTGGCACATAAATCAATGGGGAGTGGATGAATTTAGTATATATATACATATATATATATATAGGAGTGGATGAATTTAGTGTATAGATAGATAGATAGATGCAGCTGACTCGTAATGAAGCAAAGTAAAACCCTACACCTATATAATGTCAGGAATAAAACTTACAGACCTAAAGAGGGATGCTAAAATTATATGGTTAGTCAAGTATTATTCAGGAGAACATCTCTATGTTTGAGGCCAAGAAAGACTTTGGAATTTTTTTTAAAAAAAGCATACATCAGAGAGTCAATAAACAATTTAATCACATCAAAAGCAAAACTTTTCAGACTAAAAACATTAAAGACAAAGTTAACTACAAACCAATCTTTTTAAACAAAAAGAATTTTATGTGCTGGGGATGCAGCTAAGGAACATATTGATTAGCAGTAGATAGTCTCTTGGTTTGATTCCTAACTCAACAAAAAAGACAATTTTAATAAGAAAATGGGTAAGGGAAGGAGGTGTGGCTCAGATGGTAAGGCATCAGCCCAGCAAACAAGCAAATCAAATGTGAGGCCCTGGGTTTAAACCCGAGTATGACCAAAAGAAAGAAAAAAAGTACTGTCACATCTATAATTCTAGCTACTCAGAAAGCTGAGACTTAAATGATCAAGGTTTAAAGCCAGCCTAGGCAGGAAAGTCCATAGGAATCCATCTCTGGTTAACTAGTAAAAAGCCAGGCTGGAGGCATGGTTCAAGTGGTAGAGCTCTAGCTGTGAGCAATGAAGCCCAGTGGGGCATGAGATCTAGACATACAGACAAAAATATTTTAAAGAGAATATCCAGAGATATTGACCATAAGATCACATTATGCTACCAGTTTAGTAAAAATTAGAAAAAAAAGAAAATGGCAAATGTTGGTGAGTTTTCTTTCGAAACTGGCACTGCTGGTGGGATTGCATACTGGAGTATAACTCTGAAAAGCAATCTAGCAGTCAAATAGTTAATTTTCACAGTAATTCTTTTTCTGGACATACAAAAAAGAAATTCTCCTATGACAAATATACTAGGATATATTCTTTAGCTTCACCCATGATAAGGAGTTAAAAAAACTCCAGGTTTCTATCACTGGCAATGAGGTCAGGTAAAGAGCATAGAAAGCACATTAGAAGTATAAATAGCAACATGGATAGACTTTAAGGGCATAGTTCTAAATGAAAATAAAATAGCAAGAAATAATATTAACATCTTATTAATGCCATCCTAAAAGGGTAGTTTCCAAAATTGAAGTTAGTGAACACCTATATTTTAAGAAAATCGGTGTGTTAGCATGGTCACACGGTATGGCTTCTGGTTAGTATTTCTCTTCTAATGAATTCTCTTTTTTCTTCTTCTTTTTTATATAACTTCAGTTCCCAATAGTGTCTGATACAAATTATGAGATCAGTAAATGTATTTGAAAGAATTAATGAATTACTAAGATCTGTAGTAAATCACGACTTAGGCATGCTCTGCTTTATTCCAGGGATCTAGAAAATTCCCAAATTATACTTTGGTGATTTGTAGTACAGTTAACAAAACAAAATGATTTTTAAAAGTAGGACCAACATGAGCTGGGCCTTGGCAGCTAAGGTCTTTAATCTTAACTACTAAGGAGGCTAAGATCTAGGGATCAGAGTACAAAGCCAGGCAGGAAAGTTCATGAGATTCTCATCTTTAATTAACTACTAAAAAGCCAGAAATGGTGCTATGACTCAAAGTGGTAGAGGACTAGCCTTGTGCACAAGGCTCAATCCGCTGTAGGTTCAATCCGCCCCCAACCATCCCAAAGTAGTAGGATCAACTAAGTTGATGCTGTTACAATAAAAAAAAAAAGAAATTGCATATAACCTTAAGAAACATGAACATAAGTACTTTTATTTGGGGGGGGGGTCCAGTCGTGGGGCCTGAACTCTGGGCCTGAGCGCTGTCCCTCAGCTCTTCAGCTCAAGGCTAGTACTCTACCACTTGAGCCACAGCGCCACCTCCGGCTTTTTTCTTTTTGCTTATGTGGTGCTGAGGAATCGAACCCAGGGCCTCAGGCATGCAAGGCAAGCGCTCTACCACTGAGCCACCTTCC
>NW_012267224.1:4650910-4679924 GCF_000151885.1 Dipodomys ordii
GCGGAGACTGACGCCCGCGGCGGACTCCCGGCTCTCACCGTGGAGGATCTTTTCAGCCTCCCCGCCTCACGCCCCGGCGCACGGCAGGGCCCCACGGGGCGGCCCCAGCTCCGTCGGCTCCCGAAGGTCGCGCGGCTGCTCCGCTCCGTCTCCCTGACGACGCGACTTCCGGCGAGGGCGACGCTCACCCCGCCCCTCTCAGAAACTACCCGGAAACCTGGCGAACGCGCCTGTGAGCGCACGCGCGGGGTTGGATCGTGGGTGGACCCCGCTCTCGCGGTAGTCTCGCGAGATGTCATCGTCCCGCGGGACTTTTTTGAACGCTCTGGCGGTAACCACGCCCCCGGCCGCGCTGCGGGGCTTCGGTCGTTCCGCCGCCATGGGAGCCGAGAAGAGGATGCTGCCCATCAAGGAGGCTTTTCAGCTGGCGCAGCAGCCGCACCAGAACCAGGCGAAGCTGGTGGTGGCTCTGAGCCGCACTTACGGCAAGGTAAACGCTGCCCTCCCCGCGGCCTCGCCTCGGCGCCCCGCTCCTCCGCCGGCCGTCCCGGGCCTCTCGGCGTGTGCGTGTGTGCGCGTGTGCGTGTGTGCGCGTGTGCGTGCGTGTGTGCGTGCGCCTATGCCTATGTGGCTGTCCTGGGACTTGAACTCAGATCCCCGATGCTGTCCCTGAGTGTGTGTGGGTGAGGGGGGGAGGCGGTCCTGGGATTTGAACTCAGATCCCTGATGCTGTCCCTGAGTATGTGTAGGGGTGGTCCTGGGACTTGAACTCAGATCCCTGATGCTGTCCGTGAGTGTGTGTGTGTGGGGGGGGCGGTCCTGGGACTTGAACTCAGATCCCGGATGCTGTCCCTGAGTATGTGGGGGGCGGGGGCGGTCCTGGGACTTGAACTCAGATCCTGCCCTGAGTTTTGGTGCTTGAGGCTGGCCACTCTACTACTTATGGCTTCTTGGTGATTAAGTTGGAGAAAAGGGTCTCACGGACTTTTTTGCCCGGGCTGGTTTCGTACTCCGATCCTCAGATCGCAGCCTTCTAAGTAGCTAGGATTACGGGAGTGAGCCACTGACACCCAGACCTCCTGGTTTTTATGACCACTCGGCCTTTTCTCCTTGTTCGTGGTTGACACTTGATTCAGAGTGAAGTGAGCTTTACCGTTCTCAGGAGACTTGCCCAAGGTCTCCAGAGCCCAGGTGAACGACCGGATCACCAGCCACACGGGGTTCCTCCTTTGCTTTTCTGCACTAATGCTACCCATCCCTGGGGCTCCCAGCGGGTGTGGACAGTTAATCCTTAGTCCACAGATTATATCCTGAAGGGATCTCTGCTTACAACAGAAAAGCCCACCTTCCAGTTACATTCCTGAATCAGTTGAATCCAGTTACCCAATGTCAAATTAATCTTTAGGCTCCTACCCTTCCTGAGCGTGTAGATACTGTGTAATTGGGGGAGGGGAGGGGATGTATTAATTTAAAAGCCAAGAGAAATTGACTACGCTGCATTATACTCATAAATTGTCATGTTGAATTGAAATCCCTTTACATGGCTATTTCAAGATAGTAAATTTTTAGTAAATTGTTAAGTAAATATAGCAAAGCTTGGAGGATACAGGGAGATGGGAAAGGTATACCAAAAGTAGTTTGGGGGCAGTAGGCCTACGAAACTGGTAATATATTGAGAATTGCAGGGTTTTGAAAACAAATCATTCTGCTGTTAAAATTGATGTTGTTTACTCTCTGGGAGGTGCAGATTGTAAACTGGAGTGAAGTTTGTGTAGTTTTATCCTTCTTGCTAGTTAGGATAATTGAGACTTTACTACAGATTTTAGGTTGCTAGGCCTTTTTCTGCCCAGTGTTTTCAGCAGTATTAAGGGAATGTTGGGAATGGATTTTAATCAGTGTAGTTTATGAGGAGTTTCTTTTGCCTTTCAGGTGGATAATAAAACAGTTTTTCATGAAGAGTTTGTTCATTACCTGAAATATGCCATGGTGGTCTATAAACGTGAACCAGCTGTGGAGCGTGTGATAGAATTTGCAGCCAAGTTTGTCACTTCATTTCACCAATTGGATACCAACAATGATGAAGAAGAGGAAGATGATGGCATTTTAAATTATTTGTTTACTTTCCTGTTAAAGGTAAAAGCTAGGATTTTGAGAATGTATTGTAGAAAACTTTGCCACAGAGATTGTGTATTTTAGACAATAAAATATCTTGCGATGGGGGAAAAATCTGTAAACAAGTCTCTTATAGGAAATCTTAACTGCCATTAAGATTAAAAAGACTGTGCTTTTAAACAATAGCTATCATTAAAATTTTAGTGATCTGTTTAAATAATTTGTCATAGGTGTTTGCTTTAAGTGAGTTTTCTTTTTTCTCTTTTTTAAAAAAGTTAGCTTATTTATATAAGTTATGCAGGGGGGGGATTTCACTGTTTTATTTTCATACATTTAGAATATATTGCATCAATCTCTCTCCCTGTATCACACTTCCTTTCCCTCTTCCCTCACTTTCCCAGAACAATATCAACAGGTTTTACAGTATTTTCATAGTTTCAAGTGAGCTATTTGGACTATATCCATCCTCTTTCATCCTCCTTGTTAACTCAGCCCCTTCCGCTAGTACCCTCCTCAGAGCCTATTTTTCCCTCCTTTCCTTTAAATGAGTTTTCTGTTTTAGAAGTAAAATATGGCTGGGCACCAGTGGCTCATGCCTGTAATCCTAGCTATTCAGGAGGCTGAGATCTGAGGATTGCCATTTGAAGCCTGCTGGGCCAAGAAAGTCCATGAGATTCCTAACCACCAAAAAAGCTGGAAGTAGAGCTGTGGCTCAAATGGCAGAACACTAGCCTTGAGCAAAAAAGCTCAGTGACATTGCCTAGGCCCTATGTTTAATCTCCAGGACCAGCACCAAATACAAAAAAAATGAAGTATGAATTTGTACAAAGAGTGTACTTTTTTTTTTCCAGACTAAGGCTGTGTAAAAATTTGTATAAACATTGTAATGTCTCTGCAAGTGTGGATCACTTGTCACTTTTTGATTATTTAGGAATGGTCTTGATTATTTAGGAATGATGTGTAATTAGGAATAACATTTGCTTTGTTTTGTGTAGTCTCATGAAGCAAACAGCAACGCGGTCAGGTTTAGAGTATGCCAACTCATAAACAAGCTTCTGGGAAGTATGCCAGAAAATGCCCAGATCGATGATGATTTGTTTGATAAAATTATGGAAGCTATGCTTATTAGATCGAAAGATAAGATTCCAAATGTGAGAATACAGGCAGTTTTGGCTCTTTCTCGACTCCAGGATCCCAAGGATGATGAGTGCCCAGTGGTTAACGGTATGTGTGGTGTTCCAATCATTGTTTCAGTCTTGGTTTTGTTAATTCCTCCTCAGAAGTTGTTATTAACTTTATATATATGTGTGTGTATATATATATATATATATATATATGTGTGTTTTGTGTGTATATGTGTATATATATATACATACATATATTTAAGGTAGAACAATACTCACATTACAACTTCCTAATAAAAACAAATTATTATCAGTACTTCTGAGGTCTGCTTTGGTTCTCTCTCTCTTTTTCTCTCTCTCTGTCTCACTCAGAGGTAAATATAATCAATACTGGGTTAATTCTCTTTTTTCTTAAGTTTTAATTACGTTCCCTAATCACACATCCATCTAAATGTTAATGTTTTGCCTATAATTTCATGTGAATCATACTATATCTTCCTGACTTTTTCTCAAAAAAGTTTCTAGTTCTAGCATTCATCCATAGTTTTTGCTGTTATCTCATTGTTATATGGTATTAACTGTTTACCATTATTGCTATCATTATATTAGTACTATATTTTGGCAGTTTTTGAACGTAGGGCTTTGCCCTAGCTAGCTTGATTTTCTATGAGGTTGAGGCAGCCCTTTTTTGCTGTAGTTATTTTTCAAATAGTGTCTTTTTAACCCAGCTTTTCTGAGCCTATAATATTCATACCTGTGTTTTCCTGCATAGTTGAGATCACAGGCATGTACCATCACATCCAGCTCATTGGTACTGATGAGTTCTCAGCTGGTTTTGAACCATGATCCCCAAGATCTCCACATCCCAAGTATCTAGGATTACAGAAATAAACTTAGTTTTCCCAGCCAACAGTCTATTGTTTTTAAAATTAAAAGGCTCTCTAGTTATATCTAGATAATTTGCTTTGAAAAATAGTGTTTGGAATTTTCTTGGTGCACAAGTTAAATGACTTTTGTAGGATTTTGCTTAAATGTAGAATTGTTATGTATATAGGGCTTTGCCTTTATTAGATTAGGTACAGGTAAATCTACAGAGTGATTTATCAATTAAAATTAGTAAGAGGTGATAACATTGTTCATTGGTTCCTATCCTTTCCTGTGTTTAATATGACTGCTTCTAGAATCTGATGGTATACACAGTACATCCCAGGGTTACCTTTCTTCTCATTTATTTGGCAGCAGGTTATATAGTCATCATACCTTGCTTAAGGAATGAGTATACACTTTGAGAAATATGTCATTAGGTAATTTTTGTTCTGGGAACATCACAGAGTGTACTTGGACAACTATGATGGATGATACAAGGTATCACCTTCAGTATAACTCTTTGGTGAAATCATGAGATGTATGAGGCTCTCAGAAAGAGGCTTTGAGTACAAACTTTCTCTTCCCCAAATCGAAATAATAGATCCTTATAAATATAACAGATCTGGAGAAAATAAACGTTCTCAGCTGGGTACTGGCCAGTAGCTTATACCTGTAATCCTAGTTACTGAGGGGGCTAAGATCTGAGGACCACAATTCAAAGCCTGCCCAGGCAGTACAGTCCATGAGACTTACCTATAATTAATCACCAAAAAATGTTGGAAGTGGAGCTGTGGCTCAAGTGCTAGAACACTCAGCACCCAGGCCCTGAGTTCAAGCCCCAGGACAGCACCAAAAGAATAAAAGTAAATAAAAAATAAAAGTTTCTTGTGACTTTCAAGGTTGTTACAGTTTTAGTCTTCCTTTCTGGTCAATTTACTGATACTTTATTTTGTTCTTGAAAGGGAACTTGGTAGAAAAAATTTTGATTCGAAGGCAGATGTGTAAGACTAGAAGTATCTTGTCTTTATTATTTTGAAACATCAAAAAATGCCAGAATATGAGTTATTTTATGACTATTGTTAAGGTATTTCTGTGGTATTAAACTGTATTACTTTACTTTTAGCATATACTACTTTGATTGAAAATGATTTGAATCCAGAAGTTAGGAGGGCAGTGTTATCATGTATCGCACCATCAGCCAAGACTTTGTCAAAGATTGTAGAGCGCACCAAAGATGTGAAAGAGGCTGTCAGGAAGTTGGCTTATCAGGTATGAAAGTCCAGTTACTTATATAGCCATGTTTTCTTAAGGTACTTGTGAAAATTACTTAGCACAAAGTGATTTGTGCAATGTAGATTGTTTGGAGATAGTAGGTAATTTAGATAGAATTCTATTGTATTAAATATGTTTACAGAAAATTTTTTGGAGACTCTAGTTAACTTTCTAAGATGATTGCTATGTTACTAAGTAAGAATTCTATACATTGAGTTGAGGTAAATGACCCCATTTCATTGTCTTTTTAAGGTTTTAGCTGAAAAAGTTCATATGAGAGCGATGTCCATTGCTCAGAGAGTAATGCTCCTTCAACAGGGTCTCAATGACAGATCAGGTAAAGTAGATTTTTTTTTTTTTTTTTTTGGCCAGTCCTGGGGCTTGAATTCAGGGCCTAGCCATTGTCCTTGAGTTTCTTTTGCTAAAGGCTAGTACTCTAGCACTTGTGCCACAGCACCACTTCTGGCTTTTTCTGTATATGTGGTATTAAGGAACCAAACCCAGGGCTTCATGCATGCTAGGTAAGCACTCTACCACCACATTCCCAGCCCTAAGGTAGACTTTTGAAGTCAGACTTAATAAGGTTTAGGAAACAGTATCATACCATAAATAAGACTGAGTAAGGCTATCATTCCCATAAACTTGATAAAATTTGTCTTGGTGTATAACATATAAAAATATTTCATTTGGTTAAAGGTCTTGGTTATCTTTTTTTTTTTTTTGTCTGTGTGAGGCTTGAACTCTGGACCTGGGCACTATCCCTTAGCTCTTCAGCTCAAGGCTAGTGCTCTACCACTTGAGCCACAGCACCACTTCTGGCTTTTTCTGCTTACGTGGTGCTGAGGAATCAAACCCAGGGCTTCATGCATGCAAGGCAAGCATTCTACCGCTGAACCACCTTCCCAGCCCCGGTCTTGGTTATCTTCAAGGAATAGGAATTCTTTCAGCCTGCCGGTGTTTGATGGAGAGGAGCTGTTCTTAATCCTGTAGAGTGAGTTAATGTCAGAAGTAAGACCATCTCTTTTAGCCTTTTTTCTTCCTTAAAAACAAAAATACTAGTCAGTTGCCAGTGGTGCCCTCCTATAATCTTAGTTATACTCAGGAGGCTGAGATCTGAGGATCACAATTCAAAACCAGCCCCTGCAGGAAAGTTTGTGAGATTTTAATCTCTAGTTAAACCACCCAAAAAGCTGAAAGTGGAGCTGTGCCTCAAGTGGTAGAGCACTAGCCTTGAGCAGAAATTGCTCAGGGTTAGTGCCCAGGCCCTAAGTTCAAGCCCAATGACTAACACCAAAAACAAACAAAAACTATCCTTGTGTGTATGTACCTTAACATAAATGTTTTCTGGGCATCAGAAATAAGAAGTGTGAGACCAGTATAATCTTCTGATGCCCTTTTCTGTTAAACTAGAGAATCTTCATGTAGTAATGATGTTTTTTCAAGTTGTATCTTCCATGAAAGGCAAAGATGGCTCATTTTGCTGTAGTAAGAAGAAAAAGAAAAAAGATAACTTGAGTTTGAAACTCTAATGACTGGGATGGTCTGAAGGGCTAAGAATAACATCTGTTCAGTGATAGCTGTTTGCTGTAATTTACTACTGTAAATAGCATTCTTACAATAGTGAAGTCAGGCAACAAGTGAGATAAATACTATGTATTCTGATGCCCATTAAGCCCAGGCAGGAGGGAATGCAGATTTTTTTGTAGACTGGTAGAGATTAGGCATTTAGTACTGAACCTGATCCATTTATGTTTGGAAGTAAGCATCATCAGGACTTGTAGTGTTGTTTCTTTGTGGTTTTATTACCTTTAGTGTGCTTTGTTCTCACTGTAATCTCTATTTGTATTATAAGTTTCAACGTTATATTAACATTGATCTAATAAAATTAGAACAGATGAAATATAGGAAATAACAGCTAGGGGGAGCTTTTGTTTATGTATTTGCAAATGACTCTCCACAGATGCTGTGAAGCAAGCCATGCAGAAGCATCTTCTCCAAGGCTGGTTACGCTTCACTGAAGGAAATATCTTGGAGCTGCTTCATAGGTTGGATGTAGAAAATTCTTCTGAAGTGGCAGTCTCTGTTCTCAATGCTTTATTTGTAGTGACTCCTCTCACTGAACTTGTGGAGATCTGTAAAAATAATGATGACAGGTACATAAAGGGTTCATTATTGGAATTTTACTGCTGATGACTTCCAATTAAAATCAGTTTTTCCTTCAGCTTACATCAGAACCTCTGATCTGACCCTTTTCCCTTGTGTTTCTCACCTTGGTATAAGAACTTGGTACTTTATCATACATTGTCTACATTAGTTGTATTCTCTCCCTTTCCCCTTTTGATTTCTACAGTAGCCTGCTGTGAGAAAAACATGTGCCCTTACTGTGTTTGATCATTTGAATTTTTCCCTTTTTTCTCTTCTTTTGGTTTTAAGTAGTTTCCTTTTTTTTCCTTCCCACTCCCTTTTGTGTAGCTAATGGCTATAATTAAAACACTGGTATTTCTAAATCAAATGTGCTCATTTTCATTCTTGTTCCCCTTTTTAACGGGATATAAGATCATGTTTTCTCTTATTCTCTTCCTCTTAAACGAAGGAAATTGATCCCTGTGGAAACATTAACTCCTGAAATTGCTTTATATTGGCGTGCCCTCTGCGATTACTTGAAATCAAAAGGAGATGAAGGCGAAGAGTTTTTAGAGCAGATCTTGCCAGAGACTGTAGTATATGCAGAGTATTTACTGAGGTACTTTTTCTCTTCTGTTTTCACTACTTGCCATGTGCGTTGGTCTCTCAGGCCTCTTGTTCATGGTCATGCCCAGTTGGAAATTATTTACAGCCACTGTTGGTGCAGATGGTGCACTGAGTGTTCCTAAAGGATCCTGTGGTGCTTACAGTGCCCAAAAGCACTAAGTCAGTGCTTCCGTCAGTGTGCGTATGCTAGTTCCCTCATTTCTCCATCAACTTGATAATGTTGATGTGCTACTCTTTGAAATTTGTTGAACTGTTTCTGTGTGCCAAGTAGTAAGTGTTTTAGGTTCCTGGCTGATCATACCAGCCCTGTCACAGTGACTCACCCTGCCATGCTAGTACTCAAGCAGCAGAACACAATGTGTAAATTAGTAGTAGTACTATCATTTCAAAGAAAAGAATGATCATGATTTGCCATGAGTAAAGATTAGACCTTTATGACTAATTGGATTTTTAGACAAGAAATGCAGAGTTTGGAAGACTGTAAGACACATTGACACATTGAAATAGTCATACATTTCAGAGATAAGTAAAGGATCTTTTGAATATTTTCAAGAGAAAACTTGAATTATTAATATAAGTACAATTTCTAAATATTTGCTAAAGTTTACTACAATTTTACCAACTTATTACAAGATATAAATATGTAGTATTTGGACTAATATAAACTGAAGAAGACCCTTTTCTGATTGGTGGGAATTAACTCTTGTTATTTGATAACACATTCTACTTTATTAATTCCGTTTGTTTTAGTTATATCCAGAGCATTCCAGCAGTTGACGAAGAACAGAGAAATGATTTTTCATATATTGGAAACTTAATGACAAGGGAGTTCATTGGTCAGCAGTTGATTCTAATGATCAAGTCTTTGGATACTAGTGAAGAAGGAGGACGGTATGTCTAAATGTTAACGCTTGTTCTAATTTATTCTTTAGTCTTAAAAATACAGTCTTGCTACAGTGCAGTTAAATGGATTTACTGTAACATTCTAAAGTGCTTCTGCTTCCTTCTTTTATAGTGTACACACACACACACACACAATCATATGTCACTTAATGACAGGTCATGGGTTGAGGAATCCTAGAAATGTGTTGTTAGGTGATTTTGCTGGTGTGTATGCATTCACAAGCCTAGATAGGGTGGGCCAGGTTGTGACTTCTTGGTACAATCAAGAGATTATAAACATGAACTGAGACTGCTGCCAAGGTATTATGCTTTTTTTTTTGTAATAAACTTTAATAAGTAGAAGTAGTATATTCTAAAGATAAAGAGTATAGCGCCAAGTGCACTTGTATCCTATCTATAATTTTGGGAGGTAGAGATAGGGAAGAATGCAGTTCAAGAACAGCTTAGACAAAATGTTCCAAAGACCTCATCTCAACAGATGAACTTAGGCAAGATGGTGCCCATCTGTCATCCCAGCAGAAATAGTTTGCCAGGCTGGCCTAGACAAAATGTGAAACCTTGTTGTAAAAATAGAGCAACTAGGTCCAGGTGCTGGTGGCTCACATTGCAATCCTAGCTATTTGGGCGGCTGAGATTGGATCATGGTTTGAAGCCAGCGCAGGCAGGAAAGTTTGAGAGATCTCTTCTCAGCAAAAGGGCTGGATGCAGAGGCTGGGCCCATTCTCCTCACTATGATGTGACTGATGCCTAGGGAGGAAGTGTGACCATAGTTCAAAAGTAACCACTGAGGTGTAGCTCATGGTAAAAGTGGCTGCCTAAGAAGCACAGAGCCCTTAGTTACTGCCAAAGAAAAGAAAAACCAGAGCACACAGGGCTGGTGATGTAGCTCAAGTATTAGAATACCTGCCTAGCAATTATGAAGCTCTGAGTGAAAAGCCCCAGTACTGTTCCCTACTCGCCCCACAGAAAAAGAGTATCACATAAAGCAATAGCAGTCGTTTATCATTATTAAGTACTGTGACTTAGTGTATATGCTTTGCTTTGATAGGTATGGCAATGCAGTAGGTTTGTTTTATACCTGTATCACCAGAGTAATGCATCGAACTTCAACATCTCTATGGCTATGGTGTCTTAGGTCCATAATATTCTCATAGGACCAGTGTTATGTGCAGCCTGTCATTGACTGAAATGTAATTTTTTGTTTCTGAGACCAGGTCTTGCCCTATAGCCCAGGCGAACCTGGAACTTAGACTGTAGCCCAGGCTGCCTTTCAAATCAGCTGTCTGGCCTTAGCCTCCCGAGTACTGGGATTATAGGTGTAACACTATTATGCTAGGCTACCTGAAGAATTCTATGGCACATGATGGTATTTGTGTGTTTATACATAGACACATAATCGTAGTACAATTTCTTCACAATAAATGGATAGTATTAGTGTTTTTCTTAAAAATCTCTTATTTCAGAGAAGCCAAGTAATACTACTGTTGGTTGATTCTTCTCTGTTATTTTGTTGTTTTTTCATGTTGATTTACTAAAGATCAGAGGGTATAATATATACTTTTTTTAAAAACAAAATTAATTGTTTGCTCCAAGACTATACAGAGGGCTGAGTGCTGGTGGCTCATACCTGTAATTCTGTCTACTCAGGAGGTTAAAATCTGAGGATCATGGGAAAGCTAGAAGACAGAAAAGCCTGTGAGATTCTTATCTCCAATTAACTACCCCAAAAGCTGGAAGTGTAGCTGTGTCTAAAGTGGTAGAGTGCTACTGAGCAAAGCTCAGGGACAACCCTAGGACCATACACACACAAAACTCTGTACTGTAGGGATTTTTCTACTTGTAGTGACACACAAATATGAGACATAAGGAAACAAATTAAAAGAACCCAAGACAAAAGTCTATAGAGTAAGAGAAATGTTAGAGGTGGAATGTATGTGTGCAGAGTGATATTAAATAAGTTAAAGGCTTTTTTTGCCCACAGGAAACGGCTGGTGGCTATTTTGCAGGAGACTCTGACGCTACCCACAACGCCAATATCCCTGGTTTCTCTGCTTGTTGAAAGGTTACTCCACATCATCACAGATGACAGTAAGAGGACACAGATTGTAAGTGCTTTTCCTCCTTGAGAAAGATAGGAGGTGTATGACATTTGTAAACCAGATACCTCTCTCTGTGGGGTATGTGTGTACACATACATTTAAAAAGTGTTTTCCTTCTCACATGTGCCTACAAACAGGTCTATACCAGGTGTCTACAACCTGATGTGGAAGGAGTGACCGGTAGGATAGAGGTTTGCCCATGAGACTCTGGGCGCTGTGTGCCGAGAGCTGGTTTATGTCTCATTCTGTCTGCATTGACTTCTGATAAGTTATTTAGCCTTTTGTATTCATCTGCGAAGGAACAATGAGCTACCTTTTGTTTTTCAGTAAGATGATGTTCATAAACTGTTCGTAAATACAGAAATAAATTGTAACCACTATGCTATGTCAAGTGTTTCCCCACCACCACCACCCCCCTCCCCAGTTAGATAAAAGAGAGATCTGTATTGTTCTTTCATAAAAACATGATGTGATATTTTATAGGTTAAGTCAGAAGTTATTCTAACTGCTCCTTATATGAACATGTTTTATGTATATCTTTTCCTGAACACTTCCCACATAGTGCTTGTCCAGTAACTGCTTAGGTATTTTCATATGAGAGGGACCCTTGAAACATCCCTTCTTAGAAGCCTGTGAAAGGCCTTACTTTGTCATTAGGTATATATTATGCGCCCAAAGGAAAAAATACAAAAATATATATATTTAAACTTGTATAGAACTGAACAAGAGGAATTGAAAGTGGTAGGTATAAGGGTTGTTGAAAGGAGACTGCCACATAGTTCAGGCAGGAGTGAGTTTATTAGAAGAGCCAAACTGTAGACCATATGCAGAGAATTTTAGATTATAACAGCTAATCTTAGGTAGCATAATTTTTTTCAAGTTTTCTAACATTATATGAGGGATAATTTATCTTCAGCAAATACGTACCTACTCACCTTCCTTTCAAATAATTTCACTTTCTAGTGAGATGCATTGTTCAGTTTTGGTTCTAAAGTCTTGCAAACAGATTATGTGCTTTTACCTGTTATTTTTCTCTGGTTTTCAGTAGATGGCAGATACGGCTTGGTGTTTTCTATAGCACTTTTTTGTTATTTGTTGATATAATCTGTTAAAGCTTTGTAATTTTGCTTACCAGGTTACAGAAATTATTTCAGAGATTCGTGCACCCATTGTTACTATTAATGTTAATCCATCTGATACAAGAAAAAAAGAACTCAAGGTATGTTTCTTCTATATTAAAGAAAGGCTTTGGTAATATAGCTGTATAATCTGTTTCTTATTGTGTGGTTTAACAAAATCAGATTATCAAGTAAATATTATATAAAGGTCTATAAAATGTTACTGAATTATGTTACTCTTCAAGGGTGACTGATCCCTGTTGCTGGACGATTGAAATTTTGTCTTATGTTTGATCCCTAAATTCTAGGTCATTGAGGTAGTAATACTCTTGACTTTGCTACAGATTTTCATGTTAGTAATTTTTGTCTGGTGTTGATATGATTAATTTGTATTTTTCCTTAGGTGGCTGAAATAAAAGTTAAACTTATTGAAGCGAAAGAAGCTTTGGAAAATTGTATTACCTTACAAGATTTTGATCAGGCATCAAAATTAAAAGAAGAAATAAGAGCACTGGAAAATGCCAAAGTAGAGCTGTTGAAAGAAACAGAACAACTTGAAATTAAAGAAGTCCACACAGAGAAGGTAGAATCATATTTTTCATACTAAATCTCAACTGTTACTATCTTAACTGAATCTTGCTTTCTGTAACTCAAAAAACTGAAAATCTATTCACTTTGGAGACTGTGACAGCAATATGAATTAAATATTTTTAAAAAATTTATTTCTCCTGTTTCTATTTTTGGACTTTGAAAAGGACCTTAATGTATTTTGAGTATCGTAGCTACTACTATTTGTTCCCTTATCTTGCCAGTCCCTGGAATTTGAAGTCTTTTTTTCGATGTGAGGGAAACTAGTTTTCTAGTGGTTCCCTTCTGAATTTATTTGTGTATTTACCTTTAATAGTTAAGCAAGGAAAATGCATCTCATTCCCTACCTTTCCACTGCTAGGAATTACATCTGTGGTAACCTTGGCATCATGGTTACTTGTGGTGTCTAGCAAAAGCTAAACATCCTTGTTATTTTTAATCAAATACTAATCTTGATACCTAGTAACACTTCACTCTAGTAGTCTTTTTTTTTGCTTAATAAATTAGTCTCTTAAACAGATTATTTCTTTCATTGCTTCTCTTAAAATAAATAGTTATCAATAATATATGTGCGTGAACACATGCACACACGCATGCACACATTTTGGCAGTGTGGGGATTTTTGCTCAGGGCTAAGTTCTGCAGGCTCTTGCAGGCTTTGCGCCTCTTGAGCCATTATGTTTCCTGCCCTTAGTTGCTTTGGTTACTTTTTAGAAAGAGTTTAGTGCGTTGGCCTGTTTTGATCTTGAACAGCCTCTGAAGTAGCTGGCATTGCAAGTGTGCACCACCATGCCTAATCTCAGTTAATATTGTTTGATTTGAGGATTGCTCACTAGAGTATTCTTGTAAAGCAAATGCTGAGCTGGGTGCCTGTAATCCTAGCTACTCAGGAGGCTGAGATCTGAGGATCATGATTCAAAGCCAGCCCAGGCAGGAAAGTCCGTGAGACTCTTATCTCTAATTAACCACCAGAAAACTGGAAGTGGCGCTGTAGCTCAAGTGGTAGAGCGCTTGCCTTGAGCAGAAGAGCTCAGGTACAGCGCCCAGGTGCAGAGTTCAAGCCCTACAACCAAAAGAAAAAAAGAAAATGCTGAATAAAATGTAGCCGTGGTGCTCACTAGATACTATATTGAAAACAAACTATATACAACTTGTGGGATAGGAGGGAAAAAGTGGGAGAGAGTAAAGGAAGGGGTGAAGTTGTCCAAAAAGAAATGTACTCAATACTTATGAAATGGTCACCCTTCTTTACATTACCTTATAATAAAGAAAAAGAAAAATTAAAAAAAAATACAGAATAGCAAAGTTTGCTATCTAACAGGGTTTCCTGAATTGTACTCTTAGCTTGTCTGGAAACCTCACCCCAACATGACAGTTTCTTAGTAAGAGTGACTGAATTTATTTTTATAACTGGTAGCTTCTTCTTCTTTTTTTTTTTTTTTTAACAAAATCTGTGGATCATTTCCATTGTGGACATTTTGAGTTGGAAGAGCCCATGAAATGACTAAGAGGAAGTATATTACAGTTGTTTTATGTATGAACCTGTAACTAAGAAAATGGCTGAGTCAGCACAGAGATGGGAAATCAGGTTCTGACTGATCAGATCCAAGGGGAGTATGTAGGGAGTTGTCATGCACCCTAAACAAGCCCTTAAAAAAATACATCTTTAAGTTCTGTGCAGAAGATGTTCTTACTGTTGCTGAATGTTTTGTCTTTATTTTAGAATGATGTGGAGACACTACAAAAGTGTCTTGTTCTGTGCTATGAACTGTTGAAGCAGATGTCCATTTCTACTGGGATCAGTGCGACCATGAATGGAATCATTGAATCTTTGGTATGTTGATGGCTTTATTCAGTTGAGGCTTCATTTTAGCCACATTCTGCTTCATGTTATAATCTGCTTATTAGGGTTCAACCGAATGAAAGTGTTATTATTTTGAACATCTGATGAATTACAAATGATAAAGTAGGTAGATACCTAGATTAGCTATTTCCTGTGTGGATTAAAATAAGATAGTCTGTGTAAAGGAGCTAGGACATAAGTTTTATCACTCAAAAAGATTTGAAAAATCATTTTACTAGAAATATGCAGAATATCTTTATCCTTGAGTAAGAGAATATTTTCTGTTACTGGAATAGTGCTGTATAAAAAGACTCAAGTTACATTGTGGCTCCTGTATAACTTTATTATGTTTTTATTTTAATTTTTTTTTGGCAGTACTGGGATTGGAATTCTGGACATCACTCTTGCTAGGCTTACCTTGAGCTACATCTTCAGCCCTTTTTGTTTTCATTGTTTTTTGAATAAAAGGATCTTGCTTTATACCTGGGGCAGCCTGGGCTATGATACTCCTATTTACACTTTCCGAGTAGCTTGGATGACAGATGAATATCACCATGCCCAGCTTTTTGTTGGCTGAAATGCAGATCTCACAATATTTTGCCCAGACTTTTCTTTAATTGTGATCCTCTGAATCTCAGCCTCCTAATTAGGATTGCAGATGTGACCTATCATTCTTGGTTATATTTAAAGGTCTTTTTTTTTTGGTCAGTCGTGGGGCTTGAACTCTGGGCTTGGGTGCTGTCCCTGCGCTCTTCAGCTCAAGGCGAGCCTTGAGCTTGAGCCACAACGCCACTTCTGGGTTTCTACTGGTTTATTGGAGATAAGAGTCTCACGGACTTTTCTGCCCAGGCTGGCTTTGAACCATGATCCTCAGGTCTCAGCCTCCTGAGTAGCTAGGATTACAGGCATACTGATGCCTGGCTTAAAGGTCTTTTAAAGTAACCTTCCTAGGTAATTCCTGACATTAGGATATAAGACTATGCAACTCTAGAATAGAATTTTCTGATAGAAAGATAATACAAGCCATATGTAACTTTAAGTCTACAGTAACTACATTTTAAAAAGTAGGAAGAAAAAAGGTAAAGTTAATTTTAATATATATATAATACATTACATATGCCCAAACATCTTTTCATTGAACATGCTAAATTATTATGATTTTATCATTTATTTAGTATTAAAATATGAAATAGCTTTTTATTGTTTTTATACTAAATTTTAGAAGACATCTCAAGACTAGTTATATTTCAGATGTTTAGTAACTGTGAGTAACTAGAGGCTAGAGTAATAATGCCATATTTTGCTGTTCATTTTTAAAAAAAATTTTTGAGATGAAGTTTCACTAAGTTATCAGGTTGGCCTGGGCTCCGGCAGATTTCCCATCTTAAAGTTATCAATAATAGGGACTTTTATTTTTGATACGGAATTTGAACTCTGGGCCTTGCACTTGATAGCAAACATTGTGTGTGTGTGTGTGTGTGTGTGTGTCTGGGCCTTGCACTTGATAGCAAACATTGTGTGTGTGTGCGTGTGTGTGTGTGTGTGTGTGTGTAATACTTAAGCTTGAACTCAGGATCTGGGTGCTGTCCTTCAGCTTTTTCACTCAAGGCTAGAATTCTACCACTTAAGACACAGCTACACTTCCAGCTTTTTAGTGGTTAATTGGAGATAAGAGTCTCATAGACTTTATCCTGCCCAGATTGGCTTCAAACTTTGATTCTTAGATCTTAGCCAGTATTGCAGGTGTGAACCAGTGGCACCGTGTCTCCAGCCTTTAGCTAGGACTTCTTTTACTTTGATGGTACTGTTCATTCACAGCTCATTCTGAATATACTCAGAGGATTATCTTCAAATTATTTAATTAGTGAGAAGTAGACAGTCTGAAATCTAATTTTTTGGGTTGTCATGAGTTTCTAAAGTCAGTAAAGAAAATCAGTTTGTAACTGAAACTTCTGGTTATACACTATATTATACTCAACTATTGGAATTTAGTCTTATTTTAGAGAAATCTATCTAGTGAAAAGTAATACTTTTAAAATTCTACTTGAACTACATGTCTGGTCATGTTTTAAGAGAATGGTGATACAATTAACTACATAATTGAAGAATGAAAGTATGAATCTCTCTCTCTCTCTCTCTCTCTCTCTCTCTGTCTCTATCGATCTCCTTTTAGCATTACATAGTCTTTCACGATGTTAAGAAAGGAAAGGACCCAAAATTGAATGATCATAATAGAGGAACATAAGTAAGATACTTGCATAAATGATTTATAGTAGTTATAAAGTTACTCTACTTTAAATAAAGTATCATAAAGTCTTCCTTTGTTTTTTTTGTTTTGTTTTTGTTTTTGGTGTCAGTCTTGCAGCTAGAACTCTCTGCCTGGACACTGTCCTTGATCTTCTTTTGCTCAAGGCTAGTGCTCTATCACTTCAGCCACAGCTCCACTTCCAGCTTTTTTGGTAGTTTTACTGGAGATAAGAGTCTAACAAAGTTAACTGTTCACACTGGCTTTGAACCATGATCCTTAGATCTCAGCCTCTTGAGTAGGTAGGATTACAGGTGTGAACAACTAGCTTTCAGCTGTATGAGAAACTCTTGAGGGAGCACATGTTTATTGAATGGTTATGCCATAGTAAATGCTGGGAACAAAGTATATACAAAATAACAATTGGTAAAGACAGCTGTTATTGAAACTTGATGAGGGAAACATACTTAAATAAAACACTTTTGCCATTGACACTTGCTGTGAAAAAGAGCTATTAGAGGTGTTCAAGTCAGACCAGCGTAGCTGACTAAGGGCAGGGATAGCATGGTATAAGGTGTCAGTGAGACAGATCTGAGGGGTAGTGTATATCATAGTCAGGATTTCCTGTTCTGTGAGTGTTGCAACCTCTGGAATTAGTTTAGCCTCGTGATCTGACTATAGGAAAACTGTACTATATTCTGTTTTATCAATTTACTATTTAGTATTGACTTAAATGACTAAAAGGAAATGATGTAGACCTATAAAATCACACGGGAATGATCATTTCGGCCATGATTTCAGTATAGTATTTTAAATTTCTTGCCTGTGTCAAAATTAATTTCTAATTCATTTTAGATTCTTCCTGGAATAGTAAGTATGTATCCAGTAGTAAGGAATTTGGCTGTTTTGTGTCTGGGATGTTGTGGACTACAGAATCAAGATTTTGCCAGTAAACACTTGGTGTTACTGTTACAGGTAAGATTCACTAGTAGATAAAAATTTCAAGGTCCTATAGTGCTCTACCTCTGATGATAATGCTAATATTCTAATTTATTCAAATGTTTATTGATGATGATTGTAGACATCATAGGGACTCATTTATTTTTTGTTTTCTCATAAAACTGCCTTAATAGCAAAGGGATGAAATGTCAATTTATTTATTTAGTTATTATTTTTTTGGTGGCAATACTGGGATATGAACTTGGGGCGTTATATTTTCTAGACTGTACCACTTGCACTGCAGCCACATAAAATCATGTATGATTCATTTTAGTGCACATAATGGCATTGTTCTAGGCTTAATAAAAATATGTAAATCAGTAGAAAAAGAAAACAAGATAAAAGTTGCTGTGGTAATGGAATTTACATTCTAAAAGGGGAATCATACGATGGAAAAATATGACTTTTACAATATGTCAGATAAAAATAAAGAGTAGTCAGGTGCCTATAATCCTAGCTACCTAGAAACCTGAGATTTGAGAATTGTGGTTTGAGGTCAGCCTAGGACAAATCTGAGAGACTCTAATCTCAAGTTAACCTGTAAAAAGCTGGAAGTGGAGGTGTGACTCATGTGGTAAAGTGCCAGCTGGGCATGAAGCTGAGTAGAGAGCTTAAGACTCTGATGTGTAGCCCTAGTACTGGCACCAATTAAAAAAAAAAACAAGCATGTATATATATATATATATATATATATGTATATATGTAAATATATAAGTAAATAATATGGGAATGAGGAGACAGTCTATGTAGTTGAAGAAGGCATTTATGCTGTAAGTATATAAGTAAATATAAACATAATTAAATATATATATATAAATATATAAGTAAATAATACAGGAATGAGAACGAGAGAGACTATGTAGTTGAAGAAGCATTTGTGCTGCTAAGAGAAGTTGAAAGAATGACTTTCATCCCCGTCATCTAGCCTCTGGTGTTGCCAGATGTAATGAGATAAAAAAGCTGCCGGGAATAGTCACGTAAATTAAGGAAGTTAAGGAAGACTAGTTGCTGGAAAATCACTGATAACATGGACCAGGTGTTTGTGAAATGATTATTTTAAAAAGCTAAACTCAAGTAGTGGATTTTTTTTCCCCCAAAGGAAAACTCTTATCTTGACACATTCTTTTTAGACATTGCCAAGAAAAGGAAATTAGATCTTGGGGCTAGCATATATTCTGGAAATGGTCAACTGATTTGTGGCTTTTGTCCAAGGAAATAAAATTGAAACTACTTATGCAAAAAAAAAAACAACAAACAATAACTCAGGAATTTCAGGGTTTTGCTTTAATTTCCTGAAAGATTATGGAGCTAATCAATTCATTTCCATATGCAGTTGTGAGATTTTGGTGTGTCTTTGCTTAGATGTATTCTCCGTTAGGATTGTCAAAGAAAATAGTATTGTTGTGAGCCCCTTTAGGGAACACGGAATGCCACTATTATCCTTAATGGGCTGAAGTTTCTTTTTCCAATGAACTAGAAGTTTTGGTACTTTGTCCAGATGAATCATTTGTATTCCTTGGCCACACATCTAGATTTACTCCGAGATGAAGAATGAATTTCTTTGTGTTGCAGAAAAGTTATTAATTTTTATAACAGCAGGTATAGGCATCTGTGATTGTGTTAGCTATTTTGTTCTGTAGTTTATTGGTTTTTATGGATGCCTAGCAAATAAGATACATCTTTAAAGAACTTTTGCCAAATATAGTCAACCTTTGGCATATACTCTAGAGGACTGGTTCCAAGACCATTGTGGGTTCCAAATCTACATATACCCAAGTTCCAGATAAAAGATGACATCATATTAGTATATAACATGGACAGAACTTCTACATGCTTTAAACTGTCTTTTTTGGGGGGGAGGAGCAGTCCTGAGGGTAGGCACTGTCCCTGGGGCTCCTTATGCTCTACCCCTTTGAGCTATAACACCACTTCTGGCTTTTTTTGTGATTACTTGGAGTAAAACAAACTAGATTCACCATGGATGAAATCTGAGTTTATTGAGCTGATAAGAGAAATATACCTTCAGGTAGATCTAAATACTTTTCATTGCATACAATGTAGTATCTTCTTCTGGATAAGTAGGCCAAAATGATTTTGATGTAATAACTTTTTTTTTTTCTATGTCTTAGAAAAGATGATAAGATAAAAACACAACCTTGCCCATGTAATTATAACCCCTCTGTATGGTATTTTCACACACACAAAAAAAAGATAAAAACACAGTTGAAGATACTATTCTTTTTTTTTCTTTTTCTTTTTTTTTTTTGTCGGTGGTGGGGCTTGAACTCTGGGCCTGGGCGCTGTCCCTCAGCTCTTCAGCTCTAGGTGAGCACTCTACCACTTGAGCTACAGCGCCACTTCCGGTTTTCTGGTGGTTTATTGGAGATAGGAGTCTCACGGACTTTCCTGCCTGGGCTGGCTTTGAATCATGATCCTCAGATCTCAACTTCTTGAGTAGCTAGGATTACAGGCGTGAGCCACCAGCGCCCGGCACTATTCTTTTTTTTTAAGTGAAAGTAACAAATGATTCAACCAGATTTCCATTCCACATTTGTTTGTTTGCTTGTTTGTTTTCAGTGGAAATTGGAAATTAAAGCTCCAGATGTTATAGGACAAATAAATAGTATGTCTTTTGAAACTTCTGTATTGGGGGCTGTGTGTACTTGGGTACTTGAACTCAAGGCCTTCAGCCATCTACATTGTTTTTAACTTGAAATTTTAATGCTAAAATTGTACGGAAAGAATTATATGTACATTTAAATAATATCACTTAAATTTCCCTAATACAGATAATTCATTTGATATAGGAGGAACAGAATTGCATCATTTTACTGAACTCTTGTGGGGGAAATCTTTCATTGTAGGTTTTGCAAATTGATGATGTCACAATAAAAATCAGTGCATTAAAGTCAATCTTTGACCAACTGATGACATTTGGAATTGAACCATTTAAAACTAAAACCATCAAAGCTCCTCAAGGTGAAGGTGCAGAAGTCAGCAGTAATGATGAGCTGGATGTCAAAGAAGCTGAGGAGGCCACCGCTGCCAAGAATGTTCTAAAGCTTCTTTCGGATTTCTTAGACAGTGAGGTGAGGAGTGATTTCTTCATTTTTATTTTTTTAATCTCACTTTAAAAGCCTAGATTTTTTTAACTGTCCTCTTGGCCATAAGTAACAAGCCTTATTAGCTCTCAGGCCCTATAGTTCTGTCTAGCTTCAGCCTCTTACCACTTCGCTTTGAATGGATTGCTATTGCTGCCAGGAAGGTTTGCAAAGTTGGTTCTGATTGATCAGAGTAAGTCTTCAAAGAGGTCATTACTGTCCCTCGTCTGTTTCTCACCTCAAATGGGGTCAGTGCTGCCAATTTGTTGGGATGATTCTTTAATTCTATCAAGAATGTGTGAAAGAGCCAACTTGGTGCCATTCCCTACATATTCTGAGAGTAGAGTGCTGAGTGAATGAAAGTCTCTGACCTCAAGGCTGTTGTGTGCCTTGAATGCCTGTGTGTGTGGCAAGCATGTGGCATGTGTGTCTCTGCACTTAATCTGTCCAGATAATAAGACTCTTGAGACTTTACAAAACTCCTTCTGATGACTGTCATTGCTGTTAGGTTTCTGAACTCAGGACAGGAGCAGTGGAAGGCCTAGCCAAGCTGATGTTTTCTGGGCTTTTGGTCAGCAGCAGGATTCTTTCTCGTCTCATCTTGTTGTGGTACAATCCAGTGACAGAAGAGGACATCCGACTCCGACATTGTCTGGGGGTGTTTTTCCCCATGTTTGCTTATGCTAGCAGGTACTGAGTCCTACCGACAAATCCAAATCTTACCTCTGTGTCATCTTGTTGTTGATACTCTTCTCCTATTTCAGTAGTGAATGAAGCAATGAGAACTTAGATTTTTATCTCCCTGAATTATTTGGCTTTTTTTGTGGGTGAAAATATACTTTGTCACATGAGTTTTGCATCAAAGATATTCTAGAATTGTGCTTTTTCTCCTCTTAAAATAATATTCTGCCAACATTCTTTCAACTTGATTTCAATAGGATTAACCAGGAGTGCTTTGAAGAAGCCTTTCTTCCAACTCTGCAAACACTGGCTAATGCGCCTGCATCATCTCCCTTAGCTGAAATAGATATCATGAATGTTGCCGAGTTGCTCGTAGATCTGACAAGACCTAGTGGACTGAATCCTCAAGCCAAGAATTCTCAAGATTACCAAGTAAGTGAGTCTGTGAGCCTGTGGGTGGTAAAGATAAAACTGTAGGGCCCATTGAGTCTTGAAATATTGGCTTACTTCCTATTGTCAACATGGGGAAGGACAGGTCAAAGAACAGAGCTTATTTTGGTTTTTAACTTGAAAAAGATAAGTCAACTACAGCTTGACCTACGAATTTATCTTCAGTTGGGTTTCTAAATCCTACATCCTATTGAAACCAGTTCTTTAATGAAATTTGGTCATGATTTGACACCAGACACATTTGAACTATAATGTGTTAATGATTTCAGATGCCAACTTAAAAGTATTGCTGTTGGGTTTTTATATTTAGTTGGTATTTAGTGACTATATATTCTACTTTTTTAAAAATACGTTTTTTATTGTAAAAATACTGTACAGAGGGGTTACAGTTACATGACCAAGGTAATGAGTACATTTCCTATCAAGCATTGTCACACCTTCCCTTCCCTCCCACCTCGTGTGCTACTGAAGGATGATAAAAGATACTGTGCAAAATGTGGCAAGGGACACAGGCACAATACAACTTTTAGATTTTAGGGAAGGGCAAGAATTAATGATAAGAATAAAGTATATAACGTTGGTAGTTTTATACTTTGGTCTTGTTTGCAATGAGAAATGATTGCTGAGAATGAAAAGATAGTATCCGTGGATAGCTATGCAAAGCATGTTTTAAAGACCAAGTCAGGGGACAGTAAAGTGGACTTTATTTCTAATGAGTAACCATACAGGCTTAAGATTAAAGGGTTATTAGGATTAAAGCTGCTGATCAGAAAGATTCAGCTGTGGTCACGGATAGTCCCATGAAGGGAAGGAACAGTCAGAGGAAATAAAGGAGAAGGCTGGAGAAATCTATGGAAATTCTCCACAAATGTAAGAATGACAACAGAAGCCTTCCTAGGAACGAGTTGTTGATCTTTACTGTTACGATCAACGTCTTGAAGCAGTGAAGGAAAAAACTGAAACTAAGGCCACTCTCAGTCTCCATGTGAGCTGAGGCCACTGGTGATTCACAGTTCCAGAACTGGCATATTCCTCTCAGTTGTGCAGGACTGGGACACGCTACACCACGGCATCTGCACGGGTTGCTAAGCTATTGCATGTTCACTGATCCCGCGTGGAAAAAGCTTAGGTTTGGGCAAAGTTCACTATCATCAGCCTGGATTGGTTCTGAAGCTGGAACTCAGCTCCAAGACTCATAGCAATTGGGAGACCCTTCAGTCCCTTCAGTAGATTAGCCTTATATTAGCTTCTGGAAATGAAGTAGCAGACAGGCGTGGTGGTACATGCCACCAAGCAGGAGGATTGCTGGAGCAAGGCCAGTCTGGGCAAAGTTGGTGAATCCCTCTTTTAAAAACAAAACCAAAAGGGCTGGAGCCTAGCTCAAGTGGGAGCCCTGCATTCATTTTCTAGTACCATCCATCCATCCGTCAGTCAATCAGTCCATCTAGAAAGGAGTTTTATTGGGGAGAAGGGACAGTTAATGTTAAGTTTTGTTCTAAGTACTTGCATTTTAGATTATGACTTGGAGTTGGGGATGTTTCTTCAGATGGGTAGAACTATATCCATATAATTTTCATTTTACATATTCTCTTTTAATTTTCTAGGCTTTAACAGTACATGACAATTTGGCTGTGAAAATCTGTAATGAGATCTTAACAAGTCCATGCTCACCAGAAATTCGGATCTATACGAAAGCTTTGAATTCTTTAGAATTAAGTAGCAGTATTTCCAAAGATCTTCTGGTTCTCTTGAATGAGATTTTGGAGGTAAAATAGTTCCTAATACTGTCTAACCTGTCTTCAAATATATACAAGTAGAATTTACTTGATCGTGACTTTGCTTATTTTATCTTGTAATGATGCTTTATTGTCTTTAAGTGGCTGAACTAAGGGGTTACTATATAACATGTCAGTTTATGGGTACAATGCATCTTGAGCCATGGTACTCTTGTTACTATCATTTCCCATCTGTCCCTCACCCTGACATTTAAAAGACATTTAAAATGTCTTTCATAAGTTTCCTATACTTTTAGAATATTTTGAAACTTCTTCATATTGGCATGTAACTTAGAAAAGATTAGAAAATGTTTGTGTTTAAATGTTTTGTCTTTAATAGCAAGTTAAAGATAGAACATGCCTGAGAGCTTTGGAAAAGATCAAGATTCAGTTAGAGAAAGGAAACAAAGAAATTGGTGACCAACCCATAGAAGTACAGGATGCCAGCGCCACTGCACCTGTTCCTCCGAAGGAAGATGAAGACGGTAATAGCATGGCAGCATGAATGTTTGTGTGATGCTGTTTTTAAACTTGTTGAGATTTTTTTTTTTAAACATCTGTGGCTAGATCTCAGAGCATCTTTTTTCTATTGAATCCACCTTGGAAGGAGTATTACTGTGCTTTGTATTTGTACATGTCACTAGAACTGGCAGTTTCCATTCCTAAGTATTCACAGTTTTTGGAGCTCTTTTTTTTGATAACCAATATTTCTTTAGTTTATTTATCTAATAGATTTATTCATCTATTACCAGTAGCTGATAATATTTTGCCAGTCTTTGATGAAAAATGAAAAGTATTTCATGAAGTTGGCCTTTTAAAAATTTACATTGTATGATTTTCACTAACAGAAGACAATAAAGAAGCATATATGACTCCTTTGAGGGATACAAAAGCATCAAAATCCACACAGCAAAGGACTAACCGAGGTAGTGTATGTGTCTAGAGCTTGTAATGAAACATTATTTGTCTTCCAGTGAAAATGCTTTTGAAGTTCCCTCCTTAAGACAGAGATTTTTAAGTGTCTTAAGAGTAAAGATTTAAATGTTTTAGGTCTTCTTAGCTTTCTTTTAATCTTTGCTTGTTAGGCTATACATAATTTTTTTGCATATTCTAGAGATTATAAAATTGACATTAATGCAGGTACTTCCGATTCATGGAAATATTATATAAAAGATCACTTGTAAATAGTGTAAATAGTAAAAGGACCATTTGGGTTAAATTAAGAAAAGGTAAAAGCCAACCACTGGCAGCTCACATTTGTAACCCTAGCTACTTAGAAGGCCAAGATCTGGAAGATCCAGATTCAAAGCCAGCCCAGACAGAAAAGGTTTGGAGACTCCATCTCCAAACTAGCCATGTTGGCAGATGTGGTTTAAGAGGTAGAATACAAGTCCAGCAAGTATAAGGCTCTAAGTTCAAATCCTGATACTGAAAAAAGAAAAGAAAAAGAACAGGTTAAACGATCCTTTCTCTGTTTTTTTTCCATTTCTCATCTAATTTCATACTTTACCAATGGAACTTACTTCCCAAGGGATAACCATTAATGGAAGATTTGTAGGAATAAATAAATGTTTACTACTTAGGGGACCACTTGGAAAAAGATCTGAAATCCACAATCTTTTTATTATTTTATTTTTCTGAATTACAAAAACATAATGCATGCTTATTACAGAAGAGTCAGAAAGTACATCCAAGCAAACTACCATAAAGAATGCTAATAATCCTGTCCATGAGCCAACCAAGATTTTAATCTTCCAAACATGTTTTTAGGTTCTTTTCTAAGCAGATTTAATTTACTTTCTAAAATAGAATCTGACCATAATGTTTCATAACAAACCACTTATTCAAGCACCAATTATTGGATATTGTTCCAAATTAGTCCCATATTCTTGGACACCTTGAGGATAAATACATTAGTGAGAACAATAAATGAGGTCTGAGGGGTAAAAATGAGTAGGGTATATAGTTTTCCAAACAATTTTCAAATGAAAATTGGTTTGGATCAGACTGTTTTAGTCACATAATATCCTATAAGAACTCCATGCTTTAAAAAAACAAAAAACAAACCAGCAATCTAAACTTCATGTATGTGTATTGTATTTTATTTCTAACAATTGAACATCACGGACCAGATTTTCCCCACTTCCCAGCATGTACAGTTTTTGTCACCCTCACTCAGTATATAAAGGTTCTAATTTTTACATTGAAATATATTTTAGAATATGTATATGAATTGGACATACATACATTTAAGTATTTTGTGAGAGGCCATTCTTTTGATTACATTTAATTTCCAAGTGGATGTGGTGACACATGACTGTATTCCTTGCTTACTGCTCCAGAAAAATAAGAATTTTCAAACAGTTTTGTGAGACTTTGGAGAAAACTAAGTAAAACAAAAATGAAGTTCTACTTAGTACTTTTAGATCTGTTCAGAGACCAAATCTTTCCATGAGTCTTTCCTATGCTGTGTTTATGTTGGTTTTCATTATTGGCTTTTTTCAAACAGCGTCTCCCTAAATAGATCAGCTTCAGCCTCCCAAATGCTGGGTATACAGTTGTGTACTACCATGCCTGAGAAATTTGTAATATGCTTTTTCTGTTCCACATTGAGCTAAAATTTGCCTCTTTATAATGTACATGTAGGATTTTCCCTTGCCCCTAAGCAGCTCAACAAAGAAATGAAATTAATGTCAATTTTGATCTTGCTTGAGTTCTTTTTCTCTGGCATTTTGGTATGTGTTTAAGAAGAGTTTTGAAAATAAAGCAATAAGATAGCCTAGACACAAGGTTTAGGAACGTTAAACAGTTAATTTTGACCATAAGTTCTACTGTCTTTAAGGTCGGAGAAAAGTGACAGCGTCAGCCAGGACAAACAGAAGACGCCAGACTGCTGAGGCCAGCTCTGAAAGGTGTGTGGCACAATTCATAAACAAGAGACGCTCCTCTTCTTTGTTGTTTGTTTTTTTTTGGTGTAAAGTAGAAAAAAATGTAATTTTCCTCCTGGTGAGAAAACTCAGTAAAGAAGATAGCAAAAATTGTAAGTAGCCAGGACTTCGGAAAATAATCTAACATTCCTCTATGAAGAGCCTTTGCTTTCTTAGGGCTTGCACAGTTGTGTCTAAAATTCAGCATAGCCGTTAGTATTAGGTAGTCATCTTGAACATGTTCTCCCTTTGTGCATATTGTCCTAATTACATGACCCTGTATTATCCTTTGACCTTGAATTAGCAAAGTCCTGATTTGGATTCTTTTCCTTCACGATGGTAGAACACTGTGCCTATAGCGTTCGTGGTTGTGTGATAGAGCACCTATCAAAAGCTAATGTCAAGCTGTTGTTCAAGCTGACATTTTGTGGCTACCTTGCATTTCTACTACTATTTTTAGATTTTTGTCCTGTTTAAAGTACCTTTTTCCCAGAAAAAATCTTATTTACAGTTTCAGGAATTAAGTAAATGAAGATAATTTTTTCAGTGTTGTTTCAAAAATCCATTTCAGAACTATCACGGCCTGTGCAATTATCAGCTTTCTTATAGAAATTTGGTGTTCATTTCATACAGTTTATAGAAAGTCAGCTAGGTGTCCCCTAATTCACTGGTCTAGGTCAGTCTATTCCGGTTATTGCTTGAGATTTTAGTTTTAAGTTTAGTTAGTGGAATTAGGCTATGGATTACCCAATGATAGAATTTCAGAAATGGAAAGTTTTATTTATAAATGAACTTGTTTTAAAGCTTGTGTCTAAAGTATATTTTCAACCTCTCTTTAGTGATCAGGACATTCCAGAGCCAGCGCCAAAGCCAGAAGTGAAGGTGAGGTTACCCCGACGGGCCAAAACCGCAGCCCTGGAAAAAAGTAAACTTAACCTTGAACAGTTCCTCCATGAAGATGGAAATTAGCAGAGATGCTGGAGGCTGAGTCTTCTAAAAGTCTACTTGTTTCTTTGCTTTAATAAAGTTTTTTGGTTTTGAAACCATACGAGGCCGAATGTCTTCTGAGGACGGCTGGGTGGCGCCACACGTGCTCTGCGTCAGGACAGCAGAGTCTGCTGATGTGATTGGGCAAAGGCCATCTTTATGCGTCACACAGACTTGTCTCATCACAATCAGAGGGGGTCTGCGGTTTTTTAAAAAGGTCCCCTGGCAGTGGTAGAGGGCCTGCCTCACAGCGGTTAGGCAAAGTTAAAACCTTAGTACTACAAAATAAGCTCCCCAGGTGGTTATTAGGGAATTATGGCCTTAGGAAAAACTTAAGTATCTAGTGATTTGCATCGTCTGGAAAGTTTAGGTGGAACAGATCCTAAGACAGCTAGGAACACCTTAGGACACATTTCAAAGACAAAGTACCACAGACAGGCCAGAAAGGAACTAAGTCATTAGCCTGTTTGGCTCCTCATTCAGATGAAACAGTTGTTCTGACAACCTTATTTTGTGATTCCTATGCTAACAACATATTTGATAATATTATCTGCATGCGAAGTCCTCTCTCTACACATTTCCACATGGGAAGCTTTGTAGGTGAATGCTGAGTTATGGAGATAGCCACATGTGTGTTAGTCATGGAAGTACTTTCTGTTTGATACAATAAAAGTAAGGTTGTTTTTTTTTTATTGTGGATAATGCTACTGACTGGAAGTCCTCTTTATATACTAATTTATGAACTCTGTTTCTGCATTGTCATTTTCTAAATGGTCTTGTAATTAGCACTGAGTGAAATTAGTTCTTTTAGCAACAACTAATGCATCACTTTTTTTTTTAAA
Organism: Dipodomys ordii; assembly: GCF_000151885.1. NCBI lineage: Eukaryota > Metazoa > Chordata > Mammalia > Rodentia > Heteromyidae > Dipodomys > Dipodomys ordii. The sequence continues at coordinate 4,679,595 of NW_012267224.1, forward strand.
GCCCTAATAAATAACCCTTTTTTCTATTACTTAGAAAAATGTTCTAACGTGTGTCTGTTTTAGAAATTGTGCTTCTTTAGGCTTATCAGAGGCATTTAGTTCAGGTGGTGCTTCCATATGGAACGAAGGTAATATTGCTGGTTTGTAGAACCAGTTTGCTATGTTATATACACATATGTGCTTGGCTGGAACTCAGGAGTCAAAAATCACAATGCAAAAATGCTTATTGACCAAAGGAGGAGGCTGCAATGCTTGGTAAGAAATGTACGCATTATCCTGCCCATGTAATTGTAACCCCTCTGTACAGTATGTTCACAAATAAAATTAAAT
>NW_012267224.1:4686234-4779530 GCF_000151885.1 Dipodomys ordii
TTTTTCTTTTTTTGCTTATGTGGTGCTGAGGAATCAAACCCAGGGCCTCAGGCATGCAAGGCAAGCGCTCTACCACTGAGCCACCTTCCCAGCCCTAGCCTGACATATTCTTGAGAGCTACCAGAGTGTTCTTGAGGTCGAGTTTCAGGGGAGAGATAAGTTGGAGAGATAAGTTGGATGCATACACAGATATAGAAGATTATGACACAGGATTTGAAATACACATATATATGAATGATCTGGCACCATCAAATTGGAACTCCAATGGTTTCTCCAAATTCTGGATGACTAGTTTCCTTTCTTCTGGAAATGGTTATCTGTGAAATGTTGGTGCAGTGGAAACTTACTGAATAGCTGTTAAGGTTCAGCTCTATTCTGTAACTTGAAACCTCCGTCAATCTATCTAGATAGGTTGTTAAAGGCACACGAAACTTCATGAAGTAGGAAAGTGTACTGTCATCTTTTTGACTCAGCAAGGCTCTCCCTGTGACTCTGACTGTGGTGGATCTTGGGTTCCAGAAGGCTTAGATGAGGACCTTGCCACAAAGCAAGGCCCCTCAGTGCTAGGTGGAGCCCTGGTCACCAGCAGGTCCAGAGACACACCTGAGAACGTAGGGGAATCCAAAGAGCCTGTGAGGGTGTCTGTTTTCCAGGGTTTGGAAGTAGGTCAGGAGAGACAGTATTTATGAATTAGCAGAGTGCAGACACAGTATGCACTAAACATAAAAGGAATAAAAAGTGCTAAAGAACTGCAGAGAAACCAATAAACAAAGGCAAAGGGCTTCTGAAACCCAGCGGCAATGCTCAAATACTGGCCCCTTGCCTCAAACCTAAACCACAGCAGAACTTGCAGGTGGGCACATGGACCTTGAAGTCAGACACAGCTGGAACTTACGCTACTTAATTTCTTCAAGTTACTGAATTCCTCTGACCTAAATTCCTCATCTGTAAAATGGGCAAATAGTATTTGTGACTGTGTTATAGATCATTGCAAGGAATAAAAAACACACATGCATACAAAGAACTGCAGAGAAGCGTAAGATTAATTCAACAGGTGGAAGAAACAGTGTTAGATGAAGATTTTAGTAAGTTGGGGTGGGGGGGGGAGGATTTGTAGGGCCTGGGTTCTTATCCTGAATTCAATCCAGTATTTGTTCCTCCCTCTATCTAGGATTCAGTTTAACTAGAGAGCAAACATAATGGATGTTGCTTCTTTAGGTCAGTGTGACCATTAAATGACTTTATGCCAAGTAGAGAAATTATGATCCATGAGAAATAAAACCTTTGTCTCACTGACTGGCTACATGGTTAATAAAAGTGACCTAATGTTATTATAATTAGCACAGAAAATTACTGGAAATGACAGGTTATGTATGATATTTTCTGCAGTGCCCTTGTAGGCAGATAAGACAATGGTTTAATTTGAATTTGTATAGACATATAAGTTAATCTTTAATCTCTAGGTTTAAGTGGGAGTAGGAGGTGAAATGTAAAAGCGGTTAAGATCTCGCCACACAGACGTGTTCTGCCAGGGTGATGATGAGGTCTAAATCTTTTGTCTTGTTAAGATTTTAAGTTTTAGGGTTTTTTTTGTTATTGTTTTTAAGATTTAATCATAAAAGCCAATTTTTCCAGTGGGAAAGCTTCAGTAGATAAAGCAGGGGATTTTACAGCCTTTTTTTTGCCTGTGATTATCTGATTATTTTTGTGTTAGAGGACTGGGAAAGCATGGTGGTGAAGAGCAAGACCAGGGTAACAAGTCCAGTAGTCTTGGTGTGTAAACCTTGAGATGGTTTGACCCCTAAACAGCCTAGGCTCAAAGCTTGCTTTCCAAATAACACTATTGGCTATGTGCGTATGATCAGATAAAATGATGTTTATTGAAATGAACAAGAAATGGAAACAAGAGGTCTTTGTTGTGTTGCTTTCCCCCCCTCCCTTGGTCATTGTTTTTATTCTCTGTATCTTTTGTTTTGTATGTTAAGTTGATTTGTTTTGGGGAGGGAAAGGGGGAGCACAGAAATGGTGGGACAAAGGGTGAGCAAATGTGGCAGTGCTACTCACCCGACACTACTTCAAAATGAACTATAAATTTGTGGGGGGAGGGCGGAGGGGGTTGGCATGGAAAAACTGGGAGAAGGTGAGGAAGAAGTGACACTGTTAAAAAAGAAATGTACTCACTGGCTGACTTATGTAACTGTTACCCCTCTGTAATCACCTTTACAATAATAAAGGCATAGTGTAACGTGTGTGTGTGTGTGTGTGTGTGTGTGTGTGTGTGTGTGAGAGAGAGAGAGAGAGAGAGAGAGAGACAATTTGGTCATAATCACCCTCTTGAAGGGATTAATGCTCATCTTATGGAGTAGGTCCGGCCTGATTGGAGCAAATTAGTTTTCAAAAGAGTAGGTTGTTACAAATAACAGCCTGGCTCCTCTCCCTCTGCCCCCCCCCGTACATCTCACATGCACATGTGTGTGCACACACTCCTACTAGTCATGCTGTCCACCTTGAAGTCTTCCTTAGAAGTCCATGGAAACATCATGCTCTTGGGACTTCCAGAACTGTGAGCTAAATACTAAATACCTTCTTCTTCACAGGTTATCTAACTTGAGGTATTTTGTTATAGAAACACAACATGGATGATAACAGTCCTACATTTGCAGTTCACTCCAATCAGTTTCATAAAAAGGACATTAAAAAACTTCATTTCACAACGATTGAGAGGTATGATTAAGGACTCAGTGTGAGATGGGGAGGGCGCACCAAACCACACAGCCAGCGATTCACACGACAGCCACAACAGAAAGACTAGCTTTCTGCTGACAACTGCGGGGTCTGCCTGAACTTTTAGAAAGACAAATTATAGTCAGGTCAAGGACATAAAATACCAATCGTGTTCAGAAACCAATGAGCAGGGTGCACTGCCATGCAAGTGTGAAGGCCCGTGGCACTGTGATATAGGAATGCACAATTTTCCCTTCATTTTTCAGTGATTTTGTGTATCAGTGCAAGACACCGCACCATGCCTCAAGCAGTTGGTTGCGATATACAAATAATAAATGTATACATTATTCTGCTACCTTAATAGAACGTGAGAGATTTTTAATATGAAGAGTATTTAGCAAGTTGGCAACTTTAAATAATGTGAACTTACAAACTAGAACATGGTATGATTTAAAATGTTTCTGGATCCTGTATGTTCATCTTTTCTCTTTTTTTCTTTTCTGGTTATGGGGCTTGAACTCTGGGCGCTGTCCCTCAGCTCTTCAGCTCAAGACTAGCCCTCTACCACTTGAGCCACAGCACCACTTCTGGTTTTCTGGTGGTTTATAGGAGATAAGTCTCATGGATTTTCCTGCCGGGCTGGGTTTAAACTGTGATCCTCAGATCTCAGTCTCCTGAGTAGCTGGGATTACAGGTGTGAGCCACCAGCACCCATCTTTTTTGATAAACTGTCTAGAGAAAATGGATTACATTAATAGTTGCATTTGACTTTATTCCTAAAGTCAACCTCTTTGCCTTATCCTTTTCCCCATTCTGTGTCACCCATGCAACCAGACTGGGTCAAGAGTATGTTAGCAAAAATGAAAGAACATTGAGTTTGTTTGGACAAACTTGCTGGGTACATGTGAAGGGCACTGTGGTCTCTCCTGACAGCCAGCTAACCCCACAAATTGTGAGAAACACCCCAAATAAACACCCAGCTTTTTCCCCCAATCACGAGTAAATGCCTAATGATAAGTGTTGGAGCTGGGTCTGGTACTGTACACCTGTATCATACTGTCTTCAGGAGACTGAGGCACATTGTTTGAGGCTAACTTTGATACATAACAAGAACTTCGCCCAGTCTAAAACTTAGAATGAGCATTGTTTTTAGTCTGGTATTATTGGGGGCATAAACAGAATTTTAAAAAAAAAAATCGGTTATGGGGCTTGAACTCTGGGCCTGAGCACTAGCCCTAAGCTCTACAGTTAAAGGTGAGCACTCTACTACTTGAGCCACAGTCTGGTGTTTAAATGGAGCTCACAGACTTTCCTGCCTGGGCTGGCTTTGAACCGAGATCCTCATTATCTCAGCCTCCTGAGTAGCTAGGATTATAGGCGTGAGCCAATGGTTTCCAGCCATCTTTTCGTTAAATCAGTGTAAGACCTCAACCTTCAAAACTTACATCTGTTATTTGCCTCAAGTTAACCCTTTTAGAACCAGATTATGTTAACGAATGATCTTATCCTTGCTGTTGCCATTTCCTTCTGTCTTCACTCCTAGGAGTCCAATCTGGCTTCTGATACTTTCACTACATGAAAATAGAACCTACTAAAGCCATCCCTGACCTCATTTATAAACCATCTTTAATTCCAGTCAGTCACGAAAATGGAGCTGCATTCCAAGGGCAGGAGGAGGAGGAAGACAGGGAGGAGAAAGGGGGAGAAGGGGAGGAGGAAAGGGAGGGAAGGGGAGAGGAGAAAAGGGAGGGAAATGGAGAGGAGGAAAGGGAGGATACCAGTCTTTTCTGCCCAGTGAGTGCACAGTACGAAGACTGTCGCTGTTCAAGCCAGGAGGAAAATCTTCACCAGAAGTCAAACTGTGCTAGGCCTTGAGCTGGGTCGCAGCCCCACACTGGGATTTCTGTGGTTTAAGATGCAGTATGTGGTATTCGTGTGGCAGCCCTTCTTGAAATACATCTTTTGGCCTCTGAGACGAAACACGTTATTGACTTTTCCATTGCAAGCTGACCTGTTCTTAACTAGACAATCCTTCAGGATTCCTCAAAGATGAGTCTGAAGTTTTTTTTTCTTTTCTGTGTTGTGTGTACATGCGTGCATGCATGTGTGTGTGTGTGTGAGCCCACATACCAATTCCTGAGGCTGGAATTCAGGGCTTGGGCAGTCTCCTAGCATTTTAGTTCAAGGCTTGTCCCTTACCACTGAAGCCACAGCTCCACTTTAAGCGTTTTTGATAGTTAACTGGAAAAGGGTCTCACAGACTTTCCTGTCTAGGCTGGCTTCGAACCACATTCTTCGGATCTCAGCCTTCTAAGCAGCTAGGATTTCAGGCATGAAGCACTGGTCCCAGCCTCATTTTCCTTTTTAACAGTTTATCTGAAGAATACCTGACCATGCTACAGACTGGGTATGGCTTGAGTTGTCTGCTAAGAGCTTGCGTGCTTTGTTTGGTCCCCAGTGCGGTGGCACTGTGGCCTAGCAGAAGGTAACTGCGTCACTGCCCTCACAGGGACTACTGCACTCCTCCCAGCAGCTCAGCTCTCAGTGGGCTGTTATAAAGGGAAGCCACCCCCCATGCTCGCCCTCGTTCATGTGGTCAATTCCCTTTCTGCTTCTTGGCCTCGTTGCAGTGCAGCCACAGATACCATTACCAAAAGCTGAACAGAAGTGGCTACCTCATCTTGAATGTCCAGCCTCAAAAACTGGGTAAGGAAACTTGTTTTCTTCAAAAAGCATCAGCCTCAGGTATTTTGTGATAGCCTCAGAAAATGGACTATACTATACTAAAGCACCAATAGTAATAACGTATTTGTGGGTTTTATCAGAAGCAGAATACATGACAATAGCATGGCTACACTATAATAAGCTTTGATGTGCAGTGTCTTACAGCAACCATTGTGTGTGTGTGTGTTGGTCCTGGGGCTTGGACTCAGGGCCTGGGCGTTGATCCTGAGGTTTTTTTGTTCAAGCTTAGTGCTCTACCACTTGAACCACAGCTCTACTTTGAGTGTTTGTGTGTGTGTGCGCGTGTGGTTAATTGAAGAACCTCATGGACTTTCATGCCTAAGCTAGCTTTGAACCATGATCCTCAGATCTCAACCTCCCAAGTAGCTAGGATAAGACATTAACCATCAGCACATACCTCAGATATTATTTTTTCAAAGTAAATTAAGAGACTGAATAGAATAAAATGTATTTTGATTCAAAAGAAGGCAAGAGGAAAAACAGGTGACCAAATAATAGATAACATAAATAGAAAATGTAGTTTGACTGATTTAAATCCAATTAAGGTGAGATGTGAAGGCTTATGCATGTGATACTAGCTACTAGGGAGGCCAAGTTCAGGAGGATCATGGTTCAAGGCCAGCATGGACAAAAAGTTAGTGAGAAGGGGCGCTGGTGGCTCATGCCTGTAATCCTAGCTACACAGGAGGCTGAGATCTGAGGTCCACGGTTTAAAGCCAGCCCTGGCAGGAAAAGTCCGTGATACTCTTTTTTTTTTTTAAATTTATAATAGCATTTTATTTACCATGATACTCTTATCTCCAATAAACCACTAGAAAACCAGAAGTGGCGCTGTGGCTCAAGTGGTAAGAGTACTCGCCTTGAGCTGAAGAGCTGAGGGACAGTGCCCAGGCTCAGAGTTCAAGCCCCACGACCAACAACAACAACAAAAAAGTTAGGGAGATTCCCATCTCCCAAGTGCTAGAATGGCAGTTGTATACCACTACACATGGTAGAGACAAACATAGCAGAATGAATGTACTAAGAAATGTACAGATACAGGATTCTAAAATTTAACTCTATGTTATAACACAGAAATAAAAGTAGCAAATGAGTGAACTTCCCAAGTTGTATGGAACTTGGTGTGGGTTTTCAAGGTTCAGCAATAGGTTCAGCAAGGTTCCGATTGCTGGATTTTACATTAAAATATCTATCTCCAGTTCAGACACAATTAAGACTATGTATAAATAAAGTGATCAGAATGTGATCATTTTTGGTTTACTTAATAATAGTAAAAGCCTTTATACTTTTGACTTCATGTGCAACAAAGATCTTCAAATCGAGTACACGAATTAACTTTATAGTTGTATTCTTTTTGGAAATACCACAATAAAACAAAGTTTATCAGGGAATGATCATGCTCCCCACTTGATCTATGAAAATAAAGAATTATGACATACAAAAAATTTGAGAAATGTAGCTTAGGCTAATTACGCAAACTATGCCCAAACACAAACTATGATAGTGGGCCACGGTGGCTCAGTGAGAAATAAGGGGGATGACTGGTCATTTCAAGCCTGATTGGATCTCAGGAACCCTGGCTCTCAAAGCACCTTGGGAAAAACAAGGACAAGGGTTTTGGTTTTCTTGGAATCCATCTCTGGCACACTTGTGTAGCAATCTAGATTAAGGTGACTGTGAAACATCTGAAAAGGTCGTTTGTGTTTTTTTTTTTCAGGGCTTGAACGCAAGAACCTGGGTGCAATACCTGAGCTTTGGGCTCAAGGCTAGAGCTCCACCACTTGAGCCACAGCTCCATTTCTGACCCAAAGAGGGCTAACGATGAAACGAACACTTTTTTAAGTCATCTTAGAATCCAACTCTGTGTCAAAGTGTCACCTGAATTCTACATGTTTATGATGTTAACTTAAAATTTTAGAATGAGTAGCATTAGTCTATGGTAGAACTCTTTTTAATAGGTATGATCCATTTTAGGCCAGTATCACCTCAAAACTCCTCAGGAACTGGCCCTTCACTAACCTCATTTCCTATTCCCTCCCCGAATCTGTATTTTGTGCTACTACTAGAAAACTCAGCTCCTTACTGTTCACAGAGTGAAGCTGATCTATTCTTGATGTGATATCTGTCCTTCTCCAACCACATGGGGAACCCAACTCCCACTGCATGTAAGCTCCCATCTTCTTGAGTCTACATGGCAACAGGAATAAAAGCAAGCAGCTACTCAGACTCAATCTCTATCTGATACTTGTTTCGATTTTTCTTTTCTCCTTTTCTTCTTTGCCAGTGATACTAGGTCTGAACTCAGTGCTTTCTGTTTGCTAATGAATCAGGCCCCCAGCCTAGAATTTTGTATTTCTTTAGACAATTTCAAACTTTTCCCAGTAGCCAATCCTATATATTACTCCTAGATTGCATCCTAACTCACAGAAAATGAACTCTAACATCTCAACATTCTGTCCATGAAGTACTGACGTGTAAAATAATGGGAGCACGTGTTTTTCCCATTATTTTCTCGTAAGGCAAGTGAACCTCATGGCCACAACCAACTTCTAATAATTCTCCATAATGAATCACCTCAGGGACCCCGCCTCACCCTTACCACATGCAATCTCACTGTGGTCTGGTCCTCCTTTGGTTTTTTACTGGCTCTGTCTCACTGAGATCAGAACAAATTTGAAGACATGCCTTCAACCCTAGTTTAATCTCTCCTCTCTTTGTAACCATACCTAGGTTCCTGTGCTAATTTTTCTCGGTTCCTTTAGTATTAAGACTTCCTCTGTCTTCTGAAGTGCTAAGGTAACCAACCTCTTGTTGCTAAATTCATTGAAATAATTTTAGGGCTCTTTTTGATGGATGTTTTATCAACAGGTTACTATATTCCTTTCTTAAAACACATTTCCCTTTACCATACTTCAGCTTGCTTTTCTTCCCCTCTCCCCCTTTTTTATTTTTGCAGTTCTGGGATTTAAATAAGTGCCTCACACTTGCATACTACCACTTAAGTCATACTCACCAATACTCTTATTTTAGGTTGTTTTCCAGGTATGGTTTTTGTACTAACTATGTCTGGACTGCCTTCAAACTAGGATCCTCTTACTTTCTTACTTTTTAAAATTATTTATACTTATTGACTGACTGACCCTCTTCTATCTCAGAAGTTCCTGGAGACAGGCATGCACCACCATGCTTATTTGTGAGTCTTGTTAACTTGTGTTGGGCTGGCCTCAAACTGCAGCCATCCTCCTGCCGTGGGGTTACAGCATAAGACCGTGAGCCCAAGCCTCGTCACTGGACTACTATCAACAGTCGCTTTCTGTGTACAATTTTTCTGCCTCTATGTCTTTGGAGATCTGAGATCCTGAGCTCTTTCAGTCTTACACTAAGTTAACGTCCTCCACTCTTTGTGCTTCATTTGCTGCCTCAAACTCCATCTCTACTCAGGCCTCATTTCTGAGCAACACACATGATCTATCAGCTCCCTAAAGATCTTCTCTTGGATATTCCACTGGCTACCAGAGTGTGTCTATGTCAGTGAATGTTGATCTCACTACAAGTTCAAGGCAGAACCTTCATATTATCCTGTACTCTTCCCATACTCTAAGACACTGATCTGCTTCTCAGGGTTTGGCTAACCCTCTTCATTTCCATTACTTACTGCTAAATTGAGACTTCAAACATTTTTTCTTCCTTAGCTGATATTCTGCCCTCACAATTTGCTCTACATTTTCTTTAGTAGCTTTATCAGTTATCATTTTCCCCTCCCAACCTGCCAAATCCATGCTCCATGATTCCTATTTTATACCTCAATTAAATCACTCAGTGTTGGGAATAAATTTACTTTCTTTTATTGCCCCCATTTTTTCCCATATAATGTGTTGTGTGATATACTGCTGTGCTCAGTTCTAATATTTGGACATCCTTCAAGTCTCAGCTTACACATGACAAGCGAAGATACATCTGGGCTCAGGCTCTGTCCTACACTTCCTTCCCCCCTTTCTGGCCACACCACTCTTCATTTTCCTAGCCCATGCGATGGCAACTGTACATGTTCAAACCCCATGACTTTGGCTCGATTCCTAAGACACATAATATCCTCCTCGAGGTGCACATCACACTCTAGTTAGTGACTAAATAAATGTTAAAAGATCCTGTTTTCTAATTAGATGGAAAGGGAACTTTGTGAATTTATATTATAGGCATGCATTATCCCACAGGAGATAATCTTTCTCTTTCTATGTGCATACTTAATTCAAAGCAGTTCAAATGTGGTAAAGTATAAAACTTTAAAACCCATCTGTATTAAACTGTATTTAGATAATTAACATCAAAATGTACAAAATCAGACATTCATGATAGAAATATTTCTAATACAAATATTCCAAAATTCTTATAGTCATACAAATTTTTCTAGAAAAGTCCTATTAAGTCTCTCAAGTCTTCAGTCACTAGTCTATGAAGAAGAAAAACACACACAAGGATAATCATGAGTTTTAGTGTCATTTCCTAAACAGCAAAAAGAAAAATGAGAAAAATGAGAAAAGAAAAAGGAAAAAACAAACCAAAACACTGGAAGCAAACATTTAAAAGCCAGATAAAAATAACACGTTACTATAAATACATCTGTATAAGAATAATGTCTTGGTTGGTTGATTAAAAAAAGAATGTTAAAAAACAAAGAAGGAAAGTTATCAGTTAAAGATAAGTAATAGTTTAAGCAGAACAGGAAACAGTACTAGTAATTTAAGAAAGGACAAAGAGGGAAAGCAACCTTTCATATGAGGCTAACATTATTTTTTTCCAATACCCTAAAAGGATTTTAACACTAATTTGACAAAGGAATAGATCTCTTCCATCTTTCTTTTTTAGGATGATCTCATAGTTAATGGTAAGGAATCATAGTACAATTAACCTTATATTTGATTCATAGGAAAATACAATGGTTATGTTGCTGAAAGGATAAAATACGGTTCTGTTGTAAAATGAATTAATGCAAATTACCTTTAATAAACTGTAACCACATGAAATGAGGATGGTACAGAGAATTAAAAATGAAACTTTACATTTTATTCTTCATAAAAATACATATGCATATTTTTTGGTAAATATTACTATTAGGTTAGGTTCTTGCCCTTTTAATTCCCCATAACAGTATATGTTATAATGATGTTTTCAGCTATCTACTAAATAAACAAAGGTTATTCTTTCTGGTCTTAATCATCTTTCATAATGGAGATTCTACTTTGACTTCCTTCAAAGTTTTTAATCATTTCATGTTAGACATTTGAAATTTTAATAATTACATGCTTAATATTATTGATTAGGTATTCTGAAATTATTCATAAGAACTGGTTTTGTGGGACCATCAAGTCTTTACCTAATAAAGTTGTAGAATTTAATCACTGCTTGAAATATTTTAATATAAGAACCTACTTTAGCTTTTAGGCACATTTTTAGAAGGTTAGTACTGGACACGGTAGCTCAGACCTGTAATTCCAGCTTCTTGGGAGATAGATATGGGAGGATCAGAGTTTGAGACCAGGAAAAAAAATGTTAGTGGGATACTAGCTGAGAAACAAGCCAGAAAAAAGAGTGGAGCTGGAAGTGTGGCTCAAGTGGCAAAATGCTTGTCTATCAAGTGCAAGGCCTTGAATTCAAGCCCTAATACTACCAAGGGGGGAAAAAGGGGTAAAAAAAGCCAACACCACCAATCTCCCCCCAAAATACCCTAAGACATACAGTGTAAAAGAATGAATCCATATGATAAATGTCCCTACACTTCCAAGTCATTAGTAGACAGGAAGCACTCTGTGTAAATCTCCTGTGCTGTCAGTACCCAAGAAATAAGCAGTGAAGAAAGTGGTACACTGGCCACCCCGGTGTTCATACCATGTCCTTCCAGATTCTGAGGGTAACAATCATCCTGGGCCGACGTCATGTCAATATGACCCAATGAAGCACATCATTATTAAGTGGTTTCTTTTTGCATTTCCAATTTTGCATGAGCCAAACCATGACTCACTCTCCCTTGCTTTGTTATAAAAAGGTATTCTCGGGGCTGGGAAGTTGGCTCAGTGGTAGAGTGCTTGCCTTACATGCATGAGGCCCTGGGTTCAATTCCTTAGCACCACATAAGCAGAAAAAGCTGGAAGTGGCACTGTGGCTCCAGTGATAGAGCACTAGCCTTGAGGGACTGTGCCCAGGCCCACAGTTCAGGCCCCACGACCAACAATTAAAAAAATAAAAGGATATTCTCACCTTCATGTCTGTAAAAATGAACTTATTAGCATTTGATATGGAAGAAAAAATGAAACTACTGATTGCTTACTGAGGAAATCTTGTTATTCTACTGTGTTTAAAAAAGCAGTCTTAAAGTAAGTTCCAAAGCATACCAAATAGTATAAACAATTTGGTGGGGGAGCAGACGGGTATCCTAGTATTCTTATGTTATAGAGTTTACTATTCTATTCGGACAGCTTTGACTTCTTCATATGGGATCTAACCGTTGTTACTTATTGAGAGAATATATATTAGCCTGTAGTGTAGTAAATTTTTAGGTACATAATCGTATTTATGAGTCAAACTGCTTTTTGATTTTATATTAGATCTATTAATTGCAAAAGCAGGAACTTTTATATTCATGATAGATTTTACAGAAGCTTTCTAATATCTCCACTGTAGTTTTATGTGCTCAAAATCCTAGACATATTAAGAGGAGGAGGAGTACACTAGATGATACATTTAGCAGCACCTAATCGCATGAGTTTCATACTAGGTGCCAAGAAATTAACTTGTCCAAGTATTTTAGAAATAAGTTAAAACTGAATCAACTGTTATTTTTCTATCTTTTCCTACTTTACTCAAGGCACCTACAATGAAACTTTACAATTAAGTAGAGAAAAACTTACCTACATGGGATTTTGAAATATAGTTTGCCATTTGTCCACTGTTGCAAGATTGCCGTTTATGTCTTTTTGTTGACATTTCTGTGGTCTTCCATGGTGGTCTTTTTCTTTTGTTCAATTTGCTAAGCACTTCTGAACTATCAGAAGGATTCCTGTCAAGGTTAGCACAGTTACTTAACTGATTATTGCCAAGTTCTTCAGCAACTTTATCAGTTGAAGGCCTATTTGCTTGAGCATTTTCTGTTTCTTTAGTTTGCTTTTCAAGAACATTTTGCCTGGCAGAATGAGATCTTAGGGTAAAACGCTGTGATTCTTCTCTATGTGTCTGCTGACTACTTCCACCGCCAACAGATTCAGGAGAGCAAATGACTGTATTTAGCTTAAAAGTATTTCTATGCTCAAGACAGTTAATTTTCCTCAAAAATATTCTACAGTCTCGTAAGGTTTTTGATCTCCAATTATTGGGACATACAAAATCTTTCTGGATGGCATTTGTTCCTTTCTCTTTTGCTTCAGACTTAAATTTATTCTGTAAACCAGCATGTGTTTTCAAGTCAGGCATTGCCACCATGTCTTGCAAAAAGTTATCCTTGATCTCAGGAGGTGGTAAAATACACTGGTGATCTACTGTGCATTTCCCACAAAATGGAATGTCAGCATGTGTTCTCTCTCTAGTCTTCTCCAAAAACTGGTTCTGGCAGGAAAATCTGAAGTTTCTCCTTCCAGAGTTCCAGTCAGCTGTTTCATGGTTGGGTGCTTTTCCCTCTCTTCTCCATCTTTCATGGCGCAACCTTTTCAACTCAGTCCTTCTCAATCTAGTGAGTGTTAAATTACTTTTTACATTTAGAAGTGGAGAGCTAACCATCTTATGCAGTATATGTAACTTCCCCACTGATTTTGAAGGAGAAGAGAGGGCAAATTTTTTAAAGTGCTTCCTGAAGGGGCTGTTATTAAAATCACAGTATTTGGTTCCTAATTTTATTCCCTTGGTATTTATTACTTCCAAAGGGTTTCGAGCATTTGCCTTTCTAACAAGTGAAAGAGACTGTGTTTCTGTTGTTTGCATAAACCACGTACAGAGCTCATTCAAATCATATTTTTTCTGAAAAAGCATTTTTACAGGTGAAACTTCTAGTTCTAAAAGACAAGTTTGCAAAGGGTTAGCTATTTTGAAATGATCCTTTTCAACATATCCTGTTTTGTGAGCAACGTTCCCAGCTTCATCTCCATTCACTTGGACCCACGCATTTGTTATTTGCTCAAATCTATTATTTAATTCTTCTAGTAAAGAGTCATTTGAAGTAGAAGTAGCCCACCATCGGAGTAAAGAGTTTGATGAAATGATAGGGTCCAAGGAAACTTCAGAAACAGGTACTAATTTGTTATCTTCTGAACACCTTTTTGCATTCCTTGAATGTCTAGTTCCTGGAGTATCTTTTGAAGCTATTTTTATTCTTGACTGCCTGTGTTTTTTCTTTTGCCTTTTGCCCTTCTGCAAGTGGAATTTATATGACTTATGAAGCAGAGAATTTCTATAGATAAGTGACCTAGGAGATGCTAATGAATGTAAGAAATGCAGAGATGGTTTTCTATCTCTAACAGAATGTCTCAAAGGTACTGCATTAACTAGACATTTTGACTCATTTTTAGCTGTGTCCACTTCAGTGTGTCTTGTTTTATCCACCTTATTGCAATGCTGGTCATGCTTTTCTTCAGATAGGTATTTTCCTAACATATTCTCCTGCTCTAAGGGAGGTAAGCAGCTACTAATACTTACTTCTCTTTCCTGAGGTGAAATGCTACTAATAGTCACTGATATGCCTGAGATTTTTACTTTTGCAGGTCTACCAGGCTTCCTAATTATTGCCAAAGGCTTCTGATTTGGTCGAATAATGATCTTGGAAGTCTGGGGTATTATAGGTTTGTCTTTGATAGGCCTAACATAATCAAAGCCAGATTCTAAGGTCTCACTTCCAGTGGTGAAGCCTGACATTGTGCTTGCTCCTTCACCTGAGTCCTTTCTGTGTCCAGGCACAATGCTGAGACTACTGGAGACAAGGGGGAAATCTGAAACATTATTGCTCAATGACATAATATTGTTCGTGTTTACGCTTCCTTCAGAAACATGCCTTTTAGTTCTTCTTGACCTTCCATAAATAACAGTTACTGTAATCGTTTTTTTATAAACACCTTCTTTTACTTCGGACAAGAGAGGGTCTGGGCTTCTTCCAGCATTAAACGGCTCATTTTGGCAAATGGTGACATCTTTTTTATCAGTTTTTGGTTTGGGTGGTCTTCCAATTGGCCTTTTAATCTGTTTCACAATTTGGGGACCTATTTTTTTAGGTCTGCCTGGTTTCCTTTTAAAAGATGAATCAACAACACCAGTTGAATTGTCCTTCGGTTCCTCTTGTGGCTTATCATTATTTAAACAATCTGTAAACATTGCAGATGACTCTGCAGTTTCTTTCGCACAACTACATTTGTTTAATTCTCTTTGAAGAGTGTCCATATCATGACTGGAATTGCAATGTTCAGAGTCGACATTTGGCCTGACTTCACTCACTTCTGTTTTTCTTCCAGTTACATGATGGCTTGAGCGTTTTTCAAGAGGAAAATCAGTATTCCATCTTGAAGTACCAACTGAAGTTAAAGTATATTTGATTCCTTCGCTACTTTTAATCTCAGATAAAAACATGAGTTTGATAGGACTACAATAGTTAGAAAAAGGAAAAGTTTCAGTATTTGCGCATTTTATTGGTGTACTTTCCATACTGGGAGTCATGCTACCTGACCCTACAACAGCTGCCTGTTTCAGATTATCTAAGCTTTTGTTATTCACCTCCACTGTAGGCATCCGGTGACTTTTCATATTACCAGATGCTATCGCAGATTTTGATAAGCTTTGTTCTTTGTGTATCATTCTACTTAAAGTAAGAGCCATATTTCTTCCAGCATGTTTGTCTTTACCATCAATTTCTATCAGTTTCTTGGGTGCTTTAAATCCTTCTGATAATGGCTGACTGTTCCAAGATCTATGGGCCATATTTATTGTATCTTCCAAACGCTCCACAAGAACTTGCAAATTGGAACTCATTGCAATTTTGCTTAGGTCTATATTTTGTGAGCTTTCAATTTGAATATTTTTTACTGGATCTTTATTCTGTCTGGATTCTGATACTCTTTTGGCCTTAAGGGATTTTTTAGAAATGTAATTATTTGTTACATATATAGAATACCACCCTGGAGGTACAATATTTCTTTTAGTTCTGCTCAGAAGTCCAGAAGCATCATTTTTCAAAGGTGTTTGAGTGTTCTCTAGTTTTGGATTCTCACTCTTATTATGCAGAGTTTTTCTTCCAGCTCTTGATTTCTCTTGTGATTTTCCTATGCTCCTTTTCTCAAGTGAAGTTGTTTTAAAGTTTTCTGAAAATTCATCACAAGCAAGGTTAGTTTCCAAACTATGAAGAGGCTCTTGCAATGACTGTACAGAATTATTTGGGGAAAACAATGTTCCTGCAAGATTTTTATCTTGAAAACTTTGAGAATTCTGGAAAGAAGTCTCTTGACAATGATGGAGTTCTTTATTTGAGGAAAATATCTCACTATTACGTAACAGTTTTCTTGAATTTTTTTCACTGTACCTTTTTCTTGTAAAATTTTCATCTAAACTCGCAAGTTCTCTTTTTATCTGTAAAGACTGCCTCCTGATCATGGGTGAATCAGGAGAGTTGTGCATTGCAAATAAGGTCTGTTGACGCTTTCGAAATCTTGTCTGAATGATTTTATTTTCTACCTTTTTATCATGTTGGTTTAGTAATTCCATAAAACTATAATCACTAGCCTTTGCATTATGCAAGAGAGATGTTATTAAGTCTCTCAATTTCAAATCATTATCTGTATTATAATCACTGTTTGATAACTTTACAAGGTTTGCTACATCTGTGGTTTCTATTGATTTTAATTTTTCATTAATGCGATCCATTAAGTCTTGAAAAATTACAGCAGTTTCACCTTTTTCATGGTTTATAGTATAATTACTGCTGGCTTCCATGAAGACAGAATCAGATTTATTAGCTTTAAGAGTTTTGCCTTCATGAAGACCCTTGTTACTGCTTATTTCTGCTGGTGTTAGAGATGGAGGCTGGTTAGTGTTTGCTTCAAGTTTGCTATTTTCTAAGGCTGACAGCTCTGAGATGACATCTTTCAATTTTTCAAATCCTTCAGTCTGTACAGGTGATAATGGTGGGGGTGAGGGACTTCGAGATCTACAAACATCTTTAAGACTGGCTGGACGATCATATACCTCTCTTGATGAAAGAGGACTATGAGAGGCTGATTTTGTAGAGTGAATGTTTGGTAACAGTCCAGAACAGTACCTGTGTGAATGATGACTGTTTGAAATTCCTCTAGTCATGACTGTCTTAATGTGCTCAATAGTTACAGTTTGGCAAGATAAGCAATGTAATTCTTTAATACAGGCTGGCAGAGGCACTAAGCCAGAGGTTTGCTTTTCATTTTGTAAACCCCCACTTTCTGCCAGTCTATATTCACAACTACAGAACAGACCATGTAAATCATCTTCAAATAGGGGCTTTTGAGATTCTGAAGAAACAGCGCATGACGCATTACAACAGCAAAGGGAAGCAGCACTCTGCTCTTGGACTAGAAATTTCAACATAGCCAGCACTTGTTGCTGATGATGTCTGCACAAAGATTCCAAAACTTTGCTTAACGCTGATTTTCCTTTTTCCATTTTAGTAGCTTCCTCTGATTTTGCATCAACAGTTGAACTAAAAATAAAAATCAAACAAAAAATGAATTACAGTAAAAATACCATGATAAGGAGCTATAATTTTGACAAGCGTTTGAACACGTTATCTTGGTATTGCTGGATTCCTGACTCCTACAGAGCTGCAATAACAACATCTTGATTATTTTTTTCACAAAAATATAAAGAAGCACTTATAATAATCAACTTACTATGACAAGATGCCTGACTTAAAAACAAAGCCCTATTTTTGCAATATAAATGCTGATAATTACATATATTTCCATATTATAAATTAAAAATTTTGGAGATATTAAATATTTAATGGAAAGTGCTTCTGCTCACATTTTTGTAAAGCAATATTTTGTATGCTACTCAGACAATCATAGGTCCATGTTAGTGCAAATAAGGAAAATAAGAGGTAGGGTAAAATTTTATTTTTATTTAAAATATTTTTCAAAGTAATGAAAATAAAATCATTAATAAGAGAGCTCTGCATAGTTAGAAGGAAAAATTAAGAATTTAGAGTTTATACAGATAATAGAATATCTTTCCTGAGATTAAGCTGCAGGTATTTTAGCCTAGTAAGAAAATTAAAAAATGAAAGCTATTTAAAAACCTGTTTTAATTTATTTTAAATACTAATGTGATTATAGGAAAACTAAAGGCATTACTTACCTAATTATTAAATTTCAAGTGATGGAAAGTGCCCTACTACAGAAGCTAACATACATCTAACTCTGAGACCCAGGATAGCTTATCAACCCATATAGAAGTCTGCAATTTTTTAATTCAACAGCAGCAAGAAGAATAAAATATATTAAAAGAATTCTGTTTCAGAAAAGTATCCATTTTAATTAAACATATCACCAAACTGTACATGAAAATCGCCTTTCTCTAATTTGTTATATTTGCCATTTATAGTTTCTGACTTATAGAATTTTATTCAATGTTGGAATTGGGATATACTATGGACTGCAAATATATTGTTTGAAGAATGTATTTTCTTTAAATATCGGATTACTATGTTCATGTATATTGAAAATTTAAGGTTTTTCTTTTAAAACAATTGGAATTATTTTTATTTGGATCCTTAAATTGGTATAATCTATTCAAATATTATGTATTATTTCATTTATGGTTTGTAAAATTTATGTTAAGTGCTAAAAATACTAAAGCAAAATGTAAATGTATTAACTAAAGTTTATCTGGGAAAAACGAGTCGATTGTGATTTGAATGTATCAGACAAAGAAGAACCAAAGTGAAAAGAGCTGTAAAATCTAAGGCAGCTTTAGTCTAGGACTGACTCTGGACAGATGAAGGCATATGTCCCCATTGTCCTCTTCTCCTTCCTGACAGCATTCTTGAAATTAATTTTTTAATTGTTGGGAGTGTACACACAGGATTAAGTTATCAGAAAATATATGCAGGAAGCAACGAGAAGAGGAAATTAAGATAAAATTACACTTTTTCCAACAAATTTAGAATTTTTGTAAAAAATCCCCACGAAATATTGTGACAGATGTACTTCAACAGTTTTTAAAGTGGTAATTAAGGCCTACTCAATAAAAAGAGAATTCACTTTTTTTTTTAAAGAAAAATACATTGTACTGTAGTTTAAGGATTAGTATTTTTTCAAAATAGTTCCTAACAAGTCCAAAGATAGTTTTTGTTAATTATATCATGCATAGATAGATAATGGGTAGGTGTGTGCTTAGCATTTATAAGGTACTGAGATCAATTCTAAAAACAATCAAATGAGTCCTGTTACAACAGAAAATAAGTATGAAGTGTTCTCATTTCAGCTTGATTAAACTGGTAAGATTATGAAAACCATTATTATATTTTTCTGACATTCCTAGCAAACCTATCCCTGCCTGGAGGAAATGTTATCTTATCCTATTTATTCTTTCTAATGATGGAATTTCAAAACTTCCACAATCACCACTAATTCCCAAATAATTCCCATTGCTTAAAATAGGTATTAACTGAATATTGAGACTACATGTCATATCACAGTGGATGGCTAACTTAATATAGCATCTTACAATGTACTTATTTTTTACTTCAAATTTTCTTTTCCTTAGTTCTTGTGTGTTAGAATCTCAAAGAAAATGTGAATAAAAAAATTCCAATCAAATATAAAAAGATCCTAAACTTGTATTTTTCAGATTCTATATTCATTCTTAATATTATTTTTCCTAATCCTTTCCTGTTTGACTTACAAACCCAAGTATCTTTTTTGTATGTTACTATCATTTTCCATTATAAGCCTTCTTATCCAAATCTTTCTTAGAAAGTCAAGTTCTATACTAATTTTAATCAAACTCCTTTCTTGAAGGAATCAAAGGACTCAGTGTAGTCAAGTATAATCCTTTTCCATTTTTTCTTTTACTGAATGAGTAAATCAATCACACACCAACAGTGTTGTAAATTTAAGTGCAAAAGCATTGAAGTGCTTTACTACAAATTACAACCTAGAAACACGTTAACTGAACAATTAAAATTCATACAATCAGATTTAGATATATAACAACACAAAATAGGAACAGAATTACAGTACATTTACAACACAAGACAGATACAAGAATTCATTAGAAAATATTGTAATAAATAATTCATGAATTATAGTGCAATTGATTTATGCATAAATATAACTAATTGCCTAACAATCAGTTTATATTAACAAAATCTGTCAAAATCAAGGCAGCCACAGAGTTTTACTAAATTACTGCGACAATGGAAATACTGCAATTAAAAAACAAATACAAGTATTTGTACTGTAAACAACTAAAAAAATCAGTCTCACTAAAGTTAGTATACAATTTAATATAAAATTGTCATTAGCTACCAGAAATGGTTTAAACAACTTTACTGAGCAGTAGTTTTCTAAAAACAGAGGCACTGTTTTTCTTTTCCTTCTTTTTTATTTTAAATATAAAATACTTGAGGAACATTCAAATAAGTAGAAAGCACATAAGGGTTGCTTTCACCTTCATTAAAAGTCTGCTGAAACTGGATTTTTCAGAAAATTGTCAATTAAGAAGTAACTGGTAACTAAATTCATAAAGTACTTTGAAAATGTAACATAAAGAGCATCTTAATAGAACCACTGGGGAGAAGGGGAACCCATAAATTTCCCTGCCTTTACCAGTCTGTGTAATCAAAAAGTTAACTCAATAATAGAAACATTTTGTTTCTTTTAAAAGTTATGGGTTGATCATTACCTATAAACTATCAAAAAATATTTTAATTTACTATTTCTGACCAAAAATAAATAATACAAGTACTAAAATGCTGCAAATTAACTATAATATTACCTATAAAACTACTGATCACTGTGAAGTCAATAGCAAAATGATCCCTGATTTATGAATCCTGTAAAGTTTTTGGTCAGGTCATCTTTTAAATGATATAAAAGTGTTCTTTAAGTTTCCCTTTACTATAAACTTCTCAATCAATTTATTAATGTAAATATAGTGTGAGGAATAAAAAAGCTCAATACAATATAAATATGTAATGCATTCGAGCCCCCAATGTTTTGCAAGTAAAATTCTGTATAAAGA
Organism: Dipodomys ordii; assembly: GCF_000151885.1. Classification (NCBI taxonomy): domain Eukaryota; kingdom Metazoa; phylum Chordata; class Mammalia; order Rodentia; family Heteromyidae; genus Dipodomys; species Dipodomys ordii. The sequence goes on from NW_012267224.1 coordinate 4,706,944, forward strand.
AGTCAATAAAATTGTTCTGAAACATTTACTTTAACTTTTTCAATGGGAGAGGGAGGGGAAAATATATTAAATAATCCAAGTTCTGACCCTCACAAAGTATGGCTTAATTCTTTAAAAACTAAGATGACCCTGACACCTGCTGTTCTGTTATCTATTATGTATATTTTCTTGGGGGAGAAAAAGAGCAAGAGGATTCATACTGTAGTATGCAGGTAACACTCACAGCTGAAGATAGATCTCAGAGACCAAATAACTACCTGGTTGCTTGGTTGTGTATTTCTCACTCTTCAGTTTCTTTAAATATGTGTACGCAGTTTTAAAAATAATAGTTGAAAATCTCTTTAATAGTACATGTGTACGTGATTAATAAATACACACAAACACAAGTGTAGAAACACAAGTATTTGAGAAGGTACACTTATTTTTAAATTCAGCTGTAAGAATTCCTTTTGTACTTAGAAAAACTGGCTTAGAAAACTTATCAGAACCTGAATTTTAAGAGAAAAGGGGCACTCAGAGAATGTTCAGCAATAAAGCAAATCCTCATTCCTTAAATGGAGGCACGTGCTTTATAACCTTTACTGCTAAAACTGCATACTCCATATATCCAACATGAATACTCTGACCCATATTTTAAAACTGCTATATAAAAATTACTGGTCTCTTACGAGTCTAGTAAAAGTTAAAATGCACTGCCCAGCTTCTAACTACCCAATTAGTAGAGTTTACATTACTGAAAGTTCAAAACAGCTTCAGTGTTAAACATCTGTAAATCTATCAAGACCCTGAACAAACTGCAAATTTGGTTATTAGCAAAGTGATAATGTATCGCCCACCAAAATGAAATCTGTAATTCATTTTGATAAACTGAAAATGTTTTGAAATGTCACAGCAGCAAATATATTAAAGTTACACTGAGGTTTTTCAATAAAAGGAGTGTGTCACAATCCTTAAAATTTAAAGTAGTCATAACATCAACTAACCAGCACATTTAAACCAAAATGATCATTCTCAAGCTTTTTTCTGTGCACATTATAAACATGCTCTAAGTTGCATTCCAACTTTCTTTTCTAACCTTACATATTAGCTTATTTTTTAAATGGAAAACAAAATTAAATTATTTTAATAATTAAATTTAAATTATGTTTTGTTTTTAGTATTCCATCTTATATTAAAGAATTCTATAGCTGCTGGGGTTAAACTATGTCAGTTTTTTTTTAAAAGTATATACCTTATAAACCCCAACTTCCTGCTAAATCAACTATTAAATGATAAATATTAAATTTCATTATACATATCCTTTAAGGTTTTCTTTCTTTTCCGGGTGGATGCACTGGCGTGCATTTCGTATTTCATAGAATGCACTGTAGTGTATTAATACTGTAAATAATTTTTCTTAGTATGGAGATAGCTATTTAAACTTTGATTGATTCGACATATTTACACACATACCAAGTATGTAATGTAAAAATGTTCACAACTAATACCATATTCATTATAAGATGGTTCAACTGAATAGCTAGAATGTTCTTTCACCAATAAAAAATGTTTAACTTGACAATTGCTTGTTTTCCCACGCTTTATGCTATTGACTACTAAAGAAAACCTGAATCTTTTTCACCTATTTATACAAGGATTAAATACAAACTATCAGAATTAAGCAACTATATAATTCTGTCCACAGTGAAAACCCTGAATAAAACTTTTTTCAAAAGGCATGTAAGTGGTTTTTGAACTGTAAAATTTCATGTTTCCTGTCAGAGTGAGCATTTGTAATTCTCACATGTGTGTATGTAGACACAAATACACACTGGCACACACACACACTCACACACACACACCACACACACACACACACACACACACACACACAAACAATTTCCTAACAAGTAATCTACACAGGCTTGCTGCTGGTTTTGCAGCTGCCAGTCCCTGAATCTGTCATATTATATAACCCAGTGTCTGGTAATCGTAGTTTCTTCTTCGGAGGAGTCTTCAGTGTTCCAGATCTTTCTTTTACCTTGTATTCTAAAGTGCTGTGAGGTACCCCATAAATTCCTTGTGCTTTGGAAACACTCATTTTTCCACTCATCACCATTGCAATAGCCTCTTCCATTATTTCGTGATCATACTGCCGATAGCGGCCACGTTTTTTCCTGGGCTGCTTACTATCTTTTCGATCCAGTCCGTCTTCAGTGTTTTCAGAGGCTCCATCTACCGTTCCGTTTTTAGAATTAAGACACAAAGGAGAGAGGTCCCCATGTAGAAAGTAAGAATCAACACTTGAATGAGTTACAGGCCCAGAACATTCTATTTTGCTCTGTTTAGGGAGTATATTTTTCAGTTTTTGGAGAGCCGATCCTTCTAGGACTGAAGAGGTTTTGGAAACTTGATACATAACATCCAGCAGACCAGAACCATCAGGTTGTGATTTTGAAACAGAACTGACTCGTAGTTGAGGAATTTTTAACTGTACAGTAGGATTTGAAGTTTCATACTGAAGGCTTTCATTTTTTTCTTTAAACTGAGTAACCATTTTCTGTAGAGTTAACTGATGGAGGTAACTGGAAGCTGATGGGAATTTTAATTCTGAGGTTTCAAGGTGATTGAGTTTACTTTTTTCTGTGCGCTCTGCTTGAGCTCTTGCCCACAAGGCTACCTTTTGCAGCACTGCACACGTTTCTTTACTGTCTTTATATGAGTAACTATCATTGAAATCACGAGTTTTGTTTTTAAAAGATGCAGGCTTCCCTGCTGGTAAGGCTTCTAAGTGGAGAAGTAAAGTTTTTTGAGGTATGCCATAAAGTATGCCTGCTTTATTTATGTCCAGTGCTCCAGACTGAATGTCTTTCAAAGCTTTTGAGAGCAAACCATCTGCAAACTCAGCACTTCTTTCCACATAGTCCTCTCTGTTTCTGTGTAGTCTCCTGGATGGATGGAATGAAACGATGGTAAACTGATGCATGAGAGACTCTCACACAGCTATGGAAGGGGAGGGTCCACTCCTTTATTATACTCCTTGCTTAGGTAACATCACTGCTTAACACTTTAAGTCTCTGAGATGTAGTAGTTACTCCTTATCAAAGCAAACGCTACAGCCCCGGTAGGACAATGTGTCAACGATACAGTGGCCTCAATGGGCAGACCTTCCAAGAACATAAAATCCTAACTCAGTATTGGTAAAAATACTCTCATGATGTTGCTATTCCTTTGAAAGATGCTTGCAGAGCAACACTTATAAATTTTTATTGTACAATTAAGAGTTCCATTATAAAAAAAAACCCAAATCCTAAAGGAGTTTTTGTTAGTAGAAATGTGACGTTACCACTAAACAAGTAATAAAAGAGTCAACCCATGTAAAGGAAATTTGTAACAGCAAGAATATTTCCAAACACAAACATTCCATAGTTCCACAAGACTAAGTTTCCTCTAGGTAAAAATGTAAAATATGAAACAAATGGTTTTCTAGTAAAATAATTTCATTTTAGATTTGGTAAAAGTGATTTCTATTTCAATTTTATCATTGTAGTTTTCAGTATCTCCAATAGAAAACATACTATACCTATTAATGTTTATTATAGGCTCAGTTGAAACAAATAACACTGCATGTTTTAGTTTGAAGTGTGACCAAAAAAAGCTTTCTATGTAGTTGGTTAATGTGAAGATGCAAAAGTTACAAAAAAATTAAAAAATCCAACAGAACAGCATTTCACTAGTAATTATTTATTAAAGGACAGATTTCAAAATAGAAAGGACTTTTTGTGGTGATTATCATATATATTAAGTCGCTTGCCACACCACATCTAAAGCACAATGAAGAGCATGTATACACTACAAGGTAGTTTTAAGGAATTAGTAAGTACAGCACTTTTAGAATTCGTTCATCATTTAAGAAAATTAAAGAACTGAACTTAAGGATTTCCCTTACAATTGCCTTGAGTATTTAAAGTTCTCTTACTTGTCCTGCTTCTTAAGTTTGTATTCTATGATTAAGTTGGTAGTTCATTTTAGTAACATGAACTAAAGTTTGGTGATTGTTCTGATAACTTTTCTTTAACAGAAAGAAAAAAAAAGAAAAGAGAAAGGACAAATGAAAGGTATGAGAAGACACACTTATGAGTGACAAAACTTCTGGAGGAAAACTAAGTATGTCAGTACTAATCAGAATAGTATTAAGAGTTCTCTGCAGAGATAATTTGATGTTAATATTCAATATTAATATTTCCTAGATATTGCTTACCCAGCCATTGAATTTTCAGAAGAAGGATCACATATGGATGACTCTTCAGATTTTATGCTGGTTTTCTTGGTAGAGAGATCTAACACTCCATCCCCTATAAATTTTTGTAAGAGAAAAAACTTTATATTTGTAACAGAAAGGCAATCCTTACATTTTATCACTTCATATTTTACTGATCTACTGATAATCTAAACTTGACACTTGCATTTGGTATGTAGCCATTACCTATTCATCTTGGTTTCAGCACCAGGACATGACTGGGAAGGCACTACATAGGAAAAATAAAAGGGCAGAGGAGGAGGTGTCACTGTTGAATGACTTGAAGAAACAAGCAGATTAGATGGTATAAAATCAAGTCTTTTCACTTCTCCCATCATTCAAAGCTGCCCAGATAATGTTTTGGGAAGTTGTGGGAGATGTTAAGCTCAACAAAACAGATTAGAAAATGTTATGGTAAGAGAATTGAACAGTTAGTATTTATTAGAATCAGCAATATGTGGTTATACATATTTTAAGCAAATTGTTGACTCTGTATAACTTATTTTCTACTAATCATTATAAAAATTTAAAGCTAGTCAAGTATGCAATGTCGACTACTTGAAATACTCTGAATTTTTTATTCCTTAACTGTTAAGTCAAAATTTATAATTTTTGGGAAACTACAACCTTAGCAACTACAGATAAATGAAATGAAGGGAAAAACTTAATCCAAAAACTATGAAGAAAAGTAATCAAATGAGACAAAGCACATGAGAATGTGGAAGCAAGGACCTAGGTGTGTGGAAGCGAGCATATACGTGCACACAGGTGCCTTTACATGTTTAATTTGGGACGCATGGGGAAAGCTTTCCTGAGGAAATAAAATGGCACCTGAAGGAAAAAAAAATCAAGATTTAGAAAAAAATTCATTAGTGCAGAAGGAAACTTCTACAGAAGAACCAATATGTATCAGTGTCAGAGGCTCATTCAAGAAACTGAAAAAAAAAGGAAAATATAGCATAAAAGCAAAGACACATATGGGACTGGATCGAGAGGGCAGGGACTGGATCCTGGAATTTAGGGTTCTAGATCTTTCCCTAAAGGTTGGCATGAGAAAATGAAGCCTTGAGGTCTTAGAGATATAATCACTTCTACAAATATTTACAGCAATATTATCTAAAATATTATTGCAGATGGAAGAAATATAAAATATGTTTATATCTGACTGTCAAAGTGTCCTCTCCCTAAGTACTTCATGTCAACCAAGATAAAGTTACCACAGAATAAAAGAACCTAATGTTGGGCAAGAGTCTGGGCAAGTTGTTCTTCTCTTTTTCTTCATTGCAGTAGCAGGATTTCATCTCAGGGCCTGGGCTTTCTCCAGCCCCTTTCTAAGACAGGGTCTCATTCTATGTAGACTTGGAATTTGATCCTTCTATTTGTATTTCACTTAGCCAATGTGTTCCCCTCTCCAACTTGCCCCTGATGCCCCCTCACCCCCACCCCGCCCCAGCTTTGAATGACAGGTATATGCTACTACACCTAGCTACTGGTTGAGAGGGAGTCTTCGGGACTTCTATTTTCAGACTGCCTGAAACCACAAACTCCCCAGATCTCCTAAAGTGGAAAGGATTACAGGCTTGAGCCACTATGCCTGGGTAGGAAGTTGTTTAAGTGTCTTTTCATCAAGAATAGATAAAGCATCTTTGTAGAACTGTCAGACTTTTTCTCCTAAGTTGTGGCTTTCTCATTGGTCATAGTTTTGTTTTGTTAACTGAATGCTTGCTGACATTTATATCAGAGGTAGAGGAATCTTTCATTTCATTCTTTTCAGTGACTTTATAACTCTTCTTCCTGTCTCCTCCACCTAAATCATGCAGTGGGGGTCCCTTATGCCACCTTCACAAATAGACATAATGTATTTCAATCGTCTACTTACCATTATTTATGCCTGACTTCAAACTATACTTCAGAAACAAAAACAGCACAAGACTGGCACATAAAACATACAGACCAATGGAACAGAAGACCCAGAAGTAAGCACATATATCTAGCAAGCTGATTTTTTGACAAAGGTATCAAATGTTAGGAAAACTGGACACCTACATATAGAAGACTGAAATTAAGATCACTGTCTCTTGTCCTGGAACCAAGTATTGAATAAGACTTCCTCTATAATATTTACAATGACAGCTTTTCTTTGTTACCAAGATTCCAGCAATATATGAGGAATTTCTGTTTTGTTTTGGCTTGTGTGTGTGTGTGCATGCGCGCACACGCGCCAATCCTGTGGCGTGAATTAAAGGCTAGGGCATTGTCTCTGACATTTTTTACTCAAGGCTAGCACTCTACCACTTGAGCCACAGCTCCATTTCAGTTTTCTGGTGGTTAACTGAAGGTAAGAGTCTCATGAACATTCCTGGTGATCCTAGATCTTTTCCTGAGATCCTAGATCTCAGCCCCCTGAGTAGCTAGGATTATAGGTGTGAGCTTATTAATTGCCTTTATTAATTTATATCCTAGTCAAAAGCATCCTGGTTTTACTGTTTTATCTTGTAAGACTTCACAGTTTATGAAGCAAATCCTTCACTAATTTAACATGATTTATTCTTGGCACTATAAGACTTTTTGTAAAGGATTAAGATTAATAAGCCATTGAGAACAATAAATCCTATTGGAATTTTGGCCAGACAAGGAATTTGTAATACAATGAAGTTTAAACAATTTTCAGTCTTCTCTTTCATTTATAGTATAATCAGTTACTTTGGAAATATTATTCTAGGTCCTTCAAAATACTCCATGAGATCTTATACAATTTAGTAGTTTCATTCTTATGTGTTTTTAATGTTTTTCCTGCTGATGTCATGTTTTTAAAATTAAATTTTCTAATTGGATAATTAAGTAAAGATGTCTCATAAAATATTTAAAATTGTTGGCTATATGCATCTTTACCTTGTGTGATTTTGCTTTAAATCATTACGTTACCATGTTCAGGGTACTAAAAGTGCTCATCTAGTCTTCATTTGAAAGCATTTGTATTTTTAAAAATCATAATATGTCAGTCTTTATAAGAACTATTTTTCTGCATTTGTATCATGAAAATATATATTTCCTTTTTCCTTTAGCTTGGAAAATCATACTTTTTTCAAATGCTTATTTGTTTTTTTTCCAGGGCTGAGGACCGAACCCAGGGCCTTGTGCACGCCGGGCGGGCGCCCTTCCGCTGGGCTAAACCCCCAGCCCCTCAAATGCTTATTTGATATTTATGTTATTATATTACACTGCATTCAACTTGCTGATATCTGTTTAGAAGTTTATACTTGGTTTTTGTATAATTGTTCCTTTTTCATCTTCTGGTATGAAGACTATATCAACTTTTCTTTTTACTCTATTTGGTGAAATACTCTGCATAAAATAGGCATTATTTGTTGCTTTATGGTAGTAACGAATAGTTACAACAACTATCATTACTCTTTTTTATGTGTAGTTGTTCACTATTTAAGTGTTGTGCCTAAAATATTACAGGAATGTAAATATTTTATGTTTATATAGCAACATAGAGGCCTTTCATCTTTTTTTTTTTTTGGGGTCCGGTCATTGGGCCTGAACTCTGGGCCTGGGCGCTGTCCCTCAGCTCTTCAGCTCAAGGCTAGCGCTCTACCACTTGAGCCACAGCGCCACTTCCAGCTTTTTTCTTTTTACTTATGGGGTGCTGAGGAATCGAACCCAGGGCCTCAAGCATGCAAGGCAAGCGCTCTACCACTGAGCCACCTTCCCAGCCCCAGCCTTTCATCTTTGGACCTCTTAGTCTTTAGAATGTGAAGAAATAAATATGTTTCTTATATTCTTTTACAGCACCAGCAAATGAACTAAAGCATGATCATGTATTAGAGTTATCTATTGTTATCTAATTCAAATAAAGTAACTCACAAATTGAAAAACTACTTAAATAAGTACTATTAAGAAATTATAGACAAACCGGGCACCGATGGCTCATGCTTGTAATCCTAACTACTCTGGAGGAGGCTGAGATCTGAGGATCACAGTTTGAAGCCAGCCTGGGCAGAAAAGTCTGAGACTCTCCTATCCAATTAATCACCCAAAAAGCCGGAAGAGGAGCTGTGGTTCAAGTGGTAGAACACTAGCCTTTAGTAAAAAGCCCTGGGATAGTGCCCAGACCCTGACTTCAAGTCCCAGGACGGGCATGAAAAAAAAAAGAAAAAGAAAAGAAATTACAGAGGAAATAGCATGAATCGTATTATGCCCTAGCCAATAACTTCCCCCTGCAAAGACATAGGATTTTAAGTAAATATACCATGAAGTAAGGGCAGTAAAATCAGGACAGGAAATTTTATTTGTTTATTTGTTCTGGTAATGGGGCTCAAAATCAGGGCCTCACACTCTTATTTGGCTTTTTTGTTCAAGTTTGGTGCTCTACCACTTGAGTCACATATACTTTCTGCTTCTTGTTGCTTAATTAGAGATAAAAGTCTTATAGACATTTGGACAAAGCTGGCTTTGAACCACAATTTTCAGATTTCACCTTCCTAAGAAGCTAGGATTACAGGTACAAGACCCAGCTAAAATGTTGTTTTAAGAAATCTATATTAAATATGGATTTATACCTTCTATTATTACTAATGAAATTGTTCCCAAGTATGTATTTCATTGAATTCACTATGATTACCAAGACATTTAAAAATAGTTCATAACATCTTTATTTCAACCTTAAAAGATTTACTCTGAAAAAAAAAGAGAAAATAAAGATTTAGTCTGTACAAACGTAAGTATATATGATGTGTTTCAATGAGTAATGGACACACATCTACATACAATTGCAACAAACTTATGTGCTCCACTTTTTCCTTTTTTTGTATGTAAGTAGGCAATACGAGAATCTGTTAATCCATAACATGAAAACATTGTTTTATCAAATAAAATCTGAAGCTGGGGTTTAACTCAATGATAGAGCACTTGCTCAGCATGCATAATCCTGAGCTAAAATACTATGAAAGAGAAGAAGAGAAGGGGGGATAGAGAAGAAAGAAAGGGAGAGGAAGGAAGCAGAAGAAGAATATAGTTTACTTTTTCTTTTTTAAAACTTCATCACTATTTTCCCACTTTTCTTCTATACTACAAATCATACTTGGCAAAATGGTTTGTATCCTGAAGAATACTGAAATCACATATGACATAAAGTCACCCACAATAAAGTTGTCAAGACTATATTTATATAACAATCATCAGTACTCTTTCTTTCCCTAGGATATTCCACATCTTTATGTGCTTTGCCTAGAATATTAACGTAATTAAAATTTTTACAGTAGTGTTTCCTACATTAATATTTAGAGCTGTCCTGTCACTTAAGTTCATAGAATCAAAGAAGCTAAAGAAAGGAAATCTACTTTTAGAACATCATTTATCCTGAGCAGTTATCCAATGTTTTTGTATCCATCCAATGAACTAATCAGGGGAAATGTTACTCCTCCACTGAAAGAAATATCTGGTCCTTAAAAATGTTTCTCACAGTGACCTGAAATTTGATTCCTTCTACCCTCTAGCAAGTGATCCTAATTCTAATCACTGGACCATTCAGAGAAAGTAACTCATGAATTTCTCATGTTGTTCTATAGGTTCATTATTATTATAGGTAACTTACAAATGAGTAAATTAAAGTTGTTTTTTTTGTTTGTTTGTTTTTTGCCAGTCCTTGGGCTTGAATTGAGGGCCTGGGTACTGTTCTTGAGTTTCTTTGTGCTCAGGGCTAGTGAATAACACTTGATCCATAGCACCATTTCCAGTGTTTTATTGGGGTAGTTTATTGTAAGTTATTGGAGACAAAAGTCTCACAGACTTTCCAGCATGGGCTGGCTCCAAACCGAGATCCTCGGTTCTCAGCCTCCTGAGTAGTTTGCATTACAGGTATGAGCCCTGGGTGCCCAGCTGAAATTAAAGTTTTGATAGGTAGTTACTTGAAGAGGGAATGGAGGTCTTGACAAGGCTATCACACAGATTAAACTCTGTTTAGAATTCTCAATTGCTTTCCTAAAAGAGGATAAGATACAGAATGCAAAAAGTATGGGTCAAAAGCAAAAAACCTGAAATCCTCTATTATTCAATGTCCAGAATTTTATGTTTTGATACTTTTTCCTTAAATCTTTTATCACAGTTACCTTTGATAGTATTTCTCTTATAATCTATTATCACCCTAATATGTTAAGATAAACTCATGAATGTAAAATTAGGAAACAGACAAGAGGAAATTATTTCAATATCTAAATGCTGAAAATATTATTTTCTTCAAACACTGATGATTGTGAACTCTTCTTCTGAGCTTGGAGCAGAGCTAGCACTATCACAATACTTAATGCTTTTTTTTTTTTAAATGGTTTTAAGGATTGACATGTTGCCTAATGTTACTAAGAGCTACTTATTCTCAGTGTCCAGAAATAATCCTTATTTGGTATCTTCCCCATACTTTTTTTTAAAGCCCTTCTTACCTTGATCCTATGAAATCATGATTGTCTTTCTAATAAACTGTCATATTAAGTCCAACATGGCCTAATTATCATTTGGACTTCTGAAAAATTGTCCTGAAATAATTAATGACTTATTACATGTACTAATTTTCTTCCTTACTGGGTTACATCATAAACAGAGGAATTTAATAATTTCCATTAATCACTTAAGTTCAAAAACTGAAGATCAAGTACTTAGTTGTTTTTAGAGGATTACTGTAAAAAACCTTCTCATAAACATCTCTACTTGGATTCTTTAGTTTTAACTTACTTATTATGACTGTTTCACCATATATTATTATACTGTAAAAGAAATGAGAATAACTCAATTTTTCTTTTTTGTAAACACAAAGTATAAATCTTCATTTCTAATTTATCATGTAAGTAAATTAATGTTAGTTCTAAGATAAATTACCTATGAATATAAAATTATGATTAATGTGATTAAATATATTAAAACAAAATTACATATTACACATGCAAAAAAATTCTTACCTTGCTGAGTATTTTGTTCTTGCATTCGATTCACAGTGAGGTCTAAGGGGCCTTCCTGCTCTTCCTGAAGGGAGTTTTCTGCTTGATTCATTTGGATACTTTTACATATGAGACTTGGTCCAATTGAACCATTTCTATTCTCTTGGATTTTACCACTTTTTGAAATGTACTCAATTGCAAACTGACGTATCATCTTTTTCATTAATTCCTGAGCAACTAGGGGAATGTTAGGATCACAGTTCTGAGGAAGATCTAGAGAAGAAATAAATATAATCATTAAAAAAGAAATAAAAGTTATCACAACTTAAACTTATTTTGATTACAATTTAATGATACTAGAAGTCTTCTAGTGTTACTCAACAGCCGCCAATGACTTAGAAACAGACATCTTGTAGTTCTAGTTTTGTAATAGTATTTTCCTAACAGTAACATATTCACTCATTTCTTACAAATAATCTCTCTCTGTCCAAACAAAATATAGGTAAAAGAAATACAGATAAAAAGATACAGCAGCAGAACAAATTATTTTCAGAACTTTGAATCTAAGGAGACTACAATCTCAGCTGACCCTTGGATAATAGCATTTTAATGAACTGTAAGCCAAAACCATTGAGCTAAGCCACTCTCAGATTTGTGACTCAGAGAAAATGTGAAAAAATAAGTTTCTGGCTACAGCTGCTAAATTTTGGACATAATTTGTTATATGCCTAAATGTAAATAATATGTACATGTTAGCAAAATGCTAATGATAATAAAATCTAAAATATGTGTGTGATTTTACAAAGAGGCAGTGAACTTTGAAGTTAGTCTTAGTGAAAACGAATCTGTTAACGGAACACTCATTCTCTTTGATGCTGAGGGGTGGAAATTTGTAGGTAAATTAGATAAGTATGATTGTGAATTCAAGCAAAGAGTATATATTCATTATGTAATGGTAAAGGTTTTAAGTTGTAAAGTAGAAAATATGTCTAATAAGTTGAGTAATGTATTCATAGAAATTTCTAAGCAAAACCCAGAAAATGCTCATTGGTTTCTTCTAAAATGTAAAAAGAAGACAAAGGAATGTTTACAATTAAAGTTATCAGGTTACAATTGGTTAAAAAATTCCCTGGCTATCCACAGAGTGATGAAATTAAGAGATGTTCACTGGTTGGATTACTGGCTGTAATCCCATGTGCTCAGGAGGTAGAGATTAGAAAGAGCATGCTTTAAGACTAGTCCAGGGAAAAAGTTGGAGATTGCCATCTCATCAAATAAGCCAGTCACTGTAGTTCATACCTGCAGCCTCAGCTACATGGGAGGCACATTGGTAGGAGGACTGTCCAAGATCAGCACTGTAAGACACTGCCTCACTCCAAAAAATAAAATGGCTAGGGACATGGCTCAAGTGCTTGCCTAGCAACTGAGTTCAAAACCCTCGTAATGCAAGAAAGGAAAGAAAGAAAGAAAGAAAGAAAGAAGAAAAGGTAGGAAGGAAGGAAAAGAAGGAAGGAAGGAAGAAGGGAAGGAGGGAGGGAGGAGAGAGGAAGAGAAAGTGAGAAAAGAATTCTTTCTGAGCAAAGCTAGTTTGTTTTCTTCCAATCTGATGCTGTGAGTTTTCTGAGAATTTTTACTTGTTTGCTATGGTTTTTATTTTTGGAGTGTGTGTGTAGGGAGTAGTATTGCTACATTAAATAAAGGAATTGGCTGAATCTTGGGAAGAACAGTAAGCTATGTGACATTTTAAATAAAACCTATTTTTTCTTTTTTTCCCTTTTTGTGCTGGCTAGGGTCTGGGCACTCTTTCTGAACTTTTGTTCACAAAGCTAGTGCTCTTGGAGCCACAGCTCCATTTCTATTTTTGTTTTTTGTTTTGTAGTTAATTTCAGATACAAGTCTCAGACTTTCCTCCCCAGGCTTGGCTTTGAATCTCAGATCTCAGCCTCCTAACTAGCTGGGATTATAGATACGCACAAGCCACTGGCACCTGGCAAATTCACATACTCTTACCATCGTTCCTCAGTATTCCTAGAGCCCCCATGAAAAAGGCTTAGTGCTATGGTTTATATTATAGTTTTAAATATTTAACGCTTCTAGCCAATCATTAAGGGAGCATTAAACTATTTCAGTAGAGACTATTTCAGACACAAAGAATACCAACTTCACATAATTTTAAGTGTAGAGAAGTTACTTAAAAAAAAAAAAAGCACCCTCCTCATCATCATCATTAGCAGCAGTAGCATTGTTGCTGTTGTCATCAATACAACAATAAAAAATCCTGGTGGGAGGATCATCTGATTTCCAAAGTGGTCACACTGTATTACTTTAAATATTCATACATTTCACAAAGTAGCATGGAATAATTATGGCCCTTATGCCAGAGACAATAGTAAAAAATATTTCAGAGGAAACCCAGACTTTAGACTTCATAGACAAAAACTTTTAACCAGTCATTTAAAATGGGTTCACAGAACAAAGGAAAATGTAAGGAATACCTCATCAAAAGGAAAATAGAAAATAAATTATATTAAAAACCACAACTATCCAGAAATTCTGGAGTTGTAAAGCACACTAAAAATGAAAACAAATGTAGATATAAAATTTGAGCTGACAGAATAATCAGTGAACTTGAAGACAGAACAGCTGATACTTGGTCTGAGGGGAACTCTGAGAGGGAGAGGAAAAAGGAAGGAAGAAAGGCAAGAACAAAGTGATAGGAGATATGAATCGAGGCCTTCAGACATGTTGACCCCAATTAAGTATAACAACATTTGTAAATAAACATTAGATATTAAAAGATACTAGATAAAACAGCAAAACTGGTATTTAAGTAATGTCAAAAAATTGATAAACATTTATCTACATATTACAAAGTTCAACAAAGTTTAAACTAAAGCAGGATACCCTTTAAGAAGGATACCTCTTTAGATTCAACTTAATCAAATGTCAGAAACTTAAAAAAAAAAAAGAGTAAACCTTGAATATACCAAGAAATGAAGCAACACAGCACAAAGCCTCAGATGTGAAGTTTACTGTTATTGTTAAACAAATACCTTCAGGTAAATTCTAAGAAGCGGGATTACTGGATCAAAGGAAGCTTTACCTATTTACATTCTGAAAGGATCCCCCTAAAATTTGTATGTTAAAAATTTAAATCTCAATGCACCCTGTTAAGATATGGGGACTTATAATAGAGATGCTGTGGTCATTAGGACTTTGAATTTGCTCGAGTCTTCAATTTTCCAGCCTCTAGAACTGTAATAAATGAATCTGTTCTTTATAAATTACCTAGTCTTGGTTATTACAAATGAGACTACGGTACTGCTTAGTACATTTTGCAGAGTATATAATTTTGTACTTCCACAAGAGATGAAAAAAAATAATTTCTATACTATGAATGTATGTCCGAAAGCCAGCTGTTTTTATTCTTGCGTATTTTTCTCAGTGGAACTATGGCATCTCTAAAAGTTACTATAGTTAAATATTCACTTAAGAAGAACTGTCATGTCGGTTTATATCAGGAAATTTTGTCTTTTTATTACTATTGCAAGTGTTATTACTGTACATTACATGATTAGAAATAGTTCATTTGCTGTGCCAATATTGTACTGAATTCTTTTACTGTTTTGGGCTACTTTCATTGGTTCCTTTGGGCTTTCTGTTATATGCAAACAGAATAATTCTATTGTTTTTGGATTTTTGTGTGTTTAAACAGATTTTTCTTATCTAAATGCACACTGGTAATTTGGACATTATATCTTGTTCTATGTTTAGTGGGAATCACGTTAAGTATGCCAAGGTTTTGTTTTTTGTTTTTTTCAGTCGTGGGGCTTATACTCTGGGCCTGGGCTCTGTTCCCTCAGCTCTTCAGTTCAAGGCTGGCGAGCCACAGCACCACTTCCAGTTTTCTGGTGGTTTATTGGAGATAAGAGTCTCATGACTTTCTTGCCTGGGTGGCTCTGAAACAGAATCCTCAGATCTCAGCCTCTTGAGTAGCCTCCTGAGTAGCTAGGATTATAGGTGAGCCACTGGCACCCGGTGGGAATAATGTTAGTATGTCAAGTATTGATGAACATTAGGTTCTATTTTTTGTCTAATTCTATAGTAATTTGCATTAATTGCTATTGTAATTTTTGTCAAAAGACATTTTGAAATGTATCAAACATCTTTTCAGCAGCCGTATATATGAACTTCAATTTCTGTTCCTCCTTAATTTATGAATTATATTGATGGATTTTAAAAAATGGAACCATTTTTGTACCACTGGAATAAGTCTCACTTGACCATGACACAGTATTTTCTTAATGTAGTATAAAATTCTATTTGAAAATTTTTGTTTTGTTTCTCTTTTTGAGGCATGGTCTTGTTAGGTAGCCTAAGAGTGTCTCAAACTTGCCATTCTCTTACCCCAGTTTCCCTAGTGCTCTTTATAAGGTTTTTTTAAACCTAAATAAACATCATACTTAGAAATAATTTCAAGGAGCACAATCATACACATGATTGGCATAGGGCTACCATCTGCAGACCTTGTTCCATCTAGTGCAGCCAGAAGCCTGTGGTAGTATATCGTACGCAGACTCACCACACTAAAAGTTCATGAGCCCTACAAATCCCAAAGGAGTAACAAAAGGTCACTAACTTTCTAAAACATTTTTAAAACATAGCATGTGCCTACCATGTGCAAAGCCCTGGTTTCAAATCTCTAGGACCTCAATAATAATAACTAGTAGTATGATCTAGAAAAACTGAAAAGAGTGGTGAGATCATCTTACCTTTGTAAGGTACTTCTGTAAATCTTTCTGGGCTTAGCGCATTTGTTAAGTGCTTTTGAAATTTTATTTGGTAGTTTCCTTACTGTTTTATTGATTTAAAACAAACAAGCAAAAAGACCCCAGCAATTTCTGGTTTTATTTCTAACTCCTCGCCTTCACTCTGTTTCCATAATTTCTCTATTTGCTTTAGATTTCATTAAATATAGTTAAATGCGTAATCATTCTTATTTTATTACTTCTATGAAACTTGTCCCACAGAACAAGGATCAGCAAACAGTGGAATATGTAGATCATCATAATTTTATAGTTTTACTGAAATACATCTATACTCATTTACTAATCATCATTAAATGTTTTTATATTGTAATGGTAGATACACACAGCTCTAAGGAACACCATATATTTGCCTTCAAATTCTACAATACATAAAATAGAGCCCTTAAAAAATGTTTGTCACGACAGCTTTGGTAGATTAAGTAGCAAAAATCACATCCACTAATAAATATCACTACCAATTTCAACAAAGGAAATCTGCAAAGTTCATGGTGGCAGACAAGTCTCCAAAATTGTACTTTCCACTTGAATATTTCAATTTAATCAATAGCAACAAATACAACTCATGTTTTCTCCCTGGAAGATACAAGCTGGCTTCTTTAAATAATTACTATTCATATTATATTATTATTCAGATCTGAATAATGAATGGTATTATCTGTTGTTCTTTCCAGTGAAAATTATATTTATGAAAAGGTGGCTACTTGTGCTCACAATTAACCACAAAGATCACGTAAGTGCTTTTCTTCAGGCCAATGTACTTTAATATACTACAGAATTATTTTATGACTCCTTTGCATTTTTACTGCACAGAATATTATATAAATGTTTAAGAGTTAAGTTTAATAAATTATAAAATTACAAAAATAAAAATAAGAGGTTTTCTCTTTTTTGTTGTTTTGGTTTGCTTTTCTTTTTGTTTGTCTGTATGTCTTTGGGAGTGCATGGGGAAACACAGAAATGGAGGGGCAAAAGGTAAACAAATGCAGCAATGGTACTCACTGGACACTATGCTGACAATGAACTACATAACTTGTGGGTGGGATGGGGGAGGGGAAACTGGGAGAGAACTAGGGAAGGGGTAACATTATCCAAAAGAAAATGTACTCTTTAGCGTATATAACCCCTGTGATTATACCATTTTTAAAATAAAACATTATAAAAATTGTATTCTTTTATTAAGGGCATTCTTTAGTGGAATGCCTCTTTTTAGCAATGTGTGTGTGTGGAGGTAGGTAACATAAAAACATTGGTATGGTTTATTGCTACTGGCTTTATTGGTTTATATTAAGGTTATCAGTAGCTTTAACTGATAGGCTTTTGTACCATCAGTGATCATGTCAATAGAAGCAAAAATGACAAAAATCTTAAGCCTAACAATAAAAATATAGGTCTGACCTATGAACTCCTAAGACCCAGTGGGATCCCAGGCTTTTTTGTACATTTGGGGAATCACTATCCTGAAGAACCCCATATAGCATACACAGACTAAATAATACAGCTGAAGGCAATGTGAGTAATAAATTAAAAGTATATCTTTGCAATTCATATATACCTAGATTCTAATTTCTAGCTCTTCAGGTTATGTAACTTTAGGCAAGTTAATCTGCATACCACAATTTATCTGTAAACTGCTTCTCCTTATAATAGCTAAGAGCTGCTTCAGGAATTAAACAACCTAATATACTTAGGATGGTTATCCAGTGCATGTTACAGACTCCTCGAAAATATTTGGGTTGATTACTTAAATTTTAAATCATAAAGCTATTTTGTGACAATTCCTATCAGGAGAAAAAAGACTCAAGGACAAAGTTTTTCTCAACTCAATCTAGATGAGCAGCTTAAAAACTGAGTAAAATTCTTGAAATATTTTAGAAGTATTTATTTAGCAGATACATATGAAACTAAAGAGAAAAAAATCAAGGATAATGTGGAATAATTTAGGAAAAAAGGAAACATATCCTAGAATTTTAGAAAGCAAAGTTTCAGATATTATTATTTTACTTTTACTAGTTCTTTTCCTAAGAACATGGAGTTTTAATCTAGTCAACCTTTTCTATCTTACCTGTGTATTTATGTCATTACGTTTGTTTATATCTTTATTTGTTTTCCATGCTCATATATATAGAGGTAAGTTTTTAAAACTCTGTAAGTTTGATTTTTGGCTCATTCATTATTGAACAATTTTCTTACTAATAATTATAAACATAATCTTCCTGTCACCACTTTATCTTATATCTATAAATTTTATAATATTATAATACTATTCGATGCTAAATGTATTTTAGTGGGCTTTGTGAGCTCTTTTAATCAAATGAATGATTTTTTAAAGGTTTTAAAATTTCTATATACTTATTTAATATATACATATATATTTAATACACACATACATATATATATATATACCTATTTAACTAACTTTTGATCAAGGAATATAATAGGTATGACTGTTTTTTTACTTGTTCATAATTTCTTAATAGCTTGGAATGTAACAGTTTAAAAAAATTTCAAGTACCGTTGAAAAGAATGTAGGTTCTGCAGGGGTTCAGTTTAGAATTGTACATGTATCCATAAGATTGAATTTTACTTTTCTTTGTTCCTTTTCTGTTGGTGGCTTCTTAAGCTCTTTCAGGTCATCCGTAAACCTTATCATTTACAACAGGTTGCTTATAGCTTTAGGTTTTTAAGATGCATTGTTATAAGCCTCAGTTTCAGATATCCAGTCCTCATTTTCTGAGATCTGTTTGACTTGATGAGAAGTTAAACACTGTTATATCTTATACATGTGATAATGTTTGCTTCATGTATTTCAGGTTATTATTTGGATCTATATATTCAGAATTATCTTTTCTGGTGATTAAAAAAAGTTTTTTTTTTGGGGGGGGAGGGACTAGTCCTAGAGCTTGAACTCAGGGCCTGAGTGCTATATCTGAGTTTCTTCACTCAAGAGTAGCGCTCTACCACTTGGGTCACAACTCCACTTCTGGATTTTTGGCTATTAATTGGCAATAAGAATCTCATTGGATTTTTCTGCCTGGCTAGCTTTGAACGAAAAGCCTCAGATTTAAGTCTCCTGAGTAGTGAGGATTATAGGCGTGAGCCACTAGTGCCCAGCTCTGTTGAACATTTTATTATGATTTAAAAAAATCTTCCAATATTCCTTTTCATCTGTATAAGTCATTATATTTCATGTTAATAGGCTTTTATACCTAACTGGTCAGTCTATGCTGGGAGTCTTATGAACATTATAAACAGATACAAAGTTTTAACTTATCTGATAATCTATGTTTTAACTGAAGGGCTCATAATAGCACATTTAAATATTCCTCTGACAATGTTTTAGTTTATTTTTTGAAATACTCTTTTCATACTACTTTCTACTGGCTTGAAATTAATACTGATCTTTTATTGCTACTCCTTGGAAATTTTCATATGCATATTAATCGTGAATGTTTAAAATTAAGTAATTAAAAGGGATATAATACACCATAATTCTAGTCATAGTACTCCAGGTTTATAGGCATTGTAACTCTTTTTTTGGGGTGGAAGGAGTAATAATTAAATACAATGTTGCTAGGCACAAACCTTGCCACTGAGCCATATCTTCAGTCTCCAGGGCTTTTAAAATTCAGTAAGTGTGCATTAATTTAATCCATTCTCTATGGATTCTCAAATAGTCTTTTTTTTGGGGGGGGGGTCTGGTCGTGGGGCCTGAACTCTGGGCCTGGGTGCTGTCCCTCAGCTCTTCAGTTCAAGGCTAGTGCTCTACCACTTGAGCCACAGCGCCACTTCCGGCTTTTTTCTTTTTGCTTATGTGGTGCTGAGGAATCAAACCCAAGGCAAGCACTCTACCACTAAGCCACCTTCCCAGCCCCTCAAATAGTTTTTTTAGGATTGCTATATTTTTTTTTTCCCTTAGGCATAAACCTGAGTTTTGGTTTGTAACAATAAATTGCGACTGAACAGGAGGGAAAAACCGGAAGAAAATGAAGGGATGATACTGTCCAAAAAAATGTACTCATTACTTGACTTATGAAATGGTAACCCCTCTATGCATCGCCTTTATCATAACAATAAAATTAAAAAATGTTTTGGATTTTTTTTTGCTTTTTTTCTTTTCCCTATGAAACTTTCCTTTGAAAGTGTTACCAGAGTTCTATAAGTAATAATCATTTTTTCTGGTAGGTGTCTCTCTTTTGCTGTTGAATACCTGCTGTCAATAATCACTATTATTTCTGGGGTTTTCCCCCTCTTTTTCTGAATGTATTTTTGCAGTAAAGAATAAGGCAAATTGACTTTCATTCTGTCAGATTACACTAGAAATGCTGGATATAATATGTATTTTTACACATTTTGAAGAATTCTCATGCAGCCAGTGTTGTCTCTCTTCAATCCTATTCATATTCTTCATCCGATATCCTCATTAGATATACTAGTTAATATATTTATCTTCCAAGTCTCTTTAGCACATATCCTTTTTGCTTTCTTTCTTTCTTTCTTTCTCTCTCTTTCTTTACCTCCCTCCCTCCCTCCCTTCCTTCCTTTTCTTTTTGGTGGCTTCTTAAGATCTTTCAGTAAACCTCACTATTTAGAATAGATTGCTTATATCTTTAGGTTTTAAGTTTTCATTATTTTAAGTCTCAGTTTTAAATATTCTGTTTGGTTGTCATGCCTATGTTAAGTAGTTTTTGCTAGTTCTCCATAAGCTCTTTTCCTATCCTGTTAACTTTTAACTTTTTAATCTCCTTTTTAAATAAATCAAAACTTCTCATTTTCATATTCTGTAACATTTATTTATAAAAACCCTTTGAAGGTCTAATTCTGATCTTTTATTATTTTCTGTTAACTTTTATACATAGCTAACCATATTGCTTATATATTTTATGGTGCTTATTTTATTGTGGAAAGAACGAGATAATTTTTAAAAGAGGTGTTTAGCTAAGAATATCTTGATATTAAATTTAAGTTATATTTTATTAGGCCACTCTTCCAGTCTCTGGAGGAGACCAACTCTGATGATTCAATCAAGCTTAGAAAGTCCCAGAGTTCAAGCCCTGGTACCAACAAAAAAGAAATAAACTCCATGGCACAAATCCTACAAGATTTTTCCAAACAAGAGTTTAACTCATGATTCATTTAAATCACCAAAGTATTCAGGTCACATTTTTTAATTATGTAATTCATTCTTTGATAGCTAAATCTATAAAGTAAAACTTTCTTTAGGCCAGTTACTCTTCCTAAAAGGAAATGTATCCTTACTTCTTTTGGGATATAGCATATGAAGTCTTAAAGCCTATGGTAACATTGAAAACTAAAAATTTGAAAAAAGAAATTACAAAAGATTTAGGGAAATGAAAGACTGTCCATGATGGAAGAATTAACCTCTTGGAAACAGCAATGCAGCCCAAAGCAACTTAGAAATTCAATGCAATACCATCAACATTTCAACAACATTCTTCAATAAGATAGAGAAAACAACCAAAATTTCCCATGAAATAATAAAAGACCCTAAATAACAAAGGCAATCCTTAACATGCAGAACAGTGTTGGAGGAATAACAGTACCTAATTTCAAACTACTACAAATGCATAGTAATGAAAACAGCTTGGTACTGGCACAAAAACAGGCCTGAGGACCAATGGAACAGAACAGAAGACCCAGAAACAAACATGCAGATGTTTAGCTTTTTAATATTTGAGTAGGGAGCTAAAAACATGGGCTGAAAAATAGCCTCTTAAACAAACTGTGTTGGCAAAACTGGACAGCCACATGCAGAAAACAGAAGCTAGATCCTTATATGGCACTTTGCCATGTAGCTCTGTAGTTCAAGTGGTAGAATGCTAGCCTTGAGCACAAAGAGGCCTAGGACAGTGCCCAGGCCCTGAGTTCAAGCCCCACAACCAATAACAACAACAACAACAAAAAGATTTAAAAATTATGATTAGGCCCATAAATTTTATAGAAAATAAAACGGAGTGATTCCTTTGAAAACAATCTACCAAGATGTAAACAAGGAGAAATAGGTATCACCTGAACAAAGTTTTATAAAGGAATTCAACTAACAATTAATTCAAAGCAAATATCACCAGGCTAGATAGTTGCACTGACAGATTCTATTGAACATTTAAGGAAGAAACTGAGTGATTTCCTAAAATCTTTCTCAGAAAATAGAAGCAGAGGAATACTTTCTAACTCATTCTGTAGTCAGTATTAACACCAAAGTCAATGACACATGGTATTTTCAATTAAGAACAGAAGAACAACCTGACATTCAAATACAAAGAAAGAAACCTAGAACCTATCAACATATGCCATTCACAAAAATTAATTCAAAGCACATCTTTTTCTAAAAATAAAACACAAACCTATAAAAGCATTAGAAGGTAACAGAGAAAAAAAAACTCAGTGGACCTTGAGTTTAACGATATTTTAGGAATAACAAAAGCAGGATTTATGGGGAACAAAAGACATGGTGGGACTTCAGTATTAATGAGAATGTAAAATGATAGTTACTTTGTACAGCAATATATAGTTTGGTAGTACAAAAGCCTTAGCATTTGACCACAAACCTATGAATAGTTGCTTTATGTATGAAAATCATAGGCAATCAAGATATTCCTTAACAGTAATGAATAAGGAAACTATGACACACTCACAGCGTGGAGTACTGTTCAACAAGAGAAAGAAAAAGAGCTAACAAGCCACAAACAAACATGGAAGAATCTTAAATGCAAATTACTAGGGAAAAGAATTGAATCTGGAAACGGAATAGTAGGGTGGAATAAATAGATGGGAGTACAGGGATTTTGCAAGGCATGATACTGAGTATGACACTGTGTACATACAAGACGTGGTGCAAATCTACATAAGAATCTATACATCTGTACAACACATGTAAAGTAGTCCTAAGGTAAATTTGATAATTACTTTGATAATTAAATTAAATAATATTGATTTTTATCAGTATTGGTTAATCAATGCTGTCATATAAAATGACAAATAGGGGAAACAGAAGGAGTGAGGGGACAAAGAGCAAATAGAAACTCTGTGTTCTTTCTGCTCAACTCAACTCTTCCCTAAACCCAAATGTGCTTTAAAAAGAAAATGAAAGTTAAGCCAAGCATCCTGGTCCACATCAGTAATCCTAGAACATAGGAGGTTGAAGTACAAGGGTGGAAAGTTCAAGGCCAGTCTGCAGTACACAGTGAGAGACTCTCAAAAAAAGAAAAGTCTCTTACCTTAAAAATTAAGGTAACAAAACATCAGATCTAGTGAGAATCCGTAATTTGACTTGCTATTTTTCTTTAAAAAAATCATTCAGTAGATGGCACCAGAGATCCTTTAGAACAAGTAATCATAAGATATATTGTAATATTTATATAAATGCTTAGTTTTCTTGTAATACATGCTTTTGAGATCCTCTGTATTCATTAATGAATAACATGAATCATTCTTCTAAGAAAAGCATGTCAAAGACAACAGAATTCAGAAACATATTATATCAGTTTATATTTAGATAACTAACCTTGGAAAGGTATAATGCAGATTGCAAGAACTATGGAGTAGCTATGGAGTAATTAATTCTACATTATAGATAAACAGAAAAAGGTGCTGTATTAAACTATTTAAAAATAAAATTTGAGGGGCTGGGAAGGTGGCTCAGTGGTAGAGTGCTTGCTTTGCATGCATGAGGCCCTAGGTTCGATTCCTTAGAACCACATAAGCAGAAAAAGCCAGAAGTGGGGCTGTGGCTCAAGTGGTAGAGTGCTAACCTTGAGGTGAACAACTGAGGACATGGCCCAGGCCCATAGTTCAGTCCCCATGATCGACAAACAAACAAACAAACAAACAAACTAGTATTGAGCAAGTAACTTAGTAAATTACCTTTATAGAGTAAACACATTTACCAAACAAAGCACCTGGGAGTTTTAAAATGTATTTGGTCTTCAGGGAGGAACCAAGTGAAGTATTATGTCTTTTTGTAATACAGAATGAAACATAACAAGAAACTAACCACTAGTCATCTACCTATTGGCCTTTCAACTGATATAAACACAACATGCAGTTGTACAAAAGAGAAAAAAAGTAACCTTGACTCACAGAACAATGTATTCCCCCCAAATTTTAATTTAGATCACTTACAAGTATCTTACAGAGTTTCTGATTATTATTATTATGTACTTTATCTAATACATACTATATATAGCTAATTTGGCAAGGACACAGAAAGATAATTAAGTAATCTCTAGAGAGAAGAATAAAATGTACTCAATTCCATATTTAGAATTTAATTTTCAGAACACAAATATCAATAATGATGTTAAAGAAATATTACAAATCAAATATATTAACCATTTAGTCTACTATACCACAACAGAAAAGAAAAATTTGTTTTCAACAACAAGTTTATGAAAAGATACTGAGCCCCAAATGAATTAATCAGTATTTAGAACAGAATTTAGCTGTTTATGGAGAACATAGCAAATGAAAGTACATTTATTATACAGTAATGTAAAAAACCAATCTAAGGAAGTTAATCCTCTAAAAAGTCTATTATAGATTAGATTAGTAGGCAATACAGAAAATAGCCACTAATAGATCTAATTTTTCCAGAAATAAATGTACTAATATTGATTAATTAGTATTTACCTGTATGCCTTGGAAATACATATCATAATGATATATGAACATTTTGAATTTTACTGATTTTATTGTTTTTTGCTGGTATTGGTATTGGGGCTTGAACTCAGGCCTTAGCTTTTTCATGCATGGTTAACACTCTAACCTCTTGAGAAGCTCAACTTCTGTCTTTTTGGTAGTTAACTGGATATAAGAGTCTCATAGGCTTTCCTATTTAAACTGGCTTCAAATCTTGATCCTCAAATCTCAGCCTTCTGAGTAGCGAGAATTACAAGAGTGAGCCATCAGTACCCAGCTCTCATTCTCTAATTTTAATTCAAAGACTTGTCATGAAGAGATGAGTAATTTGATCAGTCAAACAGTAATATTAGTTTGTTTGAAATATACAGAAATTTTTACTGGGCTTAGCACTGCCTAGGCATGGCTTTTTGACTGTATTATTTTTCTTAAGGCTCTTTGAAATATGATAAATAGCTTTCTAAATGTCTATCAACCTTTCAGGAAAACTAGAATTCCAGATCTACTGGATGGTAGACTAAATCTAACAGATGGAAACTAAGATCCAGAAAGATCAAGTTCAAGACAGTAACAGCATGCAGAATATTAGTTTCCTAATTCTCCGATCAGTCTAGAGAAGTATTCTTTCTGTTAGATCATATGATTAACTTAACAAACATGTTTAAGTATTACATCCATTTGGTTCCCGAGTTCAGAGTTTGAAAATTAGGTTTGGAGTGCAAGGAGTCTTGCAGAATCAGAATCCATTTGACTCCTAAGTAATTTATTTGATCATTCATCTGAATTTACTTATTTCCCAAGTCCAGATAATGATAGTTAAAACAAAGCTGGAAACTTGCATTTTGTAAAAGGTTAAAAGAAGAATTCTGATGTATCATTTATATGGTTTTGGACATAAGTTTCTAATTCTACTCATGTCAAGTTTCAAAAGTTATACTGACTGAAAATTGACTCTATTTTTCTTAGTTGAGGTAGTGTAGTTAACTTAGTTGAATTAAAAATGTTCTAGTCTCCTCTAGCTCCAAACTGCTCTTCAAATACAGTATTTTAGAAGGATTCCAATTAGCATCATCAGGAACATATGGAGCAAGCTTCCCTTGTCAATGGAGAATACATCCCAAGACCTCTGTGGATGTTTGAAATTGCAGACCGAACCACATATATATTTGTTTTCTCTGCACATCTAGACCTATGATAATACTAATCAACTAGGCACAATAAGATTAAGGACAACTACAAAACAGAATAATATGAATAATTAGAATATAAAAAAGTACACAGGACTTTTTAAAACTTCCTGAATAATTGATATGTATCCTCAACTTAGATTAGTTTCTACTCCCCATGTCAACTTTAATGTGAAAATAACACTGTCTTGTCATATTATTATAGTTATTTAAAATTTTACCAATTTTGGCAATGCTCTATTACAACTGTTCCCGAGCTTATAGTAATATCCTCTATAGTAATATCCTCTATTGTTAAGATTAGATAAACAGAAAATGATACTAAAGGAGGGAATATATGTTATTTCCTGCAATAATCGCAACATTAGATCACAGTTGTGTCTTAATACAAAGGGTAGAATATTTAACTTTTAAAATTATTGTCATGTAGCAACTAAGTGCAGATTAATTTTAAAAATGTTTCTTCTACCAAAATCTATGACAAAAATACTAACTAGAAATCATAGACTTAACCTTTTCTTGCTTCATAATCCTCCAGGAAAGTATAGTAACTAGCATGACTCTTAGAATATTAAAGCACAAATAGCAGCATATTCCCTTACCCCCACAACTAAAAATTAAGTATTCACTAAGCTGCCAAAATGTTTAACTCTAAAATATCAACTTATCAACACATAATCCACACATAATCCACACATAAGCAGTTACAGTTAGGTATTTCTCAACTAAAAGGCAATACAGTAGAATATACTCTAGTTTTACATCTAGCATACAAAGTTGGAGATTTCTTTTAACTGAGACCTCACATTTTCAAACTTACAAGGTCACTATATATATTAAAAACACCACTTTCAAGGAAGGTTATATATTCTATGTGGTAGAACTAAAAGCTTTAATCTTGCACCTTTACATTTCTATCTCTTTCTATCTCGTTTTATAGATCCTATCATAACTGATCTTACAAATGTAATCTGTATTTTGCAAACATGTCTCAATCTTAATGTGTTTTACAAAACATTTGTATAGCCTATTCAAAAAGCATAATTACTAAGTCTCAAGTTTTCAGATATCCTTCTTATTTCCATAGTTTTAGTAATTGTTTAGTTTCTTCTCAAGGTTTATAATTTTCCTACCTACTAGATCAAGATATAAAAACCCATCATAGTTCAACTTTACAAGGCTAATTTACTGAACAATTCAGGTAAGATGCATAAAGACACTTTATCAAGATTAAAGCAGTATTCAGCAAACACAGAACTAGTAACTATCTGACAAAGGACTTATGTCCTGAGTTTATAATGAACACTTACAAATCCATGATAGCAAAACCCAATTAAGAACATCCAAATGACATGAAAATTAAGACATAAATTTTAAGAAGTTGAAAAAGTGCTCCACACCAGGAAAATGCTATTTAAAGTGAAGTGAGGTACCATTTTATATATACTAGAATAGCTGGTAACTGATAATCCTAATTACCAACAGTAATGTGGAACAAATGAACTTCCACCACTAGTAAGGAGACTAAAATGATACATCTGGAAAATGGCTTGGTAGTTGCCAATAAATTTTAAATAAAACATGATCCTAGGACGCAGCAATTCTCCTATGAATTTTCTCAAGAGAAATAAAAGATGAAAAACGTTTTGCACAAGAATTTTCACAGCACTTTGATTCTCTTGGTACTGATTAATAACTTCTTTCAGAGGAAGTAGTAATAGAGAAGAATAAAAATCATTTTGTGCTTTGAGATAGAATCTTATTTATTACTTTTACCAAGACTAGTCTGGAACTCACTATATTCCTGCCCCTGCCTTCTAAGTTGCTGTGATTACAAGTGTAACCACCATACCCAGAAGGATCATATACCAATTATATATATAGCATATCAATATATATTATATATCCATTATATATATTATATTCTCTTACAAGAACACTGTTTTCAAGTTCATGGACTCATGAACTCCTACATATGCAAAACTACACTTGGGACATGATCAATTAAACAAGTGTTTAAAACACTCACTTAGTGAACCAAAGGAGGATATTTTTAGGAGAGAATCACAAAGGCTCCATAGCTATGTGTATATGATTGTATAAAATGATGCTTATTGAAATGAACACCAAAAAATGGGAACAAGAGGTTATTTTACTTTTTGTTTTTCTCTTTCATTTTTTTCTGTTTTTCCCATTTTGTTCCTTTTTTTCTTTAAAGAAGTGGTGAACTCTCTGGCAACTTATTTTATTTATTTTCTTTTAATTTAATTTTATTGTCAAGGTAATGTTTTTGACTGCTGTACCTTTTGTCTTGTATATAAGTTAATCTGATTTGGGAAGGGTAATGCAAAGCACGAAAAGGTGGGACAAAGGGTGAACTAATTCAGTGGTGATACTACCTAGACACAACGTTAAAAATGAACTTTACAACTTGTGGGAGAGGGAATCAGGAAGGAAAGACTGGGAGAAAAAGTGAGGGAAGAGGTGGCACTGTTCAGAAAGAAATGTAGGGCTGGGAAGTTGGCTCAGTGGTAGAGCGCTTGCCTTGCATGCATGAGGCCCTGGGTTCGATTCCTCAGCACCACATAAGCAAAAAGAAAAAAAGCCGGAAGTGGCACTGTGGCTCAAGTGGTAGGGCACTAGCCTTGAGCTGAAGAGCTGAGGGACAGTGCTCAGGCCCAGAGTTCAGGCCCCACAACCGGACCAAAAACAAACAAACGAACAGAAAGAAATGTACTCATTACCCGACTTATGTAACTGTGACCTCTCTGTACAACACTATTACAATAAAAATTTAAAAAAAGAAATCTTACATATGAAATTAGAGGACACTCTGTAGATCTCTAGTTTGAGAACTCCAGATCTACAAAGTCAAATGAGAGATGTAAAAATTTGACACAGACTATAAGCAGAATTGCAGCAGCAAACTAGTATATGCTGAGTTCCAGTTGTAGGAAGAAAATACTATGTTCATTGTTTCATTCTACAATGCATAGTAGAAAGAGTTATGGCAAAGAATAGCTTCTCAGGCAGCACAAATTAGAAGATTCAGAAGTTTCTAATCAGTTTCAGAGAAAGAAACAAAATCTTAAAAAAAAAAATCTATCCCCATCAGGAATCAGTGATGACCACCATAACCAGAGATTGTCAATGCAGTAATTACTCTACATCACTGTACTCACACATGTCACCCCATCCTGCTTAATTCTGCAAGCAACTTTTATACAATGTACTAATACATTCTATCATGTAAAGTAAGTTCAGAATTAGTTGCTTCAAGTCTTTTCAGTTGACATAACCACTAGCTATAAGAAATATCAATTAAGATTCAGAATAGAAAGGATAAACCACTTTCTTCCTACAGGGTGCAGTTAGGCAATCTGTTTTAAGTTAGCTCCATGCTCATATTTCTACTCAACAGTCACTGCTATAATGGAAATTTGACTAGAAATTATTTGGAATGCTGAATCATTTCCCATGATAGGTTGTTGTTCTGCTTTTTCAGCACTGGTAGCACTTGCTTTTAAGTAGACTCAATCTCTGACCTGACCATTTAATCTATAATCACCTAGATTGTTAAAGTCAAAGTCCAACTTTCCTGACACTATAGTTTTCGCTATTATACCTGTTAGTATTAAAATTTTTTTGAACACTGACTCACATTCTGGCCTTTGTAAGTCTCAAAGAGTAAAATATATCTTAAGAGCAAAAAGTTTTCAAACTTTAACATTTATCCATCATTGGATAACAAACTGAGAATGTACTTTGAATGTAAATATATATTTCTTATAAAATGCACATAATACTGTTATGAGCCAAACAAAGCTTAGGAAGGCTCATCAAAGATAGAATCTCCTGTAACTACTATTCTACTTTTGAGATCTAACTTACACAAAGCTTTATAGCAAATTGACTTAACTGGGCCATATAAACTGCAATATGTCAAAAACTTTTGAATACAAAAACTTTTTGAATACAAATCAAAGTTCCATTACATTTGGTTTACAAGGCTCATTTGAAGTACAGCAAGGGTAAGAGTGTTATTATCAGTCTGAACATTAAGTCCCATAAAAGTTGTTTTTCCTTTTCATTATTAAAAAAAGTATGAAACAGCTTAAAAGATGGCATCAACAGTTCTTGTATATCCATCTTCCCGTTTTCCTCTAATATTAACATTCTGTTATAATTAAGGTACATTTATTATCACTGGTCTAATACTATTAACGATAGTCCTTACTTGAAAAACCACTAGATTTTTCAAGAATGTCCTTTTCTTTTCTAGAATTTAAACTAGGATGCCACAATGTACTGAGTTGTTAGGTAAATGTCATTTAAGTAATTTAGAAATAATTGAAAGTAAAGAAGATGTATAGGTTAAATGCAAACATAAGGGACCTGAGCACTTCAGAATTTTTATTATCTGCAAGGATATTGCAATTAATTTCTCTTGGACACCAAGGGATGACTATATATATAGAAGTAATTATATTTATGTATTTTATATTTATAATTAAAATTCCATTCAACATGTGAATATCGTATAAAAATCTGAAAGTACAGATGTTATTAATTTTCTTTGTCCTAAGGAGCTCATTTTAAATAATAGCATCTAAAACTGACAATGGTCAAAGTAAATTTAGAGTCAAAATTAAAAAAACTATTAAAAACTACTCTCTTTATACATGAATTGCATGAAATTAATGTACTGTTTGCATCATTTAAGTTCTTCCAGTTCAGAAATTACTGTGCATTAAAACATGAGGCATGTAGAATATAAGAGCTATGAGAAAAAGAGTAAACTAATTTATCTCCCAGGCAGAAGATTCTATAGAGTATACTCTGACTAAATGGAAAGATAGCTAGACACCCAAATGCTTGTCAGTTACCAGATTTCTGTTCTATTTTTTATTGTCACCTGTCACGGCACATAAAATTCAAGCTCCATTCTGCATATATAACATTTCAAGAGTTCTAAGTTGTTGTTTTTTGCCTAGAGTTAGTAAAAAGAATCATAGGAAAAAGGTCAGAGAAGACAAACATTTCTTCCTTGAAGGATGGCTTAGAATTCATTATACAAAGAGGAAATGAATAGCAAAACATGACAGTACATTTAAGTATGATAGGATTTCATCTCACCCAGGTGTAGATACAAATCAGCAAAATTAAGTCAAAAAACTTTAACAAGTGGAGAATGGTGGCTTTTTAAAATAAATGGTTCAGAATAGTGGTCTTTAATAAATAGAAAAGCAGTGACAAAATAAATATATGGAGGGCTATGGTAAAGTCAAGAAAATATGAACACCATTATTGTCAGTATTTAAAAAAAACCTTGAAGATTTTTTAATATGGAACTGAATGGACCTAGAACATTTAGCTATTATCAAATATTCAATGTGAGGTTTCTAGTCAAGAGAAATGGCATATGTGTTTTTCATTCAACAAACCTAGGATACAGAATAGGGTAAAACCTATTACTTTCAAGGGAATAGGAGAGGGAAAAGTTACTCAACATTTGTTGGGAATAAATTCTACATGAAGGAGTTGGGAAGGTGGCTCAGTGGTAGAGCACTTGCCTTGCATGCATGAGGCCCTGGGTTCGATTCCTCAGCACATATAAGCAAAAAGAAAAAAGCCGGAAGTGGCGCTGTGGCTCAAGTGGTAGTGCTAGCCTTGAGCTGAAGAGCTGAGGGACAGCGCCCAGACCCAATGTTCAGGCCCACGACCAGACCCCCCCCAAAAAAAATTCTACATGAAGTATGAGTAGGAAAACATAAAATAAAACACTGTCAAAGAGTTCTTAATTTGACAGAAGACACAGATAAATTCTGATTGAAAATGTTTTTCCATAGGAAAAAAAAAAAGTTTAGGATAGGAGAATATAGGAGATGTCAAAAGGAATGCCTACTGTTTTCCATTGTAATACATATTCTTTGAAATTCTTGTGTGGTTATAGCTGGAAGAACAACAATATCAACCTCAAAAATTGGTAAACAAAAAAAGATAAAAAAGTTGGCAAAACAGATTTTCTTATCATCCTATTACTTTGTCTAGGGCTTCAGTTAATGGTTGAAGCTGGCCCATGCATTCAGTCAGGTATGGACGAACTTGAGATATTTGCACTTCACCTCTTCAGTCAATTCGCCATGGTCTAAGTTAGCTCACAACCAAACATCAACAGGAACTAAAGCCTCTCTCTCTTCTTACTATCAAATTTCACTCTAGTAACATTATAATTACAATAATTATTATTATTTGCCAGTCTTGGGGCTTGAACTTGGGTGCTGAGCTGCTCTGTACTCAAGGCTGGTGCTCTACCACTTCAGGCTTTTTCTGAATAATGGAGATGAGTCTTACAAACTTTCCTGCCTTAGCTGGCTTTGAATGGTGACCCTCAGATCTCAGCCTCCTGAATAGTTAGGATTACAGGTGTGATCCACCGATGCCCAGATAATTATTATTTATTTGTCAATTGTGGGGCTTGAACTCTGGACCTGAGCACTGTCCCTTAGCTCTTCAGCTCAAGGTAAGCACTATACAACTTGAGCCACAGCACCACTTCTAGATTTCTAGTGGTTTATTGGAGATAAGTATCTCACAGACTTTCCTGCCCTGGCTGTCTTTGAACTGGATCCTCAGCTCTCAGCCTCCTGAGTAGCTAGGATGACAGGTGCGAGTCATTGGCACTGGGCATGGCCAATTACTTTGGGACTGCTTTTTTTTATTTTATTGATTGCTACTGGTAATCCCTGGGAATAGAAACTACTTCCTACAAATCCAACCTGCAATTTTTCAAAACTGATAGTATTTTAATCTTGTAAATGTATCTCTTTACAGAATTTATTGCTTGAAAACATTTTTTTACATCAGTCACCAACTATGGTTCACAAAATTGTCTCTGTTCTGAAATTTTCTATGCTCCTCTCATATTTGTCTCACAGCATGTATCTCTCTATAATACTACATATCTAGTGTATGCGTGAGAGTTGAACACAATTTCAATCTGGTTTGTAGTAAGAGCTTAGTAACTCTTTGTTGAGTGAATTAGTAAATGACAAATTTGTGTTACACAAAGCAAGCAGTTAAAAACTAGTAAGTTAAAAGACTTTATGAAAGTCTCTGCTATAAATATATAGGTTTCAATAACAACAATAAAGGGAACATTAAGAGAAGAGACCAAGGGAATTTGATAAAAGATCACAGGTTCAGAAGTTCTAAGTTCCAGACCCTTGCTGACAGGGTTTGGAGGCAGAAGCAGGAAGAACGGAAGGAAGAGGTCAGACTGAGCTACACTGCAAGATGCTGAAAAAGACAAAAGAAGAAAGAAAAAAAGAAAAAGGCAAAAAGTTGAAAATTTTGGATGCCTTAGTAGTTTCTTTAAATTGTTTCAGGTTAAGAATGATCTTACCAGAAATGTGAGTCTTAGATCTCTTTCTGATTAAAAATATATTCTTAAAGTATGACTAACATTATATAGACATATGGTAAAAAAACAAGATGAAAATGTTCTCGAGCATATCTCAATGCAGCTGATAGTAGTGTGTGGATTATTTTATAATACTAACATACAGTGCCCTGAGAGGTAAAGGGCAAGGTACATGGAGAAATTCCAAGTGTGACCACAGAGTGTGACCACAAAGGAACATGCGGAAGGAAACAAAAAGGCCTAAAAGATTCCTATCAAATTTACATAATGACTCAAAGATGCCTGTATTTAGAGAAAAGCAATCTAAGCACATGAAAATGCTAAGTAATCATTTCTAAGAAATGAAATGACTTATCATGGATCATAATCCAATTAGCTAGTAAACTGAGTTAGTGTTTATTTCGTTTTATAATATAAAGCTTAAACAGTAAGAATTTGAATAGAAAAGGTTTTAAAAAAGGGGATATGGAAAACTGTGTAAAGTCTGGCTATGAATTTTAAAGGAAAAGATTGGCTAAAAATAGCTTTCAAATAACTGCATTAAATCTATAAAAATCTTTGAGGAAACAAAGATAAAAACCACCTCTACAATAAATTTTGAAAGATTTTTGAAATAGTATACAAAACTAGTTCAAAATTTACCTTTGTACTATAATAATATTTCTCTCCATTTGATGTGTTCAATTCTGAGCAAGTTTATTTTTACTTGCTTTTAATTACAAGGGATTCTCTGAGCTATATTTAGTTGAAGTAGTAAGTTTTCTTCATTCCTAAGAAGGTGTTATACCAGTGGAATTCCTGTAATATGTTATTATATACTATTCTATAGCCTATAATTGACTAGTATAAAGGAACTAAGCCAACACAAAAGAAGAAACAAAAAATGACATTATTTATCTTTGTTGAGCCTTACTGTCCCTACCTATTAACACAATAGTAACAGTGTCTACTTCTTAATATGGTTTTGGAATTAAGTCATGTGTTCATTCATAATGGATGACATCAATATCATCAGTTCATCAATATCAACAGTTTATATTTGTCATTAGCAACATTCAACTTTTAAATTAGGATACATATTAAACAACTTACAATAAGATATTACAGGATTTCTTTATTTTTGGCAAGATGATCAGCTGTATCTATCATCAGTTCACTAAAATAAGAAACATTTAAAACAATATGAATACTACCAATATCCAGATTTCTAAAAAATGGTTAAGTTCGATAAAATTTCAAAAACAAAGCTTAACTAACAAGATGTTTCATCAACTTTTATCTGCTACATCAAAAACTTTTTTTTGTCTTTAAAAATATATTTCTTGGTCTAGGAATGTGGCTTACTGGTAGGGTGCTTGCCTAGCATGCATGAAGCCCTAGATTCGATTCCTCAGTACAACATAAACAGGAAAAGCTAGAAGTGGCACTGTGGCTTAAGTGATAGAATGCTAGCCTTGAGCAAAAGAAGGTGAGGGACAGTGCCCTGAGCTCAAGCCCCAGGATTGGGGGGAGGATGTGTTTGTGTGTGTATACACATATATATACATACACACATACACATATATACATACACACACATCTCCTTCAAAAAAGAGTTAATAGTAAACTCAAAAAACAAACTATTTAATGGAGTTAAGACCATTTCAAAAACTGTTATTTCCTACACTCCTCTTGATCAGAGCATATTGGAAATCTCTAAAATGATTCTATTGATGGAAACAACACAAATAACAAAAAAATAAACAGAAAAGCTCATGTTTAAATCCAGAAAGTAATGATGGTCTACACATAAAGGAATTAAGAAAGGTAAGACCTGAAATAAAGCAAAAACACAAATAAGAATCTTTAATTTTAAAACTGTGCAATCTTTCAGAGTATCTTGAAGACGACCAAGAAATTCCCAAATGGAGAGGTCACTAAATATCCAAGAACACTCACCCAACCATTGGTAGGCGACCTCTTGGAGACCCAGATGCTTGAATTAGCTGAAATAGTACCAAGTTTTTACTGATTACTCTTAATAGGGCAATGGAGCACAGGTAATCTCCATACTATTAAAATTCAAGGTCATTACTGTTGATAATTCTATTTACTATTACAAATGACACAAAGGAAAAGATTAACTAGTGAACCATAAAGAAAATGTGTTTTTAATTTCCTTTAGATCACCTAGTGATATAAACATGATAATATACAGCACAATACTAAATTTTCTAACTTAAAACATTATAGAATTCTTTAAGAAAGGGTATAAAATATTTTTACAGTAGTTCATATATTGATACTTTTGAGAAGTTTATCTAGTTTGTTTTTTTTGGCAGGGGTTTGAGCTCATGATCTCACACATGCTAGGCAGGTGATGCTTTACTGTTGAGCCATGTCTCCAGTCCTTTCCTGTCAGGTCACACCTAGACCATGATCTACATATTTTAGGCTTCCTATTGTTGATGGGATCACAGGCTGGCACCATCATACCCAGCTTCTTTCCATTGAACTGGAACATCACAAACAAAACCAGGCTAGCCTAGATTTAAGATCCTCCAATCTCAGCTTCCCATGAATTTGGGATTAACAGCTGTGTACCACCATACCTAGCTACTGGTTGTGAAAGAGTCATCATATATGCCTAGGCTCTTGAACCACAACCACCCAATCTGTTTCCCAAGTAACTAGGATTATAGGTGTGAGCCACTGGCACCTCATCAATAAATTTGTATAATGCAAATTCTCCAACACTAAGTACTTAACACATAGGAAAAGGTTTTTAGTTTGCTGTGCTCACGGGTGCCAGTGGCTCACACCTGTAATACTAGCTACTCAGGAGCTGAGATCTGAGGATCGTGGTTCAAACCCAGCCTGGGCAGGAAAGACCGTGAGACTCCTATCTCCAATAAACCACTAGAAAACCAGAAGTGGCACTGTAGCTCAAGTGGTAGAGCGCTTGCCTTGAGCTGAAGAGCTGAGAGACAGCACCCAGGCCCAGAGTTCAAGCCCCACAACTGACGGAAAAAAAAAAGTTTATAACTTTAGGACTTTAAACTTTACCAATCAGTACTCATATTTCAACCAACTAAGGAACCTCTACACTTAAACAAGACTCTCTTCTGATAGGTCTAGAATTTATGATTTTTTTAGTGTTACTGGAGTTTGAAATCAGAGCCTTGTGTTTGCCAAGCAGGCATTCTAGCACTTGAGACACTCCTTCAGTCACTTTATATTTTTTATGCCCAGGCCAGCCTGGACTGCAATCTTCCTATTTGTACTTCCAGGTTGCCACTGAATTCAGCCATTGTCTTTCTTTTTAGGATGACAGTGCGTGCCATCATACCTAGCAAGTGGTTGAGATGTAGTCTCTTGAACTTTTAGGACTGGGATGGCCTCAAACCACAAGGCCTCCCATGTAGCTAGTATTACAGGCTTAACCCCATCATGCTTGGCTCATAGGTAAACAATATTTTTTAACAGTATTGATTTAACATTGAAGTTATCAACTTAATGGAAAGTTTAATGATACTTAACTGAAAAGAGTGGTAAAAGAAAGTCAACACCTACATGAAAATCTCTAGAGCTGAATGACAGAATAGAAAATAAATACTTATTCCAAAAGTTCAAATAGAAGAGAAATTGTAAAGTGCTACCACAGGAATGGCCAAAGACAAGCAAGAGTCTATACTTCTTTATTTTCCCCATAAGATAAAAAATACTTCTGATTGACAAATGTGTGTCAAGTAAGATAGTAAGTAAAACAAGACCTATTTGGTTTGAATAGTTTAGACATATGAGTAAAAAAAGAACAGACTTACAAATTATCAAGTATGTACAGACAACCTAACAAATAAAGAGTGGAGTTACATGTCAGCAAATACACTCCAAACCTGGCTAATAAGAGATTTAAATATATTAGTAGGGATACTAATACAATTCATCCATATCTTATTAAATATCCAACAACTTCCAAAGTCCTTAAAACAGCAATAAAATAAAGAAAGCCAGAAACAATTTTTTAAAATTGTCTCTAGAAGAGAAAGAAACTATATGGGTATAGTCAGGGAAAAATCTGAAAATAGGATATTAAAAGGAACTGTCTAATACAAGAGTGACCAAGACTCCAGCTAGCCCTAAAAATATAAGAAGAAAGTAAGAAGAATTAATAAAGTAGGGGTTAGAAAAAAAATTTCACAAGGAAAATGCAACCACTTCAGATTTCTACTACAAAATTTAAATGACAAAGCATAGAAATATTACCTTTCTTTCGAAAGAGTGCATTTAGGTAACTTTCTGCTTGGCATTCAATCTTATCAGTGTTGGACTGGTCCTGAGATGATAGCTCCTCCGTTGGTGTTGACTGTGAAGAATCCAGTGATGGCATACAATCCTGAAATCATTTTTTAAAAAAAAAATCACTTTTTAAATAAGGAATTCCATTAATAATGTCAAGTTTAAAAAAAGTTTCCTGTTTGAAAAAGAGAAAATTCTATTAAAACAAAATATTGGGGACAAGAGTCTGAAAAAAGAAATTTTGTCCTGGGTACTGGTGGCTCATGCCTGTAATCCTAGCAACTGAGGAGACTGAGCACTGGGGATTGTGGTTCAAATCCAGACCGGGTAGGAAAGTCCATGAGACTCTTACCTTCAGTTAACCATAAAAAGCCAGAAGTGGAGCTGTGACTCAAGTGGTAGAGTGCTGGCCTTGAGCAAAAAAAAGCTCAACAACAGTATTCAGGCCTTGAGTTCAAGCCCCAGGACTGGTAAATACATACAAAAAGAAGCTATAACAGGGGGCACTAAAATAGGCTTTAATGCTTTAGCAAAATGACACATTTTTTTAATGTATTAAAAAAGGAGAACAAATTAAAATATAAGATGTACTGCTAAATGAATTCATTATATGATATGCCAGTAACATAATCTCTTACCAGAGTTTTAACAATAAAGTGGATATATATAGAGCCACTAGTCTGAACAAAAGCTGTATGGATTTTGAAATTCTATTTCTTAGCTCTTCTGACAATAGCATATAAAGAATCCATATTTCCTACCATGTAAGATGCTGGATACACAAATTCATGACCCATATGTATAGACAGTATATAGATACGCATACATACTTAATTTGCACAGGAACTATTTGGTAGCCAAAACACTTCAGCAAAGGGCTAAAAAAAAATAGTGGCATATTATCCTGAGAAATAAGGTTCTAAAATTACCTCAGACCAAAGTAAGCCTCTAAGTTAAACTCTGGGAAGGGAAATACCAAACTAGTCTAAAAGTAAATTTAATGATTTGGCGGGGAGGGGGAGAAAGGGAAACAAATGTAGAATGAGTGAAAAAAAGTTGAGTTTTGAAAAACCAGAACTGTAACGATTGTGCAGTTAGTATAAAAGTAATTTCATGGCATTAAAACTTACACTGACTGCTTCTCTCTGTAAGTTGCAAAATGAACATTTTTCATCCATAGACCAGTCAGTCAGCTCTTCTGGTTCACAGTCTTTAAAAGAGGGAAAAATATTCGTTAAAGATTTAGCTTTGTTAAAACCAATACAATTATCGCTTTCTCCAGCAATACCAAAAGAAAAGGGTAAGAAAAACAAAAAGGAAAACACAAAATATTTAAAAATAGTAAGAGGGAAGACTTTAGAGTTAACTGATCACATGTAGAAAGACACAAACAGAGAAGGCCTTAGAAAGAGTAATCTTACACTGTTACATGAAAAAGTAGCAAGAATAATGAGTTAGTAATAAATTAAGTTTTCAAACAACAAGCTTTTACTATTACTTGGCCTGAAAGAGTCAACTTATCACTGTATATTATTTCTATTTTCCAAATGAAATAATCTGAAGGAAGAAGTTATAAGGAGGAAGAGAATTTTGCACATCATGAAAATAAAATAAAGTATAAAAGACCTCAGCACCAAAATCCATAGAAGTGAGAACATGGGATAAGCCTTAAGAAAATAAGCAAGAATCCATAGATCAAAAATCAGATCAAGTATTTATTGTCAGTGGCTTTGCTACTAGAAAGCAGCAATTAGGAAAACAAATATACATTCAGTACAAAACATAGATTTTTTTTCTCAGAAGACTATTTTTTTTATAATACAATGTTTTAATTGTATTAGAAAGTTTCTAGAAAAAAAACATTTCTGCTGAGGGTATCGTAAAGCTGTAATTCTCAACTATATTTCAAAATACTGATTTTCAAAATTAAAGCCTGGAGCACAACAAACCTCTAAATTGTTTTCCTAAATACGTTTAGGAATACATTCAGTCACAAAACGTTTGTTCTCTGAGGAGGACTTGGTAACTAATTTGAAAAATGCTGGATGGCCACATATATTTTCTCACATGCTTTGTAAAAACAAGTTGAATACAAGTCTGTATTAGAATACACAGAAAATAAAGCTTACTTTTCTTAGAATGATAATGAATAAAAAATACTGGCTAGAGTCATCTCCTAGAACCCTCCTCCAGTAACCCAAATGCAGAGACAGAAGATCACAGAATCTGGTTAGATTATAACAATAGTGAAACAGTTATCACTACTATTTACACGAATCTGGAAGGCACTGAAAATGAGAACATAAGATAATGTGTATTTAATAGAAAGACAACTAAACTTGAAATATTTGAAAAACCTCTGATGATCACACATCACTTGTTGCACTATTTTTAAGTCAAAAGTTTTAATTACCGTGTATGCAAAAATAGGCTACATCTTTTTAGGTCAAATGAAAATGTGTTGTTGTTTTGTTTTGGTTGTGAGTTTTCAACTCAGGGCCTGGGTACTGTCCCTGAGCTTTTCTGCTCCAGGCTAGTGCTCTACAGCTTTGAGCTACAGTGCCACTTCTGGTTTTCTGGTGGTTAACTGCAGGTAGGTCTCAAAGACTTTCCTGTCCAAGGTGGCTAAAACCATGATACTCAGATCTTAGCTTCCTGAGAGGCTAGGATTACAGGAGTGAGCTACCAGCGATCAACTAATTTTCATCTTCTTGATCGGAGACAATCATCACATATGTATGTTCTTGAATACAAGATCATGCAGTGTCTCTTACTAGGAAAGCTGAGCTTTCCAACCAATAAATAAATGAGGAAGAAATGACAACGTGTCATTCTAAAGCTGAGGCTTTAAAATAGGCATTCAATTTCCCGCAGTCCTCTTGATCTTCCACCATTCAACAAATCTTGTCCCAAATAGAGTAGTCTGGGACCTGGAGTTACATGGAGAAGACATGATCACTATCCATACCCTAAAGTCCACAGGACTCAGATTTTTTTATCAGTCTACTATAGATTTTGAAGCTATTTGTCATGCAGTATTCTGGTAGCAAAATCAATACTTATATGCTAAGCAAAAAATAATTTTGATAAGTCAAGAAATTTTATTTGGTGGAAGAGACAGTACTGGGTTCTGATCACCTGTCTTAAAGCATGTGATCCATGTCTCAAGCCCTTTTTACTTTATTTCTGAGATATGGTCTCACATTTTGCCTAACAAAAGCCTGAACCATAATCCTCCTATTTAGGTTTCCTGTTACAGTGGTATGATCAGTCTGCACCACTATGTCTATTTTCTGTTAATCTGAGGTCTTATAAACTATTTTTCTTGGGGATGGCATTGAACTATGATCTTCCTGATCTTAGTGTTCAGAGTGGCTAGGATTACAGGCATGAGCTACTGTTTCCCAGCTGGGTCAAAGAAATCTTACTATTTTCTTTTTTTCCCCCTCAATCATGGCTTCATAAAAGAAATACAGCACTAAGATTTTTTAAGACTACTTGGCAGCCTGAAATTTCTATAATAAATATACTGATACAAGGATAGTAAATTTAGATTAAGACAATTACCAGTTTTAAGATAAAAACCAAGGCATGCTAAGAGTGTGTCATTTACTTTAGCTAATTTAGTAGGAATTCTCCAAGGAAAAAAAATGAACTGAAATAAATGCCTACACAGATAAACAGCATCGAATAATGAAATACAGAAAAGGTCTCAAATTCAATATTTTGTAGATTACTTTAAAAATACTTAATGATTACTCTGTAACTTTTGAGCCCTAAAAGATGATGGGGTATTACTTTTTCTACATGGGAAAGCAGATTTTGAAAAATCAACTACATATCAGATTTCTCCTTTTCCTAAGATTATCTTTCCTGTTCATTAAAAAATGCATACTTTATTTTCAACATCTGACACTGAATCAGATGTTCCTCTCAAAAACAAACTAACTTCCTTTTTGAAATTAATTAATAAGGTAGAAGCTTAAGACTGGTTAAATAATGCACCCTACAATAACAGACTTACAAGGAAAAGGAAATGTTGTAACAAAAACTGATAGTAAATGATTGACATAGGTCAAGCTTTCCACTATTATACTCTTACACTTAAAGCCTAGTTCCAATTTTATCGAATCTATCTCCAAAGTTAATGGACTTTGAAATCAAAGAACCTTAGTTCTAAAGCAGGGATTTCTCTACTAATCCTATGTGACCACAGGCAAATAAACTTTTATAGGGTTCAGCATTCTCATTTGAAAAAGCAAATTTGTTTGCTTAGGAAAATCTAAAGCTGGGCACCCGTGGCTCACACCTGTAATCCTAGCTACTCAGGAGGCTGAGATCTGAGGATCCCAGTTCAAAGCCAGCCCGGGACAAGACTCTTATCTCCAATAAACCACTAGAAAACGGGAAGTGGTGCTGTGGCCCAAGCCATAGAGCGTTTGTCTTGAGCTGAAGAGCTGAGAGACAGCACCCAGACCCAGAATTTAAGCCCTATGACCGACACAATAGATAAATAAATTTAAAAAGGAAGACACTGAAATTCAAAAGATGCTACTTTCATTTTATTCTAAATGTTTTAATTCTTTCTAGTATACATTGTTACTAGGACATAAATTAGTTTCCCAAATCAAATGACAGTAAAAAGCAAAAGAAGGAAATTAATAAGCTATATATTTTATGGAGATCACAAACAAGAATTACGGAGAAAGAATGTCAAAGATAGACAATACAATTAAAATAATTTCTCAGCTTAGGTTATAGTACAGTGGTACAGTTATTGAAAAACTTTATAGTGCTAGTTACAAATGCAAAATTGTATAACATGACTCATGTCATGGTTAAAAAAACTTAAAAACCTTAAAGCTTTTGATCTATTATCTAGAATAATCCACAGGAACTCTATAAATTTCAAGGGATAGTGAAAAATTGTGTGTTTACATATGCACCAGTAAGATATCATTCCCATCCTAAGGTTTAAGAGAATACAAAGTTATATGAATACCAGGATTTTAAGTTTGAGATCTCCAATAAAATTCCCTTTGTGTTTTGGTAATTTTATAAAACTGGGGAAAGTTAATTAATGCTCATACTATCCTATTATTATATATTATAGTTCAATATTACTAGTTCAATATCACTGAAATAACCTGATCATTTCTCCTTTCAAATACAAATAAAATGAATTAGAATATGACATACATGTATATGTTTATATATATATATATATATGTGTGTGTGTGTGTCATACATACACACGCACACACACACACACACACACATACACACACACACAAAACTTCATTTTCTTTAAATTGACTATTTCCGGATCATTAATAAAATCTACAACACAACTTTGAATAGATGAATACATCCCAACTACAGATATAAAATACTTTACTGAACACACCCTATTTTAAAATAAATAGCAAATTAAAAAAGAATAATCTTTTTTTTTGAGGGGGGTTTGGTCATGGGGCCTTGAACTCTGGGCCTGGGCGCTGTCCCTCAGCTCTTCAGCTCAAGGCTAGCGCTCTACCACTTGAGCCACAGCGCCACTTCCGGCTTTTTCCTTTTTGCTTATGTGGTGCTGAGGAATAGAACCCAGGGCCTCAGGCATGCAAGGCAAGTGCTCTACCACTGAGCCACCTTCCCAGCCAAAAGAATAATCTTAAAAGGACTATAATGTACAGTAAAACCACTGTGTTGTTAGTTTGTGTGTTTTGGCTTTACACATATTGATCAATTTATCTTAGGAAGACTATCCTAGTAATTCATGGGAGCCTGAATTTTACCAACCTAGTCTTGATAAACATTAGATTTTTAGATACTTTCTATTGGTGGCAAACTTAAATTGGAATACATTGAAATACTTTGGAAGCATAATCTGAGCCTAAGTAACATACTGTACTCAATTTTTTAAAATTATATAAAACATTAAGGAAATCCTAATGCATAGACAGTAAAAGTAAATGATTATAATTTTTGGCACACAGGAGAAAAAAAATCTATCAGTATGGATTAAGGACAAATTTAAAACAAAATGGGAACCATAAGATGAAGTAAATACTTAAGAATATCTTTTAGATGTAACAGTTGAAAACAAAATCAAAGGCACGTTAGACCCAATACGAAATGTATTAAGTTTAAATTCTGTTACTAGTCATCAATATCATTAATACCAATATTATATATTCAGGAGCCTTTACCTTGACCAGTGGTTTAATATTGGCCCAAACCTCTGCTAGCAGAGTTATGTTTATAGACATAAACATAAAATTGCATTGCCTTAATAAGTTTAACTTTCCAAAACTCAGAAGAAAAAAAAAGGCCTGACTTTTAATC
The DNA here is from genome assembly GCF_000151885.1 of Dipodomys ordii. Lineage (NCBI taxonomy): Eukaryota > Metazoa > Chordata > Mammalia > Rodentia > Heteromyidae > Dipodomys > Dipodomys ordii. The sequence continues at coordinate 4,750,869 of NW_012267224.1, forward strand.
AATATTCTTTAATAAAAATTTTATACCCTTAAAAAAAAGAGCAATTCCAGCTCTGCATGTATTAGGAAAAGAGTCCTAGTCACAACAGTTAAGGAAAATCCATTCTATAAGTCCACTGAAAAATAGGTTCTTCTATCCACAACTGTTTCACACATAAACAAAAAAGACTAGAAAGTATAAAAAAATAAAAATTTGGAGGGAGTACATTTTCAGTGTTTCACTAAAAGAATAAAAGTATATGAATATAAAAAAGATTTTTGGAAGACATTTAATTCAGCACTTATTTAATTCAGTTTAAATAATTAAATATGATTAGTATAATTAAATTGAGGCATATTTGCATAATTGATTTATTTAAATACTGTATAAAATAAGACAGAACTTTTAGTCTACAGAATAAAAATAAAATTATACTAACTTTAAATTTTGATTTATTGGGGCTGGGAAGGTGGCTCAGTGGTAGAGTGCTTGCCTTGCATGCCTGAGGCCCTGGGTTCGATTACTCAGCACCACATAAGCAAAAAGAAAAAAGCCGGAAGTGGTGCTGTGGCTCAAGTGGTAGATCGCTAGCCTTGAGCTGAAGAGCTGAGGGATAGCGCCCAGGCCCAGAGTTCAGGCCCCACGACTGGACCCAAAAAAATTTTTTTTTGATTTATTGTGGTATTTTAAAAATGGGTAGGTACAGAATATTTTGATTGTATTCATTTAAAAGTATTTTCTAAGTAAAAGACCAAACTTCATAGAACAACCATTTTTCATTTGTTAAATGGGACAGGATATTAAAACTTTAAAATAAAAAATTTTAAATTACCTTCAAATAAACTGAGGTCTCTTCGTAGCCGTGGTCCATAAAGCCCTTCTAAGATACTCTCAAAACCTGTGTTTTTAAAGACAGAAAGGAGTACTAAGTACTGGAAAAGTTACATTTTTATCAGAATAAAAATTTCATATCAACCAGTGCTGTTTTGCCCCTAGTTTAATTAAATTGAACTAGACAATATATAATAAAAACAGCTATACAATATCAAAAATCATAGGTATAAAGAAATTATAAAATATTCAAATGAAAATATACATAGTAATTAAAAAATCGATGTCATTTTAAAACATCTATGTCACTTAAAATATTCCATTCATTAAAATACGTTTGCACACCATGTACCATTTGGGTCAATGAACGCATGCAGGGTGGTGGTCCCATAACACTGTTATGGAGCTGAGAAATTAAGCAGAACTTATTATTTTACCTTTTCTAAATTTCAATACTTATACAAATACTTATCATTGTGTTAAAACTGCCTACAGTGCTGGGTGCTGGTGGCTCATACCTATAATCCTAGCTACTCAGGAGGCTGAGATCTGAGGATCCTGGTTCAAAGACAGCCCAGGCAGGAAAGTCCGTGAGACACTTATCTCCAAATAACCACCAGAAACCTGGAAGCAGCACTGTGGCTCAAGTGGTACAGTGCTTGCCTTGAGCCAAAGAGCTCAGGGACAGTGGCCAGGCCCAGAGTTCAAGCCCCACAACCCGCACATTAAAAAAAAAAAATGCCTGCAGCATTCAGTATAGTAAAATGCTGTACAGGTTTGAGGCCTGAGACTCATAGGCTATACCTTTGGCTTTGTGCAAGTACATTCTACGTTTGTTCACACAATGATATAAATCACCTAACACATTTCTCAGAATGGATTGTGCTATTAAATGAAGCATGAAAATATTATAAACAGATCTGTTATATAGTAATCTTGTGAAGAAGGAAAGTTTCTTGTAGATTACATGTATTAGCATACTTTTAAAAATATAGCATCTTTAATTGACAAGAATAAGTGAATGTTTATGGGTACAAACTACTGCTGTGAAAAATGTACTTTAAAATTACTTTAAAAATTAAGACACAGAACTTGTTCATTGCTATGGACTGCTTTAACCTTTAAGGATAAAATCAATGAAAATTTTATCTAATAAAATCCTAGTTTAATATGTTTTGCAAATATTCTCATTTCTAATATACTAACTTTAAGATTTTACATTTTGCTTTTTTGAAGTCTCTATTCATGTTCATTTTCAAGGAACTTAATAAGCAAACTAAAAGGAATCCTAAGGCCTGGGGAAGGCCAGGATAATAAAAGGATTGGCGAACCAGAAAAAGGAACCAATGAAAGCTTGAGTGGAAGAAAACTACCAAAGGTGGGCTGGGAAGAGTAATGGTAGATAAAGAAAGTAGATTTTTCTTGGTGATATTCTTAAATTGTAAAAGATGAGTAACATATGTAAATAAATATATTTAATAAATTATAAAAGATTTTTTTAAACACGTAATATCTCTAAATCAAGATTCATCTTAAAACCAATGGTATTTCATAGCAAAAAATAAGATAGTATTTCTTCATTTAATAACTCAAGGATTGGGCTGGGAAGGTGGCTCAGTGGTAGAGTGCTTGCCTTGCATACAAGAGGCCCTGGGTTCGATTCCTCAGCACTACATAGGCAGGGGAAAAAAAAGCCGAAAGTGGTGCTGTGGCTCAAGTGGTAGAACCGTAGCCTTGAGCTGAAGAGCTGAGGGACAGCGCCCAGACCCAGAGTTCAGGCCCACAACCGGACCCAAAAAATAAATAACTCAAAGATTCATCTTACAATCATTATCTTAGATTTGATAAAGATAGTTTTCATAATATGGTACTTGGGAAATAAATTAGGTGTTAAAGTGTTTATTGAACAAATTGGTACTAGTTTGCACAGGTGAAATTAGTACTAGTTTGCACAAGTGAAAACTTGAAGAAAAATGAGTGATCTGCTGCCAAAGAGGGCTATTAGAATGTTATATAAAAAAAAAAAGACTTCCATGTTGGATAAAGACCAGGCTTTATAAGATCAAACTGTCCTATTATTAAGATATTCTAATTCAATTTGTGAACAATGTGCTTCAAAATATTACTACAAATTACTATTTTAGGATGTGATTTTCTGGCATGTTAGACAAAATTTATACCCTTTTTCTATATAGGGCTATACAACTAAAAATAAAAAATACTTATTTCTCAAATTTAAGTTTGGTACAGCATTATCCTTGAGCAAAAAAAGCACAGTAACAGCACTCAGGCCCTGAGTTCAAGTCCCAGGACTGGCATTCAGGCAGGTGTGTGTGCATGCATGCATGCACGTGCATAGACACACACACATACATACCCACATACAAACACACACACAATTTTCAAACTGTAGGGTTAATGTTTTATTTTTAGTTAAAAGGTTTTTTTTTTCTCCTTTTTCTTGGCATAGCACTGGTGGCTCATGCCTAAAATACTAGCAACTGAGAAGGCTGACAAGATCCATAGGACCCACAGGATATGAAGCCAGCCTGAGCAGAAATGTCTGTGATACTTCACTGCCAAAATAACCAGCAAAAAGCAGGGCTAGTGGCATGATTCACAATATTTCTTCATTTAATAGATCAAGGATACATCAATCAATATCTTAGATATGATATAGTTATCATTGTATGGTGCTTGGGAAATACATTAGGTACTAAATAAAGTGTTTGTGGAATAAACACAGAACACAGAAGAGCAAATAAGCCTCTTGAGTGCAAGGCCCTGAGTTCAAACCCCAGTACTGCCAAAATAAAGTCTTGTTTCTTAGACCTGAATGGCATCCTGCAATCTCAGCAGCAAGGTGGCGGAGGTATAATGGTAGTGAGACTGAAGCTGGCCTTGGATACAAAGCAAGGTCAAGCCTAGACAACATGCTCAATAGTTTTATTTTTTTTGCATATTTATAGAAAGTAAATTGATGTTAGTATATTAATGTGCATCTAGTAATTACACTAAATTATCTGATAAATTTTGGAAATGTATGATCTGCAGGCATGATTATGGTTGTTTTTCCTCAATACTTAACTTTTTCCCCCTTGTTCTTGGCCTTAACGCTTTGGTGTATTTCTGCAATGATATTGAAAGAGGCTATCTCTGACCTATAACTCAATCTAAGTGGGAGAGCACTCAAAATGTCATCACTAAATGTAGTATTTCCTGTGTTCTCTTAAAATAAATATTAGTTATCACATCAGGAAACTTCCTTCATTTCTAGCTTGCTAGGAATTTATTATGAATAAATGTGGAATTTTATAAAATGCATTCTGAATTTATTGAGATAATTAAAAGATTTAATACATGATTAATACCCATTGTGTTATATTTTTTACATGTTGGTTACATTTAATATCCTTCAAACTTTCAGTATGTAGTTAGTTCACGATTGAAACTGTCTTATAGTATCAATGTTATACTATGTTCATAACAGAATAAATGGCACAATTCCTTCTACTCTCTAAGAAATTCTCTATGAAATGTACTACCGTTTTCTTGAATGTTATACAGAAATGCCAGAAGACAGCTGGGACTAATGTCATTCTAAAGTCTCTACAACTCATAAACCTTATTTAACTTTCATTAAGTATATTCTACTTTCTATATTCTATTGAAGTATATTGCAGTTTCATTGTATCATGTTTCTTTTTTAAAAATACATAAATAGTGATCCTTCACCTATCATGGGAGTTACATTCCAGAGACCCACATGACAGGTGACAAACCACTAAACAATAGTAAGTGAACCTTGATATAGGGAGGGATGACTATTTAGCTGCTACTTCCTGTATTTTCACCTATTGTGGGGGATCTCTAGAACCTAACTTCTACAATCCGCGAGAGATCACTGTACTCTATTTCTTATATTCAGGGAATATGTCAATTTCCACTTACATTTTCCAATTTAGCCACATAAAGTTTTATGTACTTAATATCCAAGCATCATCACTGATGCTGTACACTCCTATTAATTCTTATTTTTTCCCAAATATATTAAAACTTTTTCAATTTTATTTTCAGAACCTGAAAAGTCCTCATGATTTATTATCTCTTGTGTTTTTCTTTTTTCTTTTGATCAAGGAAATTTCCTTCCTTCCTTTTCTTTTTTCTTTTTTTTTGGATTTTTTTTTGGGGGGGTCTGGTTGTGGGGCCTGAACTCTGGGCCTGGGTGCTGTCCCTCAGCTCTTCAGCTCAAGGCTAGTGCCCTACCACTTGAGCCACAGCACCACTTCCACCTTTTTTCTCTGTGCTTATGTGGTGCTGAGGAATCGAACCCAGGGCCTCATGCATGCAAGGCAAGCACTCTGCCACTGGGCCACCTTCCCAGCCCCTCTTCCTTCCTTTTCTAACATAACTTAATGCACAAATTTCTCTAAGCTCATGCTATGACTTCAGATGTATCATATTTTCTTTAAGTCATGTAAAATATTCTAATTTTCATTATGACTTTTGTTTTGACCTAAGGATATTAAGCAGGGTATGTCTTAATTTCCAGATAAATAAGGAGAGTTTATCCAAAATAATTTTACATTGTAGCAAAAAAAAAAAATCCAATATGACCAATCTGGCTGGATGTCCTGATGTTGTTTTTGAGGTCAACATAGACAATTTTTAAAAATCCTCAACATATTCTCAAAGGCACAGCATATCTTAAAATTGTTGAGTCCAGTGTTTCCAACTCATGTATTCTTATTGTTATGTACATTAGCTGTATTAGTTGTTGATAAAAGTATGCAAGAGAGAATATTGTGTTTTTGTCTATTCCTTTTTAGGTTCTGAACCCTTTTATACTTGATGTTTAGAAGCAAGTAATTAAGTGCCTATAACTTCACAATTAATATATCTCTCTGGAGAATAGAACTTTATGTAAATTATGAAATGACCATCTTTATATCTAGCAGTGATTTTTGCATTTGACTATTTGGTCTAATAGTACATGAAAATGTTTTATTATTTGTTTTTAAGGCAAGATTCTTTTCAGTTTTCCTTTACAACTTGTCTTATTAAATTACATACAGCAGGATTTCTCTTTTAGTCCTTTGACTCTTCTTCATAATTTACCAGAGCTTTTAATATATTTGGAATTGAAGCCTCTATTTTTGTTTTATTTATGTCTAGGTTATACAGTGTTATTTCTCTTCTTTCTTGTAAACTTTGAAAATACTTATCCTATTTTGTCCCTCTTGCATCAGTATGAAAGTTGTGATCCATATTTCTCATCTTTTTGTGGATAACCTAGTCTGAAAAACTCTGCTAGATATTTTTGTTTACCCTATTAAAGTTTAATGCAATTATCTTATTATTGGGTTTGTATCTAATATCTTCATTTTCTATGTTTCTCCCATTACTCTGCTTGATCAATCAAATATATATATATATATATAATATACTTTGACCATATTCACCTCAATGTTCACAACGATTTCTCCCATTCATAGCTCTAAACAAATACTCAATCCTAGCTACTCAAGAGGCTAAGTTCTGAAAATCAAGGTTTGAAGCCTGCCTGGGCAAAATAGACATTTTATCTCCAATTAACCAGCAAAAATCCAGAAATAGAGGAGTGGTTTCAATGATTAAGCACTAACAATAAGTGAAAAAGTCAAGCAAGAATGAGTCCAGGAGTTCAAGTCCCAGTACCAGCACTAAAAGAAAGAAAATCATTCCTTGAGGAAAAAAATAGGTTCAGTTTTTGTGTTTTTGTTTTTCTTTTAAATTCTGTTCTTGAGGCTTAAACTTCAGGCCTGGGTACTCTCTCTGAGCTTGCATCCGTCCGTCCGTCTGTCCACCCACCCATCCATCCATCCATCCATCCATCTATTTTTATACTAGTCCTAGGGCTTGAACACAGGGCCCAAGTGTTGTCCATTCTGTCCCTGAGCTATTTGGCTCAAGGACAGTCCTCTACCACTTGAGCCACAGCTTCACTGCTGGCTTTTTGGTACTCAATTGGAGATAAGAGTCTCATGAATTTCATGGTCTGGGCTGGCATTGAAGTGTGATCCTCAGATCTGAACCTCTTGGGTAGCTAGGATTATAGGCATGAGCCTCGGTGCTTGGTGAAACTTCAGTTTTTATAACTATTGTACTTCATGGTCTACTGAAAATCTTATGTTAGAGTTCCTGTTTGTCCCAACTGATCATCAGAAACCGGTGTAAGACCACACATTTGTCATAAATCAACATGTTGAATTGAAATCATTTCATATAACGACTTGGATTTTGAAAATGGTTTTAAAAAAAGACCATATATCTCTCTAACACATTAATATAAAATTATCTGTCATCTTAATTTGCAGTTCTCTTAATTGTTACTGAGGTTCAGCATATTTTCAAGTATTCTACTTTCAGCTTTCCTTTTCGGCCACTTCATAAATTGCAAATGCTTCTCTATCATTGTTTTATCTGTGTTCTTTCATACAGAGCTTACTGTGTTTATGTGTCAGTGTTTTTTTATCTTGTTTAATGATTGATGTATTTTTCTTGTGTAATAAAAAATTTAAGTCATAATTATGTCTATTTGTACACATAGTTATGTAATCCATCAAAACTGATTTTTATAAATACTGCACTATACCAGAATAAATTTTATCCCATGCACCATTCTGATTGGTAGGTCATTATTATCCATGAGACCCTAAAATTGGTGTAAGTATGTATTTTTAATATAAGTAGCCTTTTGAAGTAAACTTACTGCCATAAAATTCACTCACTTTGCTTTTAAATATTTGCCTTTTCTGGATATTACAAATGAATTGAATCATATCATATATACTTTTATGTCTGGCTTCTTTCATGGAGTGTAAAGTCTTTAAGGTTTATCCTTCAACATTTCAGTCTTTTTAATTACAGAACTGCACTCCATTATATAGAAATATTGCAAATGCTTATCATTTACATCTAATGAAAATTTGAGAGTGGTTTCCGTTTTCCAGCTGGAGGCTACTCTGAAAAACGCTGCTTTGAGCATTTGTGTTCTAATCATTGTAGAGTGTATGTTTTTATTTTTATTGGGCAAGATAGCAATATGGTAAAACTCTATGTAACATTTGGGGAGATTGCTAAGTATCTTTCCAAAGTGGTTGCAACATCCTATATTCTTTTCAGTAATTTTGCCATATTCTTACCTACTGTTGTTTGCCTTCTTGATTACAACCATACTAGAGGGGTGCAAATGGCATTTTTCAGTGACTAATGGTGCTGAATATTCTCCCATGTTCTTACTAGAAGCCTGTGTATGTTATGTGGTGAAATGTGTATTTGCTTGCCTGTTTAATGGAGCTGACCCTATTATTATTGAGTTATATGATCTGTAAATATTTTCTTCAAGCTTGGAGATATTTTGAGCACAAAATGTTGTAACTTTAGTTCCATTATATCTTTTTCTTTGTCCATCTGTTTTTAAGTCTTTCTACTGTTCTGTTTGACTATTTTAAGCAAATACTACCACTATATGGTAGACATTACTGCTTTACAATTTCTTAAAATATCCTTAACATCTTCTTGTCTTCCCAATAAAGGTCTAATAATTAATTACTTCAGCTTACCTAACAGTTTTTACAACCATGAAAAATACTAATTTGTAACTGATTACAAATATAATTTTTCTAATGTTTCCAAAACACATGTAATTTTTGATGTAAGTTTTTTGGAAGATATCTATATTACAATAAATATTTCCTTCTGTGCAGCTGTCTCTTTTTACCATTTTCTTTAAAAAATTTATTGTTATTATAAAGGTAATATACAGAGGGATTATAGTTACATAAGTTAGGAAAAGAGTACATTTCTTTTTGGACAATGTCATTCCTTGCCTCACTCTCTCCCAGTTTTTCCCTCCCATTCGCATACACAAGTTGTAGAGCTCATTTTCAATACAGTGTCTAGTAGTACCACTGCTGCATTTGTTCACCCTTTGTCCCTCCATTTCTGTGCCCCCCACCTTTCCAAGGATAGATAAGTGGACAAACAAAGAGTCAAGGAAAAGAAACCAAAAACAGCCACAAAAGAAAAACTTCCTGTTTCCATTTCTTGGAACTGTCTTGTTTTCTTCCAGAGTAATAGATTATTAAGTAATGGGAAAAGGGATATGGTACTTGTCAAAGACTAGATTCAATGACATAAAAACAAAAACCCAAAATTTTATTGAAGCTAGGCACCTAGCCTCTTTCCCTGATACAGAAATGAATTTTTGGATAGAATCTGATAGCAATAGGACCAATAGCTGAGTGTTTCCTTGCCATAGTTTTCTCCATAAAGTTCAAAATTCAACACTCTGTCCCCAGCCCTACAATTCTTGACATATTCTGGGGGCACATTTTTGCTGTCACTAGGGGCACAAACTAGGGGATGGGAGGGTTATGGAATAAGTGGAAACCTGCCCACTTACTGAGACCCTTTCCTAAACTCAACTGAAATACATACACACACACACACACACACACACACACACACACACACACACACACACACAGTATCATTTCAAGTACTGAAAAACAAATATGCTCAATTTGAATACTTGAAAGCAGAGTATCTTAGGAAATCCACTGTTGTCAAAAATGATAAGGCAGAATTCTAGTATTTGATGTCTCATACTGCTGGAAATCAAGTCAAATCCAAACCAAAATTAAAAAACAGATGAAAAACACCACCCAAACCCACATTTTTCTTAAATAATGGCAGCTAAATTTCTGGTCTGGAAAATACAGCCTTCAGATCTACTACATGTAGGCAAAAATAAAAATGTTTTATAGTTTTCCTAGGGCCAAAAAGCAGTTTAAGGCAAAGATTTGAACCACTTCCACATTCAAGCTTTATTTTCTTGTGTTACATCACTCTTTGACCCAATAATAAAATTTCTGAAGCCCTAAGTTTGCTGAATGTGATCTCCCCTCATTGTCATGCTCACACAGGGATACATTTGTTTATCTGTATTTATGATTACAGAGGTGAAGCACATCAAGTGATGGTAAGATACAAACAGTGGGTAATTAAAGTAGAATGCATAAAACTTGAAGACAACTTGATGGATACCCTGCTAATACTCAAATCCTTGAAAAATGCCACTGTGTATCACTTTGGATATTCACATAACTTGTCTTTTAGCCATATTACCCTCCAACCACTCTCAAAACATATCTGTAGAACTCCTACCCATTCTTAAAATCCTAAGAAGTACTGCCTCAAATTAAAAATTTCATCCAGCCAGGCTCCAGTGGCTCATGCCCGTAATCCTAGCTAATCAGGAGGCTGAGATCTGAGGATCATGGTTCAAAGCGAGCCTTGGCAGGAAAGCCCGTAAGACTCATCTCCAATAAACTACCAGAAACCTGGAAGTGGCACTGTGGCTCAAGTGGTAGAGCTCTAGCCTTTAGCTGAAGAGCTCAGGAAGAGTGCCCAAGCCCAGAGTTCAAGCCCCACAACCGACAAAAAACAAAAGAAAAATTCATCTAGTAGAATATAACTTTAGACTAGACAAGACTCATTATTTCATGCTTTGCAATTACTTATACAATGTCTTGTATTATTTCCTTTGGAGTACTAACCATAATTCTAGTAAACTATATAATTTTCATGTCTCTTTCCAACTTATCAATTTTTTTGTTTCACACACATCTGCAGGCTATGTTAGTCACTTTTCACTGCTATGACAAAATGTTTGAGAAAGTGACTTAAAAAAGGAAAAGTTTAGTTTGGTTCATAGTTTCAGAGCATGTACAGCCAGCTCCATCCAGCTCCATCCAGCAGAACATCATGGAAAAATGCTGCTCAACTAATGGCAGCTAAGAAAACAAGGTAGGGTACACCTATGCAGGGAGAAGATAAAGCCTTCACAGGCAACACCACCTACTTCCTCCTAGCCACACATTCAGCTATGAACTAACTCATCAGTGATTCACTGATGAAGTTACCACTGTCACAATCCAATTGCCTTTCAATAAGGGCTACTCATAGAGGGCCTCATTTTCAACTCATGAGTCTGTAGGGCATAATTCTATAATCACATGGCTATTAGGTATTCCAGAAACTGGGGAGTTAATTATTGAGCAAGAAAAGACAAGAGGGCAGTCATGGGGGAAAAAGTAACATAAATCCTTATTTAACATTTTTATTTGACAAATGCTACAAGGATCTACAAATTCCAAGGAGAAAAGGAACATGCCATCTTATTTGGTAAGCTAGCCTCATAATAAATATTAAAGGGAAAAAATTCACTTCATATTCAATCTCAAAATGATTTTTAGAATGCAGCTGAATCTGGAACTTTAAAACTTTGCTATTAACAGTTTTGCTTCACATCAAGTAGGTTTCTGAAATTCCTCACTGTTCACTTACATCTATTTTCTTGCTTAGTTTAACACTTCTATTTCTTCAGTTTCATTGCTACCAATACTTCTCTCTCAGTAGCATCTTACTGCTCTGTTTCTTTCCTTCTTTCTTTCTTTCTTTCTTTCTGTAAGCATGTGTCGGATTTACATGCTGTTATGGCTCAAGGACTTCAGGCACCTCTATTAGAAAAGTTTCTCTATTATAAAGTCTTGAAGACTCCATATTTGGAAACACGAGTGTGCACACAGAACTACCAGTACCTTTTTTAATAGGAAGAAGTCAATGATGCTGCTAAGTATCCAAAACGACCCTTTACGACAAATAATTATCTAGTTTCAACTGTCAAACAGAATGGGGTTGGTATCATTTTATGCACATTTTAGTAGTAAATCAGATTTGGGACTGGAAAGGTGGCTCAGCGATAGAGCACTTGCCTTGCACGCCTGAGGCCCTGGGTTCGATTCCTCAGCACCACATAAGCAAAAAGAAAAAAGCTAGAAGTGGCGCTGTGGCTCAAGTGGTAGAGTGCTAGCCTTGAGCTGAAGAGCTGAGGGACAGCACCCAGGCCCAGAGTTCAAGCCCCACCCACCCAAAAAAATAAATAAATCAGATTTGTAAAGAAATAAAGAGAAATTATATTATACCTTTATATTGTCCTCAACCTGTCTGGTGGTTCAACCTATAAAATGTAGCTGAATTTTATAGCTAGCAGAGAACCTGGTTGTAGGGCAGGATAAACTATTCAACCATACTTAACACAATGATTTTTCACTGTGTATGTGTGTGTGTTTTTTTAAATCATCAGTTGTGGGGCTTGAACTCGGGTCCTGGGCACTGTCTTTAGGCTTTTTCACTCAAGGCAAGCACTCTACAACTTTGAGGCACAGTGCCAGTTCCAACAAAATGGTCCCCCCCCCATACGATGGTAGAAGAGTTCTTAAATAAAATGCAAAAAAGGAAAAAATGAGCCAGGCACTGGTGGCTCATGTCTGTAATCCTAGCTACTCAGGAGGCTGAGATCTGAGGATCGTGGTTCAAAGCCAGCCTGGGTAGGAAAGTCATGAGATTATCTCCAAAAAACCACCAGAAAACTGGAAGTGGCACTGGGGCTAAGGTGATAGAGTGCTAGCCTTGAGCTAAAGAGCTGAGGGATAGCACCCAGGCCCAGAGTTCAAGCTCTACGACAGGAAAAAAAAAAAGGAAAAATGATTGTAGCAAATGACAATGCTTGGAGAACACTAAAACAGATGATAAACCCTTCAAATATTCCTTAAGTGTACTTGTGAGGAAGGAAAAAAAGGCAACAGAGAAAATCAATAAACAGTATAGGAAATGTCTAATGAGCAAGACTATAGAGCTAAACCCTGATAGAAAATATAAGAAAAAGCCGGGTGCCAGTGGTTCATGCCTATAATCCTAGCTACTCAGGAGGCTGAGATCTGAGGATCAGCCAGCCCAGGCAAGAAACTCCATGAGACTCTTATCTCTGATAAACCACTAGAAAACCAGAAGTGGTGCTGTGGCTCAAGTGGTAGATTGCTCACCTTGAGCTGAAGAGCACAGGGACAGTGCCCAAGCCGAGTTCAAGCCCCTTGACCAACAAAAAAAAAATAAAAATTAAAAAAAATATATATATATATGAAAAAATGGTAGAAAATACTATCATTGTCATTTGACATGAGGGATAATAGTTAATAAGGGCCTTGGTGGTTAAAGCAATGATGAAAATCTTAATCTCAGAGAAGACAAATTCAGGATAAATAAGTCTAGAAATAAAAAAAAAGATTTTACAAATGAGAAATACTACTTCAGTATCAAATGGAGATAACTTACAAGACTCATCAGGTTGTGTGTGTGTGTGTGTGTGTGTGTGTGTGTGTGTGCACTTGCACAAGCTGGTTCTAGGGCTTGAACTCAGTGCCTGGGCACTGTCTCTGACCCTTTTTGCTCAAGGCTAGCTACAGTTCAACTTCTGGCTTTTTGTGGTTATCTGGAGATAAGAGTCTCATACACTTTCCTGACGCGCAGACTCCGAACTGTAAACTTCAGATCTCAGCCTCCTGAGTAGCTTAGATTACATGCATGAGGCACTGGGACCCTGCAAGAGGGATCAGTTTTTAAAACAAAACTCACAAGAATATTACTGTGCTATAAACCGTGCCTTATTTCAGTGAATCAACTGATTGGTTCATTGATTTAATTCTGTAAAAAGAAGCCGTTCATAAAGTCACATTTATAAGACAGAAAGTAGGGAGAGCAATCAGTAATCAGTTTTTACTCCTTGAAATCTCAGCGTTGGGCTGGGAAGGTGGCTCAGTGGCAGAGCGCTTGCCTTGCATGCATGAAGCCCTGGGTTTGATTCCTCAGCACCACATAAGCAAAAAGAAATAAAGCCGAAGTGGAGCTGTGGCTCAAGTGGTAGAGCATTAGCCTTGAGCTGAAGAGCTGAGGGACAGCGCCCAGGCCCAGAGTTCAGGCCCCAAGACTGGACCCTCCCTCCCCAAAATAAAATAAATTAAAAAAAAAAGGCAATGTGAAATGATTTAAAAAAAAAATCTCAACGTGTGTGTGTGTGTGTGTGTGTGTGTGCATGTGTGTTTGCGAGCACGTGCGTGCATGTGTGCACACGGGTTTGAACTCAGGGCCTGGAAAATTGCTCCCTAAGTTTTTATGGTCAAGCCTAGTAGAGCTCTACCACTTCCCCAAACTCACTTCTTATAAGGTTTATCAATCATGTGTGATAACAACACAAATATGTGTCACGTTAAACTGCTTAACATACTAGGAATTAATTTTAAGATAATTCTGTATGTAACTAAATGCTATAACAAAGAGTTTTTTTACCTAATTTCTATTAGATCTATGCTTATGATTATAATTTTAGTATTAAAATGAATATAATAATTCTTTCCTTCAAAAATGGTTTAAATACTTGTGGTGCTAGGAAGACAGGGTAAGAGAAAACAAGCTTTTTCTTTGGATATATATATGCATACATATATAAACTTTGAACTTGTGGGAAATAAGCAGTCACTGTAACATAACTGTTTATGGCAGAGGGATGAAAGCACATGGAAAAGCACAAACCCCAGGTCTGAATGAATTACGATGAATCACGGAAAAAGAGAAATCTAGTTACCTAAAATGATTTAAAAAATATCCAGGAAATGAACCAAAATTAATAATACATAAGGCAAAATAATGCTCATTGTATTATTTCTAATAATGCAAACTGGAAACAATCCATTTATCTCTCAAGAGGGATACAAAGTTTGTACACACTATGAGTTATAGAGCACTGACAGTGAAATAGTATCTAAAGACAACTGCATGAATGAATCACACAAAATACTGTTTAAAATATTAAACACAAAATATATAGTACATAATTCATTAAAAATACATAGTACATAATTCATCTCAACAAAGTGTACCAAAATAGGTAAAATTAATCTATTGTATTGAAAGTCAGATACTATTTAAAATGGGGTAGGGCATAGATATTGTAATTGGAGGGACTATGAGGGGATTCTTCAGGAGGTCCTATTTCTTGATTTTGTGGTAATCATTTATGAGCATATTCACTTTATTCACTGAGGTATAAGTTTATGGTTTCATGCTTTTCTTTCCTTTTTTTTTTTTGGTCAGTCATGGGGCTTGGGCTTGGGTGCTGTCCCTGCGCTCTTCAGCTCAAGCCAAGCACTCTACCGTTGGAGCCACAGTACCACTTCCGGTTTTCTAGGGGTTTATTGGAGATAAGAGTCTCATGGACTTTCCTGCCCAGGCTGGCTTTGAAAGGTGATCCTCAGATCTCAGCCTTCTGAGGAGCTAGGATTATACGTGTGAGACACCCACACCCGGCTGGTATCATGCTTTTCTCTAAATAGTTACATTAAAAAAAAAAATGAGACAAAAGCTGAGCGCCACTGTGTCATGCCTGTAATCCCAGCTACTCAGATCTGAGGATCTCAGTTCAAAGCCAGTTCAGGTGAAAGTCCATGAGACTCTTATCTTCAATTAACCACAAAGAAGCCAGAGGTGGAGAGTGCTAGCCTTGAGCAAAAGAGGCCAGAGACAGTGCCCAGGTCTGGAGTTCAAACTGCAGGACTGGCATTGAAAAGAAGAAAAAAAGAAAAACAATGCAATAAGAGCTACTATCATCTCAAAAGAGAGCATAGAAGGCAGAGTATGACGGTCTGTTACTCTATAAAATGCTAAAGACAATTCTGATAATAATGTGAAGGCTAAAAGGATCTGTGTAAAATCACAAGGAGGCCACAAGTATTTAGAAGTAACTAATACTAATAATATATAATTATTAATACATAACAATTATTACTATGCCACTATTACTAATGTAGTTGTTCAATGGTGGTGTTCACAGTAGGATAGTAAAAACAAACCAAGAAAACCCAAAAAACCAACAAACCCTAAGGCAGGAAACTGAAGCAAGTTGTGGTAGTTCTAAGCCTTAGGCGAATCAATAAAGATAAAATTCCATCTTCATATTTGATAGAAAAGTCTCAGACAAGCCATGTAGCTTCTATAATTCTCAATCATTTCGTCTATAAAGGTAAAAACTGCATTATTTCATATGTGAAAGGATGATAATATGTATAAAAATTTAACATAGTGATTAACACATGTTAAACAATATATATTAGCTATCAGTATCTAAAATTATTAGTGCTGCTGGGCACTGGGGACTCACATCTCTAATCCTAGCTACTCAGGAGGCTGAGATCTGAGGCCAGCCAAGGCAGGAATCTATGAGACTCATAACTGCAAAAAAGATGGATGTAGAGCCATGGTTCCTTGGTAGAGTGCTAGCTAGCCCTCAGTGCAAATGCTCAGGGACAGCTCCCAGGCCAGAGTTCAAGCTTCAGGAATGGGGGGGAAAATTCTTAATGCTGAAAAATCTACCAACCAGCATGTACATGACTATGTAGTTTTAAAGGATAGAAGTGATTATTCATGAGAATATATGTCATTCAACTATATCCTTTCTCAGTGACCAATATTAGGGAATGTACATATACACATATACACATTCACTTCTAAATTTATGTATGTTGAGAGAAAAAAATAAAACCTTGAGTTCACACCAATTGCTCATTTCCAATCCACCATTAAAGAGCATCCTAGTGTACTCTACTTCTGTATCTGCAACTCCTTTTCTGGACAACAAGGAACCTTGAGTCTCATTAGCCTTTTATTTAGTTATTTGGGTGATCACTCTATATGAAACCACATGCTCATGCATCAGTCTCCCATTCCCCCACATGAACTCTCTTACTCCTCTAGGTCCTGATATTCTTATCTTACTCCATGTATACAGTCACCTTGCCATGTAAAGGCTCCTTCTTATGCCTCAGACCTAGCACTTCTTCTGTAAGACTATCTTCCCTATCCTCCTCAGACTGTGACATCCCAAACCGCAGTTCCTCCAATAAGATACCTTCCTATACTCACCTCAACCTTGTGTCTGATACTCTGCACTTAGTAAGAACACATTGCTCTCCTTGTTAATGACACCATTCACTCAGACACCTCCATGCAAGGATTCACTCATCACACCTAACGCTCCTACACAAATGCCCATTTAGTCTCTGCTACTTGCTGAGACTACATTCCACCCCAAGTCCAATTCCTTCCTTACAATCTTATTTTGTTCTTGTCTCAACACACCCCTTGCTGGGACCAACAAACTCTCCCCTATACCAGGCTCTCCTCCTTCAGACAGGACAGTCATCCTGGTTAGGCTCCGACACTCTGGAACAGCATACAGTCCACTCTCATGTAGTCATCATCCTCACCATCAACTCAGACAGATACCATCCTTAGACCATCAGGTTCTGACATCCTACTTTTAGAAGACATGGCACTCCCACGCACACACCCCTCCTAGTGTGGACGGCTACCAGTGTTTGGCCCACTGGTCAGTTTACTACTGAATTATTCAGAAAGGTAAGAGTAAGAAGATACAGAGGAATAAATTTTTTTCAATGTAAAGATACTGTACAGAGGGGTTACAGTTACATGAGTAAGGTAACGAGTACATTTCCTATTGAGCATTGTTACTCCCTCCTTTTTTTTCTCCAACACTCACTTCCCTCCCCCTCTCTCCAACTCCCCCCACCAAAGTTCATTTTCAACAGTGTCTTGTACTTCTCATTATTACAATGTCTATCTACAACCCTTCTCTTTTAAAAGAAGAAATACCAATTAATAAACTATATACACACCAGTAATCAGCAATTTTCAATAAGTCTACTATCAAAATATATTTATGACTCTAGCAGTGGAGGCCTGGTTTGAGGACTCACATAGATAGCAAACTTTGAAGATGCTCAAATCCCTTATTTGAATATTGCTGGATCTATACCCACATGTATATATTAAATTACCTCTAGACTACTAATATCTAATCTAATGTAAAGGCCATATAAATAGCAGTTAGACTATTATTTAGGGAACAATTGGATACAAAGGCTGTACATGTTCAGATACAATTTTACCCCAAACGTTTATGCTTCAAAAGTGGTTGATTACAAGTGGATCTCAAAAACAGAAATGAGACCCAAGCATACCACTTAAATAATTTTTTATACTAATTCTATCTAAATTTAAGTCAATTGAAAGTTATGATACTAGAGGAAAGGCTTATGTCTTTTCTATCAAAAGTTCATTTTACTTAAGTATCTTAAGTAGTATAGAAAAATACTGCTAATTTTCAAGCAAAGAAAAAATACATTTTATATTGAAATTTTAATATAACAATTTAGAATTAAATACCCATAAGCAAGTTTGACTTGCTTTCAGTACAGGAGTAGTTCTATTGTTTCTAATATACTTATCCAGAAAGTATCCTAACCCCCCAAAAAAAAGAAAAAGAAAAAGGAAAAAAAGGCCTAAAAGCCCTAAGCTTTGGAGACATGGCACTTTTTTTTTTGCTCATTTCCATGAGGACAGATGTGCCAGAAGCATAATCTAAGTCTGTCTTCACTCCTTGTAAAGTGCCTTATATGATAGGTGATTCTGGAATAAAGAATTGAACCAAAAGAGCTCAATTCTAACTTCTCTTGTCCTTAGGAGATGAAACTGCTTTCCTAGTGTGCCGAGGACTGGATGGGTAATTTAGCCCACCTGACTGGCCAACATCTGTTAGTATAAAAATGCCATTTTGGTTTTCATCTTTTTCCTTGTTTTGTTTCTCAAGTTGTTGAGAGCCCAAAGAAAGAAGGATGTTAATTTCAGCAACTGAAAGTCTTAATACTGAAGACTGCTCATTTTCCCAGTGTTGACTTAATAGGGCTGCTTCAATCTGAGCTTCTTGAAACTATTGTAAACAAAAAACCCCTCAAATTTGAACCAATAATAAATGTTTCAAGTCGACTTATCTGATTATGTTTAGTACTCATAAAAAAAAAAGCTTCAAAGTGGGGCTGGGTAGGAGGCTCAGTGGTAGAGTGCTTGCCTTGAATGCATGAGACCCTGGATTCAATTCCTCAGCACTACATAAGCAGAAAACCCCCGAAGTGGCGGTGGTTCAATGGTAGAGGGCTAGCCTTGAGCTGAAGAGCTGAGGGAAGGCGCCCAGGCCCACGATCGACAAAAAACAACAACAAAAACCTTCAAAGTTTCCCAATTTCCTCCCTGTAGAAGTCCTAACTTACCCCTTCAGTCCTACCTATTCCTATTCTAACCACCAGTAAGACTACAATGCAAAATATTTTTAGAATATATACCACTATTTTGTTTTATGTGTCTTTACTTATCTTTGTCTTTTTTTTTGCCAGTCCTGGGCCTTGAACTCAGGGCTTGGGTGCTGTCCCTGACCTTCTTTTTGCACAAGGCTAGCACTCTACCATTTGAACCACAGCGCCATTTCTGGTCTTTTCATTTTATGCAGTGCTGTGGAATCGAACCCAGGGCTTCATGCAGGTTAGGCGAGCACTCTACCACAGAGCTACCTTCCCAGCCCCTTAGTCTATTCTTCTTTTCTACTTTGCTCTTGGATCCTTTGATTGAAAAGGGCAGCAAACTATGGCCTTTAATCTAAAATCACTTATTTAGCTGGGTGCTGGTGGCTCAAACCTGTAATCCTACCTACTCAAGAGGCCGAGGTCTGAGGATCACAGTTCAAAGGCAGCTCTGGCCAATTAACCAGGAAGTGGAACCGTGGCTCAAAATGGTAAAATGCTAGCCTGGAGCAAAATAACTCAGGTTCAGCGCCTAGGCCCACAACCAATGAAAAAAAAAAAAATCACTGACTTGTAAAAATAAAATTTTTATTGGAATACTTACTCATTTAGGTAATGTTTTCCCACTACAACAGGAGTAAATAGTTGCAATCAAGATCTGATGACCCAGTAACCTACCAGAGAAAACATTCTGACAGTCCACATATTATTATGTGCCTAAGACTGGATGGATAAGCCTAAAATATTTACTAACCATCCCTTTACTAATAGTTTGTCAATAGTAGCTTTCCCTCATACTTTCCCCCCGTCGTGGTCGTGTTAATACAGGGGTTTGAGCTCAGGACCGTGGGTACTGCCTCTTAGCTTTTTTGCTCAAGGCTAGCCCCTTTACCACCTGAGCCACAGCTACACTTCTTCACTCAATCCTTTAAAGCTTAAATATTTTGGACCTTTTAAGTTAAAATTAATTGCTCCATTCTCTTCATGTTATGTTATTCTTATAACAATTTGATACTCAACATTCTCCATTCTGGTGAGCTCTTCAAAACAAGTTCAAATCTAAGCCTAGTGTAAATAGTCAGCTTTGTTTATCAGCCCATAGTTCCAGCCTTATTCGTGAAATAGGAATCCCACGTAATCTTTTCACTTTCTTGCAAAAAGTTTTCTGCCCTTTTCGTACCCTTTATTCAGTCTCCTTCCAAGAAAGGAGAAATAACTAACACTGATATAACTAATACTTGTTTTTTGTGCCAGTCCTGGGGCTTGAACTAAGGGCCTGGACAAAGTCACTGGGCTTTCATGTTCATGGCTAGCACTCTACCACTTGAGCCATAGTTCTACTTGAGGCAACATTCAAATAGTTGTCTCCTGGTGAAATAATGTTTTGGAAAATCCACTTTTCATTTCTGGTCAGCCCTCCTTGCTGGTAGCTTCAGTCACGTCACTACTTGCTTTTGGGAGAAGCCTAACAATCTACCTCACTGTCTGCGGCAGGCTGGCAAGGGCAATTCGGAACAGGGACTACAACACCCATGTTTTTAGCCAGTTTGGAGCCTTACCATTAAAAACAAAGATTCGTGACTCCAAAGTCTCTGTCCAAAACCAATAAAGAAGCAACACAGAACTAGATCCTACTCAAGTGGCACATAGTAGGACTCAAGATACTTTGATTGATTCACAACAGCATATTAAATTAAATCATTCCTTTGAAATATACCAGTCACATATATAATGTTTATAATTAACTTGCTTAAGAAAATATTTTAAAGTGAAAAAAAATTAACGTTCTTTCCTGTCTCTTCTTTATCTAATTTACTGTGTCTCAATATTTTATTGCTATGCGTTCTTTCCTGTCTCTTCTTTATCTAATATACTGTCTCAATATTTTATTGCTATGCGCTGTTTAATTATACTCAACATATAAAATAATTATGGATATAACAAATTCAAAAAGCATTCCCATATTATTTAAGCAAATATCCTACACCTAGGATACTTCCAATTATTGTTCCATTTGCATGTTCTTGCTCAAAATGTATCTGAATACGTATCTCCACTTGAATGAATCTTAGTACTTCCTAACTTTTACAGTATAGTTAGAAAAGTATTCAGATATCTCCACCACTGCTGAAAACTCACCTAGTCAACTTCCATAATGCCAAAAACAATGTACACATTCCTGTTCACCTATGTACTTGATATCTCATCATCAGGATATCATAATATGATTTTATTCTCTTAGATATAGTGATACGGTATTTTTCAGGTTTCATCACTTCTTAGCCAAAGGTAATGCTTCAGTACAATAGCTCAGTGGCCTTCCTTTGAGCTTCCTCTTCCTTTTTCCAACAAATTCGAACCTATGGTGCAGTACAAATCCTCTATTTCTCTCTATAGTTATGTATATCATTCCTTACTACCTTAGGTAATTTCCTTTAGTTCCATATATTTAAGTATCATCTGACACTTGCCTAACTTACAACCTTCAGCTAAAAAAAAAAAAAAGCACCACTCTATGGCTAGGCATCAGTGGCTCACACTTGTAATCCTAACTACTCAGGAACTGGAGATAGTGGTTTGAAGCCAGTCCAGATAGGAAAGCCCAGGAGACTCTTATCTCCAATGAACCACCAAAAAAGCCATAAGTAGAGCCGTGGCTCAAACTGTAGAGTGCTAGCCTTGAGCACAAAAGTTCAGTGACAGTGCTCAGGCCCTGAGTCCAGGCCCTAGGACTGGCACCAAACAAACTAAAGAAAAAAAAACAAAAAACATTATTATATAAATACTTTCACACTTTCTATTAAAGAAAAAAATAAGAGACATTTGAGACAAATATTATCTTAGTTTCATGGATTTCTATCTGTGCAAGATGAAATACTTATTCCTAAGATTAAAACAAAAAAGTGTAAAGAACTATGTTCATCCCATTTAGTCCTTTCCATCATTTATGAAGATTTAGCCCCTTGTTTCTGAACAGTTGTTCATCTAGAAATGAAAACTAATGGAAAAAGTTGCTTCCAATATACATCTTGAACACACCCATCAGTAAAAAGGCCCATCTGAGTTCCTGGAGAAGTATCTCAAATTGCTTGCCAATATTTATTTTTAAGGCTCTGAGTTAAAGTTGAGTTTTAAAGATCTGAGGAGGCAGGGTAGAAAATATGACTAAAGAGATCCTCAAAAATTGGGGACAATGTATAGAAAACAAAGAATTGATAAAGTTGTCTCTAGAAGAACCAAATAGAGAATATGTCTGATAGACTATACCCAATTCAAAAGACACAGTCAAGAGCTTTATTTGATGAATAAGGGCAAATGTGAGATATTACTATTTTGTAAATTAGGAAGTCAAAGCAGTTATTTCAAATAATAATAGATTACATATTAGACTAAAGTAACAAAAAATATAAATGAGAGACTTGTCAATTATGGAAAGACTTATAATTTTGTTTTATTCTCTTGCAAACCCAAAAATTCTTAAAACAAAATTTTTATTTAGCCTTAGTTAAGAAGCTGGGTTGGGCAAGAGGACACATGCTTGCAATCTCAGTTATTCAGGAGGCAGGTTACGTAACACCAGCCCAGTCAACAAAAATAGTGAGACCCCATCTCAATAAACAAACAAGCATACAGTCCTGTCATCTCACATGCGGGGGAGCAGAAGTAGAACTGAGGTCTGAGGCTAGCTTTGAACAAAAATAGATACGCTGGAACATATGGCGAAGAGTTCAAACCCCAACAGTGTTGAAGGTGGGAGGAGGAATAAAAAAGAGGAAGAAGAGGATGGAAGGGGAAGGAGGAGTGAAGGGGAGAGAAAGGCAGGCAAGGGGAAAGGAGGAAGAAAAGAGAAGAAACAGAGAAGAAAGGAAATGTTAAAAGAAAAGAGCGCTAGTCTTCCAATGCAAAGATGCTATTATTTAGCTAATTTCTTTTCTAGTGGTACCAATAGGATTTTTGGGGTCCATTCAGATGCTCTCACAGACTACCTCTTACTAATGAGGAAGAAAATGTTATCTCAGAAATTTACATACTTTTACTTGTTATCATGTCGAAAAACTTCACAACTTTGGTGGGGGGGGGAGGGAGGATTGGATAGGGGGGGGGGGGGAGGCTGGGAAGGGATGTGAAGGGTAAACAAAGGAGGAGGCTGCAATGCTTGATAAGAAATGTACTCATTATCTTGCCCATGTAATTGTAACCCCTCAGTACAGTATGTTCACAAAAAAAGTGTAAATAAATAAAACAAATAAAATTTTGAGGACAAAAAAAAAGAAATCTACATACTTTTGTGGCTCCTTCCAAGACTGCGCTAAGAAGAGTTTGAGGTCAGAAAGATCAAAAGAATGTGAAAACATCTAACATCAATTTATCATGCTCACCTGAGCCAATTTAGAAAGAGTGTACATTTGTAATCAACCAAGAGATTTTAAATAGCCTGGACACAATGGCAGCACCATGAAGGTATGAGGCTAGATTAAGACCAGTCTCCTAACCTCTTAACGTGTGAAAAAACATGAAACGCACACACAACCTGGTCTCAAAAACAGCAAAATGTTACTCTTCCCAGAATAAAATGATCCAAGAGTTGTCAGAATTTCAAATATCTTATGTAAAATCCATCAATATCCCATTTTACAGAACATTTTTGGAGATAGGTCTTAACCGGTAAACTCATAAGGGCCCCAGATTCCACTTGTATGCTATTACCTGACCCACAATTTTCATATCTTAAAGAATATTTGCTAGTGCTTGAAAAATAGTTGTACAGCTAACTTTTTTGTTTGACAGCTGACTCATAAACTACCAGTGTCCATTAATCCAGATTCCTAAGTAAATCTATTCTTCTGCAACTTTCCTGACAACATGAGATAATGGAGAAGTCAGCGGTAAGATGAAGAGAACAGGTAAGAAACTTTAAGAAATAAGTAGCAAACTGATTAACAGTAAAGCTAAAACAGAGTAGATAACAACAAAAAATAACTTCAATATAATCTAGTATGGTATATTTTTTAATGAACTAAAAACTATTTTTTAAATTCAGTATCACTTACATGAAAGAAACTAAAAACTATTTTTTAAATTCAGTATCACTTACATGAAAGCATGTAGAAAGGCATTAGCAAATGTTTTCTGGCCTCTTCCTGAAGAAAGTGAAGAATAAACTAAGTGATACTCTGTGATTCTAAATTGTGTAATTCTTGGCTCTAGAGAGTACTCTGAAATACAGATCATTCACAAGCCCTTACTGTCTTTTCCTCTAAAATGCTCCATTATCTTTCTTAATATTTATCATCACCCTCATCAGAAAGAATCTATTCACAAAAAACTGTAGAGCTCAATCAGGTAAAAAACAATAATAACAACTACCATTTATGGAATGCTTTCTACATGGAATATAAAAATACAAAAATAATATGTTCTACACGTTCATTTATATCAATGCAACTAATTTTCAAGCAACCTAATTATCTTCCATTTACAGATGAAGCAACTGAAACATACTTTTCCACACTAGTAAGTGGTAACACTAGGATTCAAATCCAATCAGTCTAGGTTCCCAAATAAAAGATTTAGGGAAATACAAGGTAAATAACAGGTTTAGTTCCTAACAACAGATCCTAGATTGAGTGGTACCATGGTAAACAAGGGAACTAGTGACAAAATTGTGTCCACTTGCCTCATATGTCTATCAAGTACTGTTGAAATGTACCTACTCCAAATTGAGATATGCTAAAAAGGTAAAATACCTAATTATGAAGACCAATATTAAGAAAAGAATATAAACCAACTAATTATTAATATTAAAATAGCAACATTTTAACACATCGACTTAAATAAACTGTTTTAATGGCTACTTAAAATTACATATTTGTAATTTCTATATTTATTTCACTATTTTTCTACTGAATACAGTGCTAAGAAAGACAGAATTTATTGAATAATTTTAACCCAGTCTTTGCCACTTCGTTTTGCTGTGAGATTTTAGATAAGATAGATAGATAGATAGATAAATAGATACATGCATGCATCTCATCAGCTCTGTCATAGAAAATACTACTGCTCTGATCCTGGTAAGGCGCACGTGCATATGTATGCTCGCACAGACACAGACACAGACACACACACACACACAAAAGGGGGGGTCTCAGCTTGATGAGGTTGCATTAATCAAACTATGATTCTTAAACAAGAATTCATGAATTTATTGACAAAAATAACCAAATGAATAAACAAACGAACAAGTAGACAATACAAGAAAAAACTGCTTTACAAAAGAATGTCTACTTCTGATAACTATAGAAGGCACATCTTCAATGGATGCTAAAATCTGTGGATGAAATTTTGATGAGACTATGATGATATTCTATTTTTCAAGGTATGTTTTTAATAGCTGCGTATCAGTTACCAAAAAAACTGAAGTTTCAGGGAGAAACAGAATATCCTGTTAACCAAATTTTCAAAGCTAACATCAGGGCAAACCAACATTATGAATGTCAAGATATGATGTACTGAGAACAGAACATCTCCTGTAGTATTCTGCCAAATGTAACCAGTGTCATCATGAGAAAGCAGCAGACAGATTCAAATAAAGGACATTCTACAGATTAGCTGTCCTGGACTTTGCAAGAATGTCAAGGTCAAGAAGTACAAAGAAAGCCTGAGGAAGTACTCCCAATTTAAAAAGACTAGAGAGACAAGCCGGCTTAATCCAGTATGAATTGTGTAATGGGAGATGTGGGGAGCTTACTATGAACTTTCTGTAAGATCAAAATTGTATCACCATAAAAAGTAAAAAAAAAAAAAACACTTGGCCTATCCCCCAGAACAAATATCATAATAGACTATTAAAGGCTAGATAGTGTTTTAAAATGTACTAATGTGTTTCTTCTACTCCAGACTTTACTCTTTTTTAATTTTATGATTCATCGTATACTAGATATTAGTTATATGCTTCATAAAACATGGGACTACAGCCAGGACAGGTGACTCACACCTGTAATTCCAGCTATGCAAGGGGTGGCAATCAGGAGGATCTCAGTTCAAAGATCAAGGCCAGCCCCAGCAATAAAAACAAGCCAGACCTCCAGCTCAATATAATAAGACAGGTGTGCCTATGATCCCCGCTATGCAGATGTAAGTGAGAGAATCTTGCTCCTGGACAGCCAGGTCAAAAATACAACAAGCTACTGGGAAAATAACTAGAAAACAAGGAGTTGGGTGCATTTTTCAAGTGGTAGAGCACCTGCCTGGCAAGCAAGAGGCCATGAGTTCAAATCCCGCCCAAAACACACAGGACTATGTTATTACTTAGTATCACTGTGAATACCAGAATACTATCTGCAATATCCAATGAACTGAGACATTGGTTACATAAGCTGTAGTATAATATGTAGTATAATACTACATAAACTGTAGAATACAGAATAGAAAAACAAATTATTTTAAACCTCTATTATAAATATGGATATAAGACAAAGAGCTTGTTGGACAACTCTCTAAATAAAAGCAAAAACGTGGGGTGAATAGGAAGAGTAATCAAAACTGAGGAAATATTTTTCACAATTAGAAGAAGGTAAACATCTCTCTATATCAAGTCAAGAACATTGCCTTCTCAATAAATACTCACTTAAAATTAAAACAACTTTCTTCCCAATAAGTTTAACATGTTATATAAAAATCTGATTAAAGACTTCAATTAGGAACTGAGGTTCAAATGTCACTAGGGACTGAATACTAAGATGCTGTACAACCTAACATGTTGCCTACAATTTCCACATCTCACCTAACAGTAAGACATTTGGGTAATTTTCTCCCCCAGAGCAAGAAGGATATTATTTTATAAAAATTAGTCAAGCCAGAGGCTCACACCTTTAACCTTAGCCATTTATGAGGCTGACATCTGAGGATCTTGGTTCTGAGCCAACCCGGGCAGAGAAGTCTTGAGTTTCTTACTTCCAATGAAATACCAAAAATCCAGGAGTAGAACTGTGGCTCAAGTGGTACCCTTGATCAAGGCCAGTGCCCAGGACCCTGAGTTCAAGCCCCAAGACGTGTGTGTGTGTAAAAAGAACATTATGTACATTAAAAATAGTCACACTGGGCGCCTGTGGTTCACACCTGTAATCCTAGCTACTCAGGAGCCTGAGATCTGAGGATCACGGTTCAAAGCCAGCCCGGGCAGGAAAGTCCATGAGACTCTTATCTCCAATAAACCACTCGAAAACCAGAAGTGGCTCTGTGGCTCAAGCGGTAGAGCGCTCCCATTGAGCTGAAGACAGCTGGACAGTGCCCAGGCCCAGAGTTCAAGTCCCATGACCGACAAGAAAAAAAATATATATAGTCACATATACAGTCACATATGTACATACATGAAATAGGAAAATATGGCCTCTATAAATCTATTTACAAAGCAATGAACATAGCACATCATAGTTAAAGGTGACTAGAAACACACCAATTACCTTTTATCTAAATTCATATCACAGTAACTGTGATAGGATGCGGCAAAAATAAACCAGTCAACAAGTGTACACTGTATTTTAAAAGAAACAGTGACAACAAACAATGTATGAGTTGGGTTTTAGCAAGTCCCCGACGAGGGCTGGGACCGTGAGAAACAAGTTACAAACACGGCTGGAACCCAGGGAAATATTTTTTTCCTGCCTAGAACAATGTCATTGTGTATTACATTTAAACTGCAACAGTGAGGCTGCATTTCAGATACACAGTTTTCGATGTCTTCCAATACTATTTGAATATCCAAGTAACTCAGGAAAAAGAGACTCCTTTTCCCATCAAGTGTACGAGCTTGCATGTTTTAATGAAAATCTGGATTTTTCCAAAGTCCATGTATTCTTTGTGACACAGAGCCACACTTGATGTACCTTGGGAGAGCAACAAGGTTCAACCCAAACAAGTCCCAAACAAAGGCCGCCTCCTTCAGTCCCCGAGCGCGCGGCGACGCTTCCCCACGACCCTGACATCCAGGGCGGCCCGCGTCTTCCCCCGGGGAGCTCGGGAGAAGCATTTCACACCGCAACTGCAGAACCGCGCCGGGCTTGGCAGCCAAGCAGCGCGGACGGCCGCGGGGGCTCCCGCTGACCATCACCCGCCACCGTCCTGCAGAGCCCGGCCGGGGCTCGAGGCGCGCGTTTCCCGGGTAAGTCGTGCGGGGGCGCGGGCGCGGGCGCGGGCGGCGGGCGGCCTCCACGGGGCCGTCCCCGGCCCGCTCCCCCGCTCGCCCGCGCCGGGCTCCTCTCCCAAGTTGTCCGGTTCCCCCCGCCCCCACCAAAGCCCGGGGGACGCAGGGGCGCGGCCCACCCGGGGAGGGGTGGGGTGCGGAGTCGGGGGGGACGCTGAGGTGACCCCCCCTCCGGCTCCAGACCCAGGACTGGGTGACCAGAACGCAAGGCGGGTGCCACCGCCCACCCCGAACCCCAACAACCTGCTTCCCCCCCAAAACACGGCCGCTCGCCCTCCACCCCGGCCGGCGGCTCCATCCTCCCTGCCCACGGCACCCACCTGCCGGACTCCGGCGGCGGCGGACGCGCGGACTCGCGGGGGAGGGGAGGGGGCGAGGGGAGGGGGCGAGGGGAGAAGGGGGACAGAGAGAGCTGGGAGAGAACCTGAGAGCCACAGAAAGAGAACCGGAGCGCGAGCGAGCGAGGGCGAGGGCGACGAGGGGAGAGGCCCACGGCGGGGGTCCCCCGCGTCCCGCCACCCCGCGCAACGCGAGCCTCGGGCCCCGAAGTTTGAGGCGCAG
>NW_012267224.1:4780521-4843098 GCF_000151885.1 Dipodomys ordii
CTCTTACCTACACAGTGCATGAGGCGGTGGCGCCAGGAGTCGAGTTCCCGCCGGAATCCTCTCCTCTCCGCCGCGCACCGAGGGCTCCGGCACTGAGCGGCGGCAGCAGCGGCGGCGGCGGCAGCGGCCATTCTCTCTCTTCCCTTGTCCATCTGCGTCCCGCGTCACGCGCCCTCATTTACATACGAGCGGCGCAGGCACGAGGCAGGGGCGCGAGCCCTCGGCGCGAGCCCCGGAGCGCGCGCCCCCCGGAGGGGGGTTGATTGACACGTGTCACTACCTTCCCTCGGCCCTTCCCTCCCCCCTCCCACCGCTCCCTCTGGGAGAGGCGGGGAGGGAGCGCGCGGAGAAGGAAGCAACCTGCCGCTTCCGCTGACCCCGCCTCCCCGCCCACTCCCCTCTCCCCCCTTTCCCCCCTCCCCGCCTCCCCATCCACCTATCCCCCGCCCCTGGAGTTTACTCCAGGCAGCCATACCGCTCCCGCCGCCCGCGTAAAACCTTCAGCCCGAGCGGAGAGACCCGGAGCCCCGCCAGGAAGCGGCGAGCTAAAGCCCCGGCGGACTAGCAACGCCTCCCTCCCTTCTGCCTGGGCGACGGGCTCTGGCCACTCCGAGACTTCACTTCCCAAACTCCATTGCGCTCCGGCCCCAAAGCTGAGCTGGCGGTCTCGGCGCGGTGCACGCCGGGATTCGTAGTCCACTTGCGAAGAGCGCTCTCGAGTCTGGTTCGCACCCTTAGAACTAGCTGACCGGCCTGCGATTTAGGACCTCTCCACTCCAGGAGGGCTCAGCGCCGGGGTCGGATCCTACACTGTCCGCTGTCCTCCGCCGTTCGCGTTGCCCAGTCTTATTCCGACGACGCTCTGCTACAGTGGAAGAGGGGTGGGAGCAGCACCAGTGGTTGGCTCTTGCAGATTCAGGCTGCGCTGGAAGTGTTGGAAACTTTTGGGGGGAAGGTGGTGGTGATTGCTATCTGACACCCAGAGCAAAAGGGCAAGACCGTCATTCGGGTGCATCCGAAATTGCTGCCACAGGTCCAGAGATGTGCCCCTTCAATGTCCAAGGTCCAGGGGGAACTGGAGAGCGAGAATGTGTGCAAAGATGAGGGAAAAGATGAGCAGCTTTGACCTGAAAACGATATACAAGGGCTTGAGGGAAGCCAGTTGATAATTCTAGGAGGGAAGTTTTTTAAAAAAAATCTCTGAAGAACGTAAACTCTTAGAGATCAGTGACCTCCATCAATGAGACTGCTGCACCTTGACATCTTTTATTGGCCCTACCTCGTCTAGTGGGGCATGAGCTTTAACCCTTTGTGGAATCAATTCTGTGCAGTGCTAGGAAAAATAATTTCTCTCAAGACAGAACAATCTTTTGATTAAATACAGACTTCATTTCTTCTTCACTTTTGCACCAGAGCAATTGTGATTTATTTATTTATTTATTTTTGATGATCTGTAGATTTGAAGAAAAGTCCTAGTAGGCCACTTTTAGATATGGTAAGTTCAATTTCTGTGTAAAGACTCTGAACCCAGAATAGCTAAAGTTTTCAAAAAAGAAGATAGAAGACCTAAACTACTTTTGATAAACCTGTAGTAACAGAAAAAGTATGGTAAATATACAGATCAAAGGACCAAATTGGATTCCAAAATAAAATCACATAGAGAATATTCATGACCAGTTGATAAAAATTGTCAACAAGGTAAAAATAGACAGGAATAGTCTCAATTGAACAGAGAAATCCATGGATAACAATAATGGCTTCAGAAAAACTAGGTATCTCTGCACAGAGATGTGGACATTTGTCATGGAACCTTTGATATTACTTTCACCAAATAAAAATTAATACTAAACAGATTGTAGGCCCAACTTTAAGTCTTGTGTTGTTTTTTTTTTTTTTTTGGTCCGTCATGAGGCTTGAACTCTGGGGCCTGGGCCCTGTCTCTCAGCTCTTCAGCTCAAGGTGAGTGCTCTACCACTTGAGCTACAGCGCCACTTCCAGGCCCAACTTTAAGGAGAAAATGATAAAACTTCTGAAAGAAGATATAAGAAAAAAATATTTGATCTTAATTTAGGAGAAAGATGATAGATTAGGTATGTAGTAGGTAGGCAGGCAGACAGGCAGAGAGGCACAACAGGCAATCAAAGAAAAATAAGTTGGATTTCTTTGAAATTTAAAATGCTTTTTGAAAGATAGCCGGAAAGGTGGCTCAGTGGTAGAGCGCTTGCCTTTCATGCCTGAGACCCTGGGTTTGATTCGCCAGCAACACATAAGCAAAAAGAAAAAAGCCGGAAGTGGCGCTATGGCTCAAGTGGTAGAGTGCTAGCCTTGAGCTGAAGAGCTGAGGGACAGTGCCCAGGCCCAGAGTTCAGGCCCCACGACTGGACCTCCCCCCAAAAAAAATGGAAATGCAAAAAATGACAAAATTGGCAAAAATATTCATGAAACATTTTGTAAAGTCTTAATGTCAGAATATGTAGAACTTTCAGATCTCTCTGTGACTTATTTCTATAATAATTACAGTGGGCCAAAGCTGCAGCTGAACCCTCCAAAGTTTGCAGAAAAGTATGGTGCATTACCAGGGGTTGTATTGCTTATCATTGCCTCTGTAGTACAACTTTACATCTTCATCAAGTTTTTTTTTAAGTAAATTTTGAAGCCAGGTGTGGCAGTGCACAACTGTAATCTTTACACTTCAGAAGCCAACTCAGTAAGATTGTAAGTTTAAAGCTAGCCTACGTCCACAGAAAAACCACCTGTCTTTTATTTTTTTAAGTGTAGTTTGAAATTCTATAATCACCTTTGCTAGAATTGTCACAACTGGACACCCATTACACTCTTAGTTGTCAAGATGGTCAAGTAACATGTCCAAGAGTCAATATGAAAAATAGATTCTGCCTCTTAATGGAAGGATTTGAAAAGCACAGGCAACGAGATAGAAGAAATGACATAATTTGCAGCCATTTCTGCAGTTTCTCTACCTCATTTGTGGAGAAATGTAATTTTTCTCCCCAAAGAAAGAGCAATATGATAAGAATTTAATATAATAGAGCAATATAATAGAAATATGATAAGAATAAGGAATATTGGGGCTGGGAAGGTGGCTCAATGGTAGAGCGCTTGCCTTGCATCATGAGGCCCTGGGTTCGATTCCTCAGCACTACATAAGGAAAAAAAAAAAGAAAGAAAAAGAAAAAAGCTGGAAGTGGCTCTGTGACTCAAGTGGTAGAGCCCTAGCCTTGAGCTGAAGAGCTGAGGGACAACGCCCAGGCCCAGAGTTCAGGCCCCACGACCGGACCCAAACAAACAAACAAAAAAAAGAATAAGGAATATTAAATTTGTAGAATTTCTGGAAAAAAGAGAAGACCAAGATCTGATTAAATATATAAGCAGAGTTAACTTTGAAAATTGATTTTACTTAGAAGAACAATTGTTTTTCATAGCAACTATGACAGGGCATACTATAATTACACTAATAAAATTAGCACTAGGAGTTTGAGTGAAAATGGTTACATTCTAAGCAGAATCCAGGATCATGCACTCAGTTGCTGTTTAATTGTTATTTGTTGTTTGAGATTGCTATAAAGCCAAGGATAGAAAGCCAGAAATATGGGCTGGGAAGGTGGCTCAGTGGTAGAGCGCTTGCCTTGCATGCCTGAAGCTCTGGGTTCGATTCCTCAGCACCACATAAGCAAAAAGGAAAAAGCCGGAAGTGGCGCTGTGGCTCAAGTGGTAGAGCGCTGGCCTTGAGCTGAAGAGCTGAGGGACAGCGCCCAGGCCCAGAGTTCAGGCCTCACGACTGGACCCCCCCGAAAGCCAGAAATATCCAAGATTGACTCCCGGGAACCCAGTTGCAAAGCATTTTTAATATAACAAATATATGATACAGAAATGTTAGTATTCCTTGAGATGTTTTTGTTCTACTACTTATTGGTACATTCTTCATTGCTGTGTAACAAACCAATCCATAACAAAGCAGCTTAAAAGTAAAACCATTTGTTTTTTCCTCTCAAGCCCATAGGTCAGGTACACTGTTCTGGTCCAGCAAGGATCTTCAACTATTGACCGGAATTGCCAGTGCAGCATACAGATGATCTAGGATGGCCCCACACAGGTGTGGAATTAGCTTCTCTGTCTGTTGGTGTCATTGGAATGACCACCCTGTATGTCTCTTACCATCAGAGTCTAGACCTTATATCCCGCCAATATATGGAGCATAGTAAGTACTAACATGGAAATGCTTTTTATCTTGTGTTGTCTTGTTTTGATTGCTACTTTCCCAATGGCCAAAGCAAATCACAGAAATAATCCCAAAGTCTGAGTGTCAGGATATTAACAATTGACGTTGCTATAAGAAGATGTGAACAAGTTTTGATCACCTGAAATCAAACTACTGTGAATATCCACCCAAAAATGAATCCCTCTAAAACTAGTAAGCCATCTGTAGTATTCTTACACAGTGATACATTGCTAGACCAATTAATTTCTTTGATTTATTTGACTATTCAACAGTCAGTTCCTAATCTAAAACACATTTTAGGAAAATATGATATAAAATGCAAATTGGAATAGCTTAAAATGAATTTCCACAGTAGAAAAATACATAATTAAAGTGATAGGATTAAGCCAATTTTTAGAATATTAAAATGAAAGCATTTGTTTTACCTTACATAAAACATAAATACTCCAGTATACTACTAGGATTTCAAAATACCTATTCAATTATAAATAATAATCTGTAACAAAATAGACATTTTATAATTTAATAGAATCAAAATATTTCTGTGTGCATTAAGCTTTTATTATTATAAAGCATGCTAATGAGATACCCTAATTTAATAAAAAGTTAAATACTATTAAGAAATCATATTTTGAGTAGCTACCTTAAAAACTACATTTGATTATATTTGCTTTAATTCTGAGCTGATCAGAATTAGAAAATCCTTACATACTTTTCTTGGATCATTACATATTATATAACTATATGAAACTGCATAAATATATATGATTAAGATTGTGATTTATAAATGAAAATCAAAGACAAATTTGATAAACCAATTATTTAGGATATGGGATAAAGCTACCTTCCAGAAAATTTCTGGTTAGCCAAATAATCACATTATTCTAAACTTTATGCAAGTATCTGAGCTCCACCTAGATTTACAGCCAAAGATTTTTTAGGATCCTTTTTTCTTATGGAAGTATGGATGGTACAGATAGTACCACATCTGATTTATACATACTGATAGATTTTCTTTTAGTACTATAGTGAATAGTTAAGAAACCTAGAATATATGCTGTTTTGCCATTTTGGAACATTTCTATAAACATCTTTTTGTCCATTTTTGTAGTAACAAAGATTCAATTTCAAAAGCATAGTAATTGGAAAGCAGGAATATAGAGATGATGAAATACATTTCTTAGATTATGTATCCTATTTTCTTATTCCTAGATTCTCCTTAAGGTCTATAAGAGCAGACATAATAGCTGGCCCAATTCTGCCACTCACCACAGAATACACCTGAGAAATTTATTTTTTGCAGCCTTCATTTTGCTCAACCATTGAATTATTTTCAAAACACTAGTGTTAGGTTATGTTACTACCTATAAATAAACTTAATACAGTTGAACAGAATTTTTACTGTGCCAGGAAAACTCATACACTTTCTTCCCAGGATTACCAATACTGAAAATTTGTTGAACAGTATTTTCTAATTTTAAATGAAACCATATATCTCCAAGCCTAGCATGTGAATTTCATACCAGTTACCATCTTCTTTTTCTTTCATCTAGACAAAATAACTAGGCCTTACTTTATCTCTACTCTGGTTTTGTGTGTCTATTTGAAATTACACTCGTGGTCTAATGCATTATCATCACCTTCATTTTTAGCCTTTTAATAAAATCTTGATGTATTAGAAGCTCAATGATGGCAATTTGATCCAATTTACTCCAATTGCATGGTTCAGTATCAAAGTCAAATAAAACTGCCATCAAAAGCACCTACACTATTAAAGTTTAGAAGAAATACAGGTCATGTAAGTCAACATCCCCTAATTTTGCAATAGGCAAATTAGAGTCTAGAAAAGATAATAATTTTATGTAGGCCACACAGCTGATAAGTAGCATATGCAAACCAGAGTCTAATTTCCTGATTTCTAATTTTTACTCTTATATGAGACATACTTATTATTACTTACCCTAACCTTAAAAATGAGTGCTTTTAGTACGATTGTCCTTGTATCAGAAAGAACATAAACTGGCTCAGAGAAGTTAAACTTCTTGTCCTACATCTTGTAGCCCTTACTTTTCTTTGGATAATAACAACAGCAAATGGTCTAGAAAGGAAATAGAAATGGAGGAACTTGTAATTTTTGGAACAGTCTATAGATGATACCATTTTCAGGGGGCAAGGAAGTGGGGATAAACAGAGTCTTGTTTTTCCAGTGTCATGGTAATCTTCCTTGACAACGTGATTACACTGGAAGATAACTAGGTGATTAGCAAAGCATACCTCTGGATGTGTCTATGAAGGAATGTCCAGAGACGGTTAGATCAGGAGGACTTTTATTGATTTAATCATTTCTAATCAATTAGTGGAGTCAAAATTTGAATAGACTGTTGAGAGATGGGGCTTGATTGGAGGACATAAGCCACAGGACCTTGTCTTCCAAGGGCAGATTTTTCCTCAGTCCTTTTTTGCTTCCTCTTTCTTTCCTATCTACCACGAGGTGAAGAACTTCCTTGGTCAGTGCTCCCATCACTATGATACTCTGCCAGTCACACAAGATAAAGCAATCATGGACTAAACTTGTTGAAGCATGAGTCAAAAATATTTTCTCTTTTAAGTTATTCCTTCATGCACTTTTGGTTACAGCTATTAAAAAGCAACGAATATATCCATATTTAATATATCATTTGGCCAAACTGGCTTCTGTTGCTCTCTCCATCTCACATTTCATGATGTTCTACTCCCATGAAGTGTGTTTAATATTTTCCACCTGAAGGATAATTACTACTATTTCCTCTGCCCTAAAACACTTGGTTTTCTCTCATATTATTACATATATTAAAAAATTATTTGTGGATATCTTGTTCCTTACTACAGAGTTGTAGATTGTGAAGTCAAATTCCCAGGTTATTTATTTATATTGCCTGCATTTTAAACTGAGTTGGTATCAGAGAGATTTTCATTTAATTGAAATGAAAGGGTAACAAATTAGGATTTTCAAAGGAGGGAGCATGGAAGGTTTAGCGTTATGTTCATTCCCACCTTTATCTCATTCTGAAAACCTCCTTCAAATGCACACACATTTTGTATTGCTGGGCTCAAGACAATGATAGAAAGAGGTGCATTTTGCAGGCATTATATTTTAAACAGATTAATATCCATTTTTGCATGCTGAAAGTCCTGATGAAAACTAAGTCATAATGTTTAATTTGAGTAAACATATCATTTTTCTGGCTAAAATGCCTTAGAAAAACAAAATTATAAATGATTTATGTAGTCAATATGTTTTTCAGCTTATGACAATAGTATTTGGCCTTGTTTTGATATAAAAGTAGTATAAAATGCCAATGCCCTTGGTAAAGAATCCAAAAAATAACACTTTGAAGTAAATCCATTAGCTGGAAGAAGTTTATTTTTGCATATCACCTTAGGAAAGATTTATTCAAACTGTAA
Organism: Dipodomys ordii; assembly: GCF_000151885.1. Classification (NCBI taxonomy): domain Eukaryota; kingdom Metazoa; phylum Chordata; class Mammalia; order Rodentia; family Heteromyidae; genus Dipodomys; species Dipodomys ordii. Next base: position 4,788,203 of record NW_012267224.1, read on the forward strand.
AATCTGATAGCAGCTCATATTAATATCCTCCTAGAGAAAGGATGTGAAAGGGAGATAGAAAAGAATGAAGTAGTTTAATTATAACATGATTTACCCTTACATAGAAGAAAGGTAAGTGAAAATATGAAGTTGATAAAGCTTTCATGCCTTTTAACTTAGTCAGAAGTATGTAATATTTAAAGATTAAAATTGTAAGATTAAATTATAATAATCAGTTGCATAACCATTGAGAGTAAAGAACAATCAGATATCCTAGTATTGCTTTCAAATTCAATAGTGAAAACCACATGATTTCACTCTTATATACTTGATATTAAACTTGCAACATGAAAGCTTGAAACAAAGAGAAATCTGAATATACAACTCTGTATTTTATTTTGATTATTTTTAGTTTTTGCTTTTTTATTTAAAAATTCTTATTAAATATTAAATCATATGACCTTATATCTCATTTTTGAACATTCTAACTTCCATGCACAGTAAATTGTGTGTCAGCACTGTTCAATAGAATAATAATGTATGACACAACTGCAACCACATCTGGAATTTTAAAGTTTTTAGTAGTCTGATTAATTGATTGATTTGTTGATTGATTGTACTTGGGTTCGAACTCAGGGCTTTAGACTTGCTATATGGATGCTCTACCTCTTGAGAGGGTAATTTCAACCTTAGTAGTCACCTTAGAAAGTAAAAATGAAATTAAAGCTCTGTTTTATTTAGTTCTCTATATCTATAATATTACTAAGGACATATGGTCAGTGTAAAAGTTAGTTATGAAACTCTGTAATCCTTAAAATTCTGTGTATTCTGTGTATTTTCAATGGTCATTATATGTATTCCTTATATAGTCATAGTGAATATAGGCTACTCTATTTGACAGAGAAGTTTTGGGCTGTCAAATCAGGTATATACTACTGAATAGAGTCCTTATTTTCTCCCTTCTTCAGTCAGTTTACTTTCTTCAGAAGCTCTTACCATTCTACTCATCTTTCTTTCTTTACTCTAATAAGATGATGCTAATTTACTCACAGTTTTATAATTTAGAAAACGGAATATTAAGTATTCACATATTTTCTACTTTTTGAGCAAAAGGGCTGAAATAAAATGGCAAATCACACTGGTGCTTTCATTTAGGCTGAGTTAAATCAATATGAAACAGATGATCACATCTCGATGACAATTATGGTACTACTTGGCAGGAGTAAGTGCAGAAAAAATTTGGCTTGGTAGCATTAAATAGCTGCCCAGATAGATTCTACAAAGAATAGAGAGAGTGAGAGGAATCAAGTTACCCATATGCAGCTAATGAAACACTCATGTTATGCTAGTGGGAGAATCTCAAATGAGATATACCTGTTAGCATATTGCTATTTCTCAAAGAAGTCTGGTTTGCATGCATTTGTTTTTGAAAATCTCTCACATGTGCTTTTTTGTACATCTAAAAGCAAGACTTTTTTTCATTATAAATCCCTAGATTCAAGAGTTTATTTTGGTACTTTGAAAATTACATAGATCTTATTGCTGAGCCAGCATTTTTTTGTTTAAAGTGTGAGTTTCCAAGCACTCCTTAAGTTCAGAAAGATTAAAAAAGCTAAAATAAAAAGTGCTTCAAATGTTAAGTACCTTGGAATGGATTTTTCATGATTTTTCTCAGTTCCAACAAAACTCCAGTGTAGAATAAAATATGATGGGGCTTTACTTTGCAAGTTTAGCATGATTAGAATATCTGTACAAGCATAAAAACCTTGTTCATTTTCACAGATATAACTTGAACAATTGCATATGTATAAATGGAGTGATTTAATTTTAAATGTCCATAAGTAAGATTTATAGTTTATTATTAAATATAATTTAGTCAGAAAATCAACAATTCATGCATGAAAATTCAGCAAACACTTTGGGCACCTAATGGGTCCAATGTTACACTGCGATGGTTAATCATGATTGCTAACATGTTTAGACTGAGAGATGCCTAGGAGATTATCAAGCATATATCTGGGTGTGTCTGAGAGTATTTCCAGAAACGAATGATGAGGATAGCATATCTGTTGGGGAGGAGAGGAGAAGGGTGCACCCTGAATGTGAGTACCACAGTTTAATAGGAACATAACCGAAAAGTTCTCTCTCCCTTTCTCTCTTTCTCTCTCCCTCTCTTTCTCTCTCCCTCTCTCTCCATCCCTGCCCCCCCCTCTGTATGTGTGACTGTCTTTGTCTCTGTTTCTTGGTTACCATGAGATAGGTATACATCTGCCATCAGCTCTCCCTTCCATAGTATTTTATCTCTCCTTACACCCATGACAAGGGAGCCAGGTGACCATGAAACCTCTGAAACCAGCAAAAACAAATCTTCTCTCCTTTTAAGTTGTTTCTGTCTATTATTTGTTACAGTAATGGAAAGTTAGCCAGCATGACTCTTTAGAGACAAGATGCAGACCTCTGTGATCATGGAGTCTATCCATTGTTACAGAGCATTTGTAGACTTTCTTTTGGGGAACTCTACCTTGACTTTTCTCTTTTCCTTTTTTTCTATTCTTGGTTATATTCTGCCTGTAGCATTAACTCCAGACTACCACGGATGTTAGCCTAATAGCTCAGGACTGGCCAATCAGATCGTTTGCATTTCCCTGGTCATAATGATTGGCTCAAAACCTAGTCAGGGAAGAGGCCCGTGCTCTTTTTTCTGTCAAACATGGGGTTTGGGAACAAAATCAACACCCAGAACTCAAATCACCAAAAGAAAGAGGGAAACCAAGTCCTTAATGAGCTTGTGTAAACCCATTACATGTGGACTGAAGTATATGAGGAAGGGGATTAGCTGAATGAAGGCCATGAGGTTGGGTTTGGGTAACAGAGCCTAGAAGAAGAAAGTTTTATCTAGATTACTTAAGACTAAAAGCATATATAGCAGTATGAAAAGGGAAAATCTTATAAACAGTTAAATTTTATTCTTGATTCTTGTTAGAATAATATAGCAATCAGAAAGGAGCTTGGAAAGATAGGTCAGTGCTTTGGTTTGGAAAATGCTCCCCAAACCTGAAGGCCAATGTGTTTAAGGCTTGTTTGCCTGCCGATGGCTTTATTGGAGGCAGTAGAACTATTGGGAGATGGAGGCCTACTAGGAGAAGGTTGGGTCACTGGGACATAGCCTTGAAAAGGATACTGGGGACCCTCAACTCCCTTTTTCTCTGTTTCTCTGAGGTGAACAGAGTTCCTCTGCCAGGTATCTCCATCTTGATTAAATGTCTCCAAAGCAACAGAGCCAAGCAGCCAGAGCCAAGCACTTCTGAAACTGTGAGTGAAAAATCAACTTTTTTCCCTTATTGATTCTTTCAAGTATTTTGTTACACTAAAACAGTTGATTAATACAAAGCTGACTAACAGGGATAGATCATAGATATTATCTCTCAGGTTAAGTAACATACACAGGACCTCTGAAATGCTGTAAGCAAAAGAGTGACCTGCCATATTGTTGTTTGAGACAGAATGCTTTAAATGTGTTGTAGGATAAATTGCAGGAGATTGAAGGCAGGGAAACATTTAGAATTCTGTCCTAGTTTGCATTCTAATGATAGTAAGGTTTGGAAATCAAGCAGGGGCGGAGGAAAGCAGGGAAGAAATGTTTTTTAATTATCAAGTTAGAGTTTAAAATATTTTTAATGAAAGTGTTATATACATTTGACTTAAGATTATGATGAAAAACAAGTTCACCTTCTTCTCAAGCCCAGATCTGTTCTCCAAAGTAAACTACATTTTAACTTTTCAAACTGTCGATATTGGTATCTATTCTGTGGTCTATCAGAACTGTCGTATTTATGCCCCAGACAGCCTGAACAGTTGCATAGGTGAAGAAAACTGTCTTTTCTATTGAAATGTGTTGCTTAAAAGCTCCTGCTTTGGCCTAGTAGCTTGGCTCTTGTTATGGATAAGAGCAAATGCTTTGAAATAAGAAAGGGTTTTTGAAATGTAAGGTTTTTGTCTTAAACTGCTTTCTTTTCAAGATGGCATCAGGCACACTGCAGATTGTTCAAGAAATAGCAGGAGATGTGGGTATATTTTGAGATTACTTGCATACTGTTAATCTTATTTCAAAATCACCTTATGTAAATACATTTTACCCTATTTAAACTAGCCAACCAGGAGTAGATTGTGAATCTGAGATCAACCAATCCAAGAGAAGAGATGGGCCCTCCGGTTAGGGACCAATAGGGAAGCAGCCTGTGTGCTCTGTGTGCTTGCTTGCCAGATTTTTAGCTGATGGTGAACCCGTCTGCAGAAAAAAAATTTGCATTGCTGAGACAATTCTTTATTTTTGTGTCTGCTGTTGTGGCTTCAATGGTTCTTGGAGAGCATATTTATAACATATATAGCAGCCTTCAGTTCACATTGTATCTCTAAATGACATGTTTATCATTATTGACTACAGTTTGTCATTATCAACCTCCTTTTCCCCTCCCTTTCCCTTCTAGTACAATTTTATCATTTAAAAAATACATTGCTTATTGGAGGCCAGTGGGTCCTAACTGCTCAGGAGGCTGATATCTGAGGATCATGATTTGAAGCCATTTCAAGCAGGAAAATCTGTGAGTCTCTTATCTCCAATCAAATACCAAAAAGCCAGAATTAGAACTGTGGTTCAAGTGTTAGAGTGCTAGCCTTGAGCAAAAAAGCTCAGAGACAGTACCTAGGTCCTGAGTTCAAGCTCCAGGATCAGTAAAAAAAAAAAAAGTGAATTTATTATGGCTACTGGCTGAAATACTCCATCACCTCCCACCCCATTCATATTCTGTGACTATATTTGGAGATAAAGCTTTTAAGAGGTAATCTGGTATGACTGATATCCTTATAAGAAGTGGAAATTCCAACTGAGGAACAGAAATATGGATTCCACAGAGGAAAAAAACAAAACAAAACAACACTCAAGATACTATCAAAGGGCAGCCATCTCCTAGGCAAGGAGATGTCAACTTGGATCTTGGGTTTCTGGTCTGTACAGTGTGAGAAAATAGAATTCTGTTGTTTACGCCAAGCAAGTTGTGGTAAATTTGCTATAGCTGTCTAAGTATACTACTATGATGATTAAGGTTCAAAAGGTATACAATATACTTTTATGGTTTCTTTCATCAAGTATGGATGATTTGTTTGATTCTTCATTTATTGACATGAAGTTTGTTTTTTTTTTAAAATCACTCTTCCCTTTCTTTCTGCATGCTTTTTCTTACCTACCATTTACTCTTTCATCTTCTGTTTTTTCACGTGAAGTCTAGTAACAATTATCTTCTACAACCATATTTAAAACTTCTGTATCTAATGGTTGATCTTAAAAACTGATAATCAAGAAAAATTGTCTCCATACTATACTATGTTCAACAAATAGCTAGTTTATTTGTATTTTCTTAAAATTTCCAATTATTTCATTGCAATCATACATTGTACATCCTTACAGAATCTTTATATTGTTTAAGGATATATTACTTGCAAACCTCATTTATTTCCCATTTTCCCAAATGTCTCCTCTGTCAGATGACCCAGCCTGTCTCTGGAGCACTTCCTGTCAGTATTGTACTTGGGAACCATAGCTTGCTCCTTTTCTCTTGGTTCATTTCTTCAGGCAGTGGAATCATATGATCCAGGAATTTTGTTAAAACATGTACCTTGAGAAGTAAGGTGTCTTAGTCTTTATGTTTTAAATGTTTCTATTCTGCCTGCACATTTAATATCTTTTACCTAGAACTTTGAAGAACGCTTTGCCAATGTCTGCAAGCCTTCTAACTGCTAATAAAGTTTTGTGTAATTTTTACCTTTATTCCCAGATAAGGCCATCTTTTTAAGTCTTTAGAAGTTTTTAATGTTTATCTTTGACATACTGAAATCTTTATATTTTCATTCATTTTATCTGAAGACATTTCTCCCCCAGAAAGTTCTTTGTTATTATTGTCATCATTACTATTATTTTGGAAACTTTTTACTTTCCACTTTCTTTTTCTAACATATTCCTTTCAGTCAGGAATCATTCTGTTTGTTTTTTTATTGTAGTTTTTGTAGTTGACCTTTCTATATTGTGGGAAACTCTTTTATTCTAAACTATTGTACTAATTTTTTTTACTTTAATAATAAGTAAAAAAAATTATTCAGAGACTTCCCTTCTGACAGGCTTTACCTCTTACCATGTTTCAACACTTCCCAAAACTGCCTTGGAAAACAATCCTTAATCTCATGGTTCATTATTATTATTATTTACTTTAACTAAAGCATACTGCTATGCAAGATAATTTGGAAAGTTAGGATTTCATACTTTATCTGCTTTAGAACCTAAATAGAAAACATTTCATATTGCCAAGCTTTAAAAATCCAATTTTAATCACTACCTCACTTTAAAAGAGACAACTACTGGTTGGAAACACATGGTAAAATTTAGCTACAAAGGTAACTTTCTCCTGTGCTTATTGGACTACTTCTTCTGACTTTAATTCAAGACTAGGTTTGCAATCTGGAAATAGAAAGTATTTGCACATTTTTCTAAAAAGTTTTAACATAGTTATTATTGCCTACTAAATTTTATTAAGAATAACTATTTTGATTATTTTTGGCAAGATAAAGAAATAAGGAAAAATGCCATTTGGGCCAACATGATGAATTCCATTCATGAAATGAGGCCAACTGAATTGTTGCTCAGCAACCTTGGTTTGATTTCTTCCTGAAAGCTTTCTTGGTATAAAATATAAATGCAATAATTAAGTAATCTCATTAATGTTAATGGTGTGCAAATATATGCTGCAGTAGTGATATGTCTACTCCAGTGTATAAAATTTGGCTTCGCCATCTTATTTACTTTGTTGAAATAGTTTCCTCTGTCATTGGGAGACTATTATTAGAGGACCAGAGAATTCTATATTCAAATCTCAGTCAGAATATACCTCATTGACTCTCTGGACATAATATTTTTGCAGTTCCTATAGTATTTTTTTTTCTTCCAAGAAAAGTATTTAGAGAAGTGGAGAGATCTTACAGATGGGTGAAAGAGTTTTAAATTGTCCTTGAATATTTCAGGTATAGCAAGTGTGAGCTCTTGAGAGTTGATATCTCTGTATTAAGCCTGTTATTTACTGAAAGCCAAAACATATTTGTGGTATTAATTGGCATCTAATTCTAAATTTGTGGGCTAGGAATATAGCTCAAGTGGTAGAGCATTTGTCTAGCATGCCTGATTTCATGGGTTCAATCTCAGATACTGCAAAAATAAGTTTAAAAAAAAGAAGAAGAAGGAGAAGGAGGAGAAGGAGAAGGAGGAGGAGAAGAAGAAGGAGGATTGGATTTATTTGAAAAGAGGAAAGAGTAATTCTATGTCAAAGGCAACGGGGCATTTTTGCATAAAGTCAAAAATTTAACCTTAAAAAATATTATCCTACAGTATGCATGTTGTGTAAGCACAGGTGCCAGTCAGGTACTTTTTACCATATAGAGAGGTTTTCATTGAATTCAATGCAGTTCTGCCTTGCAGTAGCATACTTATATTAACCAGGGTAGAAAAAAGAGAGAAAAGGTAATTGCTATGTGGACAATTTTCCCCTTATTTTTAATAGCATCACCTTACAAAATGAGAAGGTATTAAATAAGCATGTATATTATTTTCCTAGGGCTGCAATATCAAAGTGGTGAAAACTATGTGTCTTAAAATAACATCATTGTATGGCCCCTGCTGGAAGTCAGAGGTCAGGTCATTGAGGAGACTGCTCTGGAGAATCCTTCCTTGTCTCTTCTTCGTTTCTGACAGCTTTTTCTGATGATCACTGAACATCCTGGGCTTGCAGTTGTGTAACTCCAACATTTGCCTTATTATCACATGGCATTTTCCTGTGTATCCTTGTATTCACATGATGTTCTTTATAAGGACATCTTACTTTTAGTATGGATATCTGCCATGAATCCTTTTCTGAGATGCTGAAGGTTAAGATTTCAACATATCTTTATTAGAGGTATATAATTCAGACTATAAGACAGAGTCTACTTTCAAGATAGAAATGAGTTCAGCCAGGAAAGGGTTTCTGACAGCCTTTGTGGAGATGTGAGAACTAGGAAATTGTCCTTTGTGGGTGAACGTGTGCCAGAGCTCACAGCAGGAGGAGGGAAAATAGGATGGATTTCAGTCTTTTCTCCAGTTGTCATAGTGTCTCTAGGCTATATATAAACAATCTGAACCACCAGTGATGGATGATGATGGCAAGGTGTAGGCTGGAAGAATAGTAACAAGGAAACATTTATGAGAATAGGCGATTTCATTTATTCTTTCATTTAACCAATATTTGTTGGGTATCTGCTCATACTTGATGTTTTGATAGCATACTGTGTACACAACCAACTTACATTCTCTTTCCTTGGTTTGCTTTGCTACTTTTTTTATGCATATGGCACGGAATGACATAAAGAGGAGGTGGATGACCAAAAATGGAATTCCAACCCTAAGTATATTATATCATATCTCTGCACCAGCAGATAAATAAATTGGGCCTGCTTCTTATCTCAGATTCTCAATGAAGACTCCCAGTAGAGTGGGTTTAATAGTCTCCATTGGCTCAGTGTCAACATGGTCTAACTGACTGTGGTTGGGCCACAGAGTGTAACCCAGTACAAAGGCAGAGTATTTTGGGAAAGTAATATGCAGAGAAGCTCTCACAAAAAAAGTGTTAGAGTACAACGGTTTCATTCATTTATAGTCACCTCTTCTTTTAAGTAATGGATTTTTGACAAAATTAGTGTGAAAACAAGTCATGGAAAAATATAAGCAGGCAATGTAAATTAAATAGATAAATATATGAGGAAGGATTTTTACAAAAATCACTGTAGCAAGTGCATACTTATTATTTGATGAGTTTTGAAAACAGGAGAATATTTAATATGGTATTACAAAGCATTCAGAAAGGTAACTAAGTAAAAAATACAGTTGCTTAATACATTTTCCTTATTTATCCACAATATATATGGAGACAAAGAAAAATGTATTTCCTAACAACAATAAAATTAAGGGTAATGTTAACAGAGAAATTTAATATCCAGAAAACCACAAAATGTTGAGATATATGGAAAGTACACTTACCTAGAGATGTACCATGTTCGTGGATGGGGTAGCTACACATTTGTGAGGCATGCAGAGGTGAGTACCTAACCAATCCTGGGCCAAATATAATTCTTCAGTGTCCTTGCTAGAGTAGCCAGTCAAAATGATCATTATTCACACTGAACTGAAGCAGGATGAACAAAAAAAAAATGAAGCTGGGGCAGACATGCTACTTTTTTCATAGGACTGAGAGCCAAAAGAATGTGAACCTGAGATTACTGACAGTTATGTTTCTGCTATTTAGAGAACTCTGTGGTAATAGAGAACGAAATCTTGTGAGGAGACTGATGATTAAAGTCAGTGTAATGTGGAGGCATCAAATTCCTGGGCCAGTCACTGTGTTTGCAAAACTTTGTAAGTATTTAATTCATTTTTATGCTATGAACTACTTCAATATGCTTTTAGTAAGTGTTTTTTAATTTAAAAATTATTAAATATCTAAAACCTACAAGACTTTTGCTCATGGTGCTTGCATTTTAGTGTGTTGTTGCAGGCTACAACTAAACAATGAGAAAACTCTAGGTAGAGATAAGATCTTTGATGAAAATGAAAAAGGACAATGGAGCCAAAAGTAGCAGAAGTACATTAGTTTGCAATGTCAGGGAAGATCTCTCCAGTGAGAAAATACTTAAATTAAATCCAAGCTAATAGCTGATTTGTTTATTAAAAACTTGGACCACACATGGGACAATGTTTAATATGATTTAAATTTCTTTAGCTTTCTCTTCATATTTGAGAAAGATAAAAAATGTATGGAGGCAGGATCCATTATGATTGCTGAGTTTTTGAGTTATAGGATGTCCAGGTATTTTGTTGATATTTATTTCTGAGTATGTCATCTAAGATGTTTCTATGTTATATGAAAACTAGAGTTCATGGGCTAGCTAAAACAGATTCCTCATCATTCTGATTGAGTATCATTCAATTTGTAGAGGACCGGAATAGAGGGAACTAAAAGGGAATTCCATCTCTTTATTTGCCTCATTGCATGATTTGGAATTGGTCTTCTCTTGTCCTTGGACTGGCACTTACATTATTAACATCCCTAGTTCACAGGTCTTCAAATGGAACCTGGAACTATATACTGGATTGATGGTCTCCAGTTTGTATGTAGCAGGTTGTAGGATTCCCTAATCTCCATAATGTATGTGTCTGATCTCTTCTATTGATTCTATTCCTTTAGGGGAAATCCTGTTCATATACTTTTCTTCTAATATGGGCATTCAAAGCATGTGTTCAGGAGCAGATAATCTCTAAGATTTTGTGTGCAGTAGCTAACCAATATATTTGTGACATAGGCATATCTAGCGGCTCTCATCTGGGATTGTGGTCCTCAAGAGAGCAATGGAACAAATCAGTTATTATTTGTGGCAAAGCTGAGCATGAGAATGAGTTTTAGGTTGAGTGGCATAAGATCAGAACCTTCAGTATGGGATCTACAGGGGATTGTAGCTTCCTGTTCTCTGAGTTTGATTATCCAGCCCTCTCAATTATCCTGTAAGAGAGCCTATATGGCCTTACTAGATAGGTCTACAGTCAGCTGGATATGTGCATGGCGTGCATTAGGCTCAAAGTAGGCGTTATCTATCTAGATGTGATCAAGGCAGTTATGACAATAGATAAATTTCTGGGGAGAGAGAGCATACAAGGAAAAGGAATGCATAAGACTTATCTTTGGATTATCTCACAGGTAAAGAATAATAGAATAGAATGGAATGGAGATGTGAATAACAGCACTTACAAATATGAACAAAAAAGTTCAATTTTGGAGATATGAAGATATGGTGGTAAGGAGTCCAAGAGAACAGTGCCAACATGGTAGTACCTGTATTGTGCTACATCATGACATGGAGAAAAGTCTGATAGACCAGTGAGCTCAGGAAAAGAATAAAACATCAAAAATGCTTTGAGATTCTTAGTCTTTCCTGTGCTTGTAAAACTAGGTCACTAAGTAACATTCAAGATTCTTTTTTTGTTCTTAAGCTTTAAGAAATTATGTTGACATTTGGGATAAAGGATTGTATTTATATCTCAATCTGATAAAGATGGAGAATTGTTGTTTATACTGTTTGAGGAAAATAGACTATTAGAGAGTCCAGAGTTATAACTTTCTCTAATTATTGAGCTGTTAATACCCTCCATAATGCTTTTAGGAAGTAGCAAAATTTAAAAGGTTTTATGGTATGTATTTACTTTTCTAACACCCCTGTGTAGTGGAAATTACTCTGATCACTGGGTGAATCTGAGCCTTTAGGACTTACCCGGATTCCAAAAATTCAAATTCTCTGACCTGTAGAGCAAACTGGATTTTTTTCTTTTTACTTTTTTATTATCATATATTCATAGTACAAGGGGATTTCATTTTGATAATTCCATAACCATAGATGTGTACAAGTTAAACAAAGTGTACCACATTTTAGTCTCTGGACCCTTCTGTTTTCTCCTTGCTTTGTCAGTGTTTGGTGGGTTTTGTTATACTGTATGCTCTCTCTCTCTCTGTATTTGCCCTCCTCCCTGCCTGTCTTCCTTCCTTCCTTCCTTCTTTTCCTTCCTTTCTTCCTTCCATCTTCCTTCTTTCCTTCTCCCCGCTCCTCTCTCTTTAATGGTACTGGGTTTCAACTCAGGGACTTGTGCTTGCTACGAGGCATTTTACCACTTGAGTCCTTTTGCTTTTCATTATTTTTCTTTTTCTTTTTTTTGTCGGTCGTGGGGCTTGAACTCTGGGCTTGGGCGCTGTCCCTCAGCTCTTCAGCTCAAGGCGAGCTCTCTACCACTTGAGCCACAGCACCACTTCTGGTTTTCTAATGGTTTATTGGAGATAGGAGTCTCATGGACTTTCTTGTCCGGGCTGGTTTTGAACCTCGATCCTCAGATCTCAGCCTCCTGAGTAGCTAGGATTACAGGCGTGAGTCACCGGCGCCTGGCAGTTTTCATTATTTTTCAGTCTCAGTTTTTTCCTGGCCCTGGATGATGATGATTCTTTTACTATAAAGCAGAGATGACAGGCACATGCTACTGCACTGCACCCAGTTTTTTAATTGGTTGAGTGAGGTCTTGTGAATGATTTGCCTGGACTGTCCTGGGATTGCAGTCCTCCTTATCCTATCTTCCTCAAGTCTCTAGGATTACAGGAGTGAGCCCTTGTGCCTGTGCTCATTGTGCTCCAAATGTATATGTATGTATATTTTGACCTTCTTAATTTCCCAATTACCTTTCCTTTTCCCATCCCTGTTCACACTGACACTCCCAATTTATACTCCCCTTTACACTTAACTCTGAGCATCATCATCATCATCATCATCATCATCATCATCATCATCATCATCATCACTATGGTAAATCATTTTAGGGTTATATTCCATATAGGAGTAAAAAATGAGAAATTTGACTGTTTAAATGTCTTATTTTGCTCAAGAAGTTCTACCAGTTTCCTTTCAAACAAGCTAATTTTATTATTCTTTATGACCAATAATAATCGATGGTGTGCATATACTAAATTTTATTTATTTATTCTTCAATTATTGGTCACCATGGCTGATTGTATAGTTTGATTATGTGTACAGTGCTGATGTAAACATGGATGTACAGGTATCTCTCCTATATTTTGATTTTTACTCCTTCTGTCAAACAAGTGTAATAACAATCTATTTTTAGTTTTATGATGAACCTCCATATTGATTTTCATAATGGTTGTGCTAGTTTATATTCCCATCAATTCTATGTATGAGGATTCCTTTTCCTCTGCATCTTTAACCATATTTGTTGTTTATTTTCTGGATCATGCCCATTCTGACTGGATTTCAGTGTAGTTTTCATTTTCTTTTTGCCTAAGAATATTGAACATTTCTTCATGTATTTATTAGCTATTTGTATTTCTTTGCCTGAGAACTGTTAAATTTATTTACCCATTCTTTTCATGTTTTTTTATTGTAAAAATAGTGTTCAGAGGGGTTACAGTTACATGAGTAAGGTAATGAGTACATTTCTTATCAAGCATTGTTACCTCCTCCTTTGTTTTTCCCCTACCATCCCTTCCCTCCCTACCTCCCCAACTCCCACTCCCCCCCCAAGTAGTAAAGTTTGTTTTCAACAGTGTCTTGTACATCCCATTGTTACAATGGGACAACCTGTATCCTTATTTCAGCATTTTGTTATTTCCCTTCCCCTCCCCAAATTAGAAAAATGTATATACAAGATACAAGATGCAGGGCACCAACATCAAATATAGTGAAAACAGGGGTTATACCGTGGGGGGTATTTACCCATTCTTAATAGGATTATTCTTTTGCTATTTATTTTTGAAGTTTTTAAATATTCCTTTTTTGTTTGTATGTATGTATGTATGTATGTATGTATTTATATATTTATTTATATTTAGGTATCTGTATTGGGGCTTGAACTCAGGGCATTATGTTTTTGCTTAGCTTATCTTCATTTAAGTTTCTCTTGTAAATTCTGGTTTAAATTTTTTTCTTTGTTGAATCACTAGTGAATCACTAGTGATCACTACTGAATGAGAAAGATGTAAAACCGTTTCTTCTAAAGTAGGGAACCAGACAAGGATGTTCACTCTTCTCACTTTTATTCAGTGTGGTATTGGGATTCTGAAGGAAAGCAATAAAGCAAGTAAAAAAAGTGAAGGCTTCAAATAGGGAAGAAAAAAAGCAAATCATTCCTATTCGCAGATTATATGATCCTGTACTTAAAAGACTCTACCTAGTCCACCAAATATATTTAGATCTGATAAACACTTTGGGCATCTTAGCAGAATACCAAATTAACAACAACAGCAACAACAATACATCAGTAGTTCTTTAATATACCAACAATGAACAGACTTAGAACGAAGTCACAAAAAAAATCCATTCACAATAGTCTCAAAAAATACTTAGGAGGCCAGGTGCTGGTGGCTCATGCCTGTAATCCTAGCTATTCAGAAGACTGAAATCTGAGGATCACAGTTCAAAGCCAGCGGGCCTGAAAGTTTTCGAGACTCTTATCTCCAATTAACAACCAGAAAACTGGAAGTGGCACTATGGCTCAAAGTGGTAGAGTGCTAGCCTTGAGCAACTGAGCTCAGGGACAGTGCCCAGGCCCAGAGTTCAAGCCCCATGATCAACTAAAAAATAAAAAATATATACACATAGGGATAAGCTTGAAGTTGGTGAAAGACCTCTACAATGAAATCTTCAAAACATTAAAGGAAGAAAACATGGAAAGAAGACCCATATTCATGTATTGTCAGAATTAATTTTGTAGAAGAGGTTATATTACTGAAAGCCAATCCACAGATTGAGTGCAATTCTTGTCAAGATCCCAATGCCATTCTTTAAAAAATAAATAGAAAATTCAATCCTTAAATTCATGTGGAAACATAAAAGCCAGCCTGAATAGTGAAAACAATCTTGAACAAAAAGAGCAACACTGGAGGTAACACAACACTGGACTTCAAATTATACTATAGAGTCACAGTGACAAAAATAACATGGTACTGGCACAAAAACAGACACAGACCAACAGAACAGAATCAATACCCAGAAATAAACCCACACAGGTACAGCCATCTGATTTTTGACAAAGGAGTCAACAACATATACTGAATAAAAGATAACTTCTTCAACAAATGGTGCTGGGAAAACTGGTTATGTACACGAAGTAGACTGAAACTGGATACCTATTTATTTCTCTGTATAAAAAAAACTCAATTCAAAATGAACCAGCTGTCTTACTAGAAGATGTGAAACTTTCATAGTGCTACAGGAGAATATAGGGAAAACACTGGAAGATGCAAGCTTAGGCAATTACTTTCTCAATTGGTCTCCAATTGCTCAGGAAGTAGAACAACAATAGACAAGTAGGATTGCATCAAAGTGGGGTTAATTTACTGTGATCCGTCAACATTTCCTAGAATTTTAATCATAAACCACTATCATTTGGACTGTTGAAAGATGTTTCTTTGTAAAACAGTGTTCTGCTATGTCCAATGAATTTGAGTAACTAGGTAAAACAAAACTCAGAGTGCCATTCCTCTCACTATTGAATAAGTTTTGTGTTTTTTCTTTGTCAGTCAGTATCTGTTATGCTGCCCCATGGCCAAACACTGGTCAGCTCTGAGGCATAGAAGTAGTAGCTTTCCCACAAGGAAGGAAGTTAGGGCTTCTGGAAATCTCTTGCACATCTTCAAGCAAGTGGTAAGGAATGCTGTGAGATTCTTACTTTGTTGCTGCTGTTGTTCAGTTTTTGTTTGCAGCAAACTGTTCTACAGCTTTGGTAAAATTTCTCCCTAGTTTTATTGAGGGAGAAATAAAATGTATGAATTTAAGTGCCTCATCTGAGGATTTGCTCTCTCTCTCTCTACACTGTCAAATGATTACTGTGCTTTTTTGACTACAAGAATTTTTCTCTATCTTCTCCCCCTCCTTTCCCTTCATCGTCTCCCTTCTTTGCTTTCTTCCTTTCTATCCTTCCCCTCCTTCTCTCCTGCCCTCCCCCTTCCATTCCTCCTCCTCTTTTTTCCTTCTCCTCCTCCTTTTCCTCATCCTCTTTCTTTTCCTCGTCCTCATCCTTGTTCTCTTCCTCTCCCTAGTGCTCTTCCTCCTCCTCCTCCTCTCTCTCTCTCTTTTTCATTCTTCACACACTCTCTCCAAGATCCTTTTCTCCCATTGTTGTTTTCTGTCCTGAGAAAGGAAATAATTTTACAGAAATAAAAAAGCTATTCTTTCTACTGAGGAGTTAAATAGAAAGGTTGTTTTGTTTTCTATTTCATCCAATAGTAGTAAAATTCATTTTTGGTTTATTATGATAGAAGAAATGTGTTCTGGATCACCTAATCTTAAGTATTCTCATATTTGTATGATTTTAAGAAAAGTTGCAAAAATAAGGTTAGAAACTGAACTTGTGTATCCAAATCCTCTCTCATCAAAATAAAATAAAATGTGTTGGTCTATGTCAAGATGAGAATTCTAGGACTTTCTGGTGCAGGATAATGATAGCATTTTAGACTACAAAGAAACCACAGGCTTCCAAAGTAACGATCAGTAGGAAGTTGCTTTCTGTAAGAAAAAGAAAAATAGAAGCTTTTGCTACAATGCTATTTTCAATTGATTAGCTTGCAATTCATTTGAAAAAGTTGAACATATTCTTTCCAGAAGAGCAGCAGCAAACAATTCTTTTCCGAGTTACAGTGATAATATTAGGCCTACCATACCATCTGATGGTGAGGGAAAATTCACAATCACAAAACTGGGAACTGATTATTTTCCATGAGATTCCATTGTATCTGTTATAACGATAGCTTTTCATAAAAATTATTTTTGAGACAAGATCATGCAATGTGTCCTAGCCAGGCTGGAATTCTCTATCTGCTTGTCTCATCGGGTTCCTAAGTGCTAAGATTATAGACATGTGCTACCATTCCTAGCCCACAATAATATGTTAACAGAATGGATACGGAGTAGTGAATGCATGTGTGAAAATGGATCTCTTTGTTATAATCTCTTTCAAGATTTGCCAATTCTTACAATAAATTTGCAGTCTTTTCAAGACTAGGAAGCTCAAAAGCTCGGAGCTACATTTTGTAAGAGCACATGAATTAAAACACACACTGATTTTATTTCCAACTCTGCTTTCTTTGATAAACTTGGCCTGATAATCTTGAACTTCAGTTTTCTTTGATAAACTTGGCCTGATAATCTTGAACTTCAGTTTCCTTGCCTGTCAAATGAAAATGCTAGTACCTACTTAGCATCTTTAATTGTTATGAGGCACAGATTTTTAAAAAATAACAAAAAACAGATGTAAAGTCAAATGAAAACTTAGAGACTACAATAGAAACTCCTCAAATTGTTTAGTATTAGAAATAACATTAACTATTTAATGCCTAATTTTTTTGTTTTTGTTTTTATTATCTTTAGTAGTACAAAGAAGTTTCAATTCAATGTGACAATTTTTGAGAATAATTTTTTAAATGTCTAATTTTAAAAAAATAAGGAAAAATTTGCTAGACATATATTCAAAGTGCTAATGTTTACAGTTTTTGTTTAGCAACAGACACTAACAAGAGGATCTCAAGTGAATGAGATTACCAACTAAAAATGTGCAGATAAAGAACCTTTCTTTGTACTTATTCATTTTCTGTATTATATTATGGGTAACATCTCATCTCCCATTCAACCCATGAGTTCTTTGAGGATAAAATTACCACGGGGTCCATGTTTGGAAACCTTTGCAGAGCCTGGGCATAAGTACCCAACAGAAAAAGAAGCAGATTCAGGTCTGTCTAATATCCTTATCCTTTCTTGATGCTATCTGGCACCATTCATTAATCACTAGTTTTATAGAGCAATATAGAGGGATCTGTAGACAGCAGGCCCTACTCCGATATATAAAATGCCCTAACTGAGGTATATATTTGGGAATCGCTGCAGCCCTGTGACTTGTGTTTCTGATTCATATTCTGCCACCTCATTGTTCCAGCTTCAATCTCCACATACAACAAAAGATAACTGGTCTTCTTCAGCCCCAAGAGCACAAGGTGATTCCTCCACCTCAGCCCCACCTGACTCTAAAGGAAAGAAGATGCAGTACCCATAGAATTCCTCTGATTTGAATGCAAATTGGACAATTGGTATTTTTGAAAACTTGGAAGTTTGGAGCTCATTAGTGTATCTGCTGCTGTGAAGCCATGGGAAGCCTTCCAAGTGCACTATTCCCTGTGTCCCCAGGGCTGACCTCAGCATGTGTGGAGTCAGGAAATGGGGTGTAAAGCCTTCCGTTGGGTCAGCCTCACTGATGTTCATCGTGGCCTTGCCTTCTAACAGCTGAACTTCTTAGGGAAACCACTGAAAACACACAACTATACAAGGAATCATTTAACCAGTGTAGTCTTATATTTGTTCAAGTTGTGATAAAAGTGGATATGGAATTTTCCTTTCTACCTTATCTTATGAAATTGCTTTTTAAACGATTATGAAATTTTAGAAGATTTGAGATCGGGTGATCCAGAAACCAAAATTACAAATTTTCATTTTTTTCCCACATCATCACAAACTCAAAACTAGTTCTGCTACTTTTGCTTTTAATGACAAAAATCTCTCTGTTGAACTCCAACAAAAATAATCTACTTTTTTCTTTTCCTTTTGATTTCTGTAAAATTCTGTTTTATCAGAAGAGAACAAGGACTGGTCATGGAAAAGATAACCACGTCATAAAAATACGAGAAAGGAGAGTCAGATCAGATTCTATTGCCTTCCCTTCCCCAAAGTTCTTCATCACTAGTATATTTTTTTAACAGTAAAAGGATTTTTTTGACATTTAAAAAAATTTTGGGGTGCTGCCCTATCACAACAAAACTCACTAATGTACATTTTAGAACAGTTGAAGAGTTTTAGAATTCCTTTTCTATTTTCCTCCACTTGAATTTTGACTATCATATTAGCAAAGTGGCTTGAAAGCTTGGTTACTTCTTTCTTTATCCCTCCTTCCCTCCCTCCCTCTCTTCCTTTCTCCCTCCCTCCCTTCCTTCCTTTCTTCCGTTCTTCCTTCCTTCCTTCCTTTTTGTTGTTCAAAGACAGCAAGAATAAGAAATGTCCTTCTGTATGTGGTATTTCCATTAACCCTTGTATTTTAGTTCTTTCAAAACAAAAGTCTTAGTACCATAGAAGCAAGTTTTGCCAAACATGAAAACAAGAGGGAATAATTACAACCGAAAGTTATTTTTATTTAAAAAGTGAAATTATATTTTTGTTTAAAAATACACTTTAAAGATGTTTTGTAAGAATTAATCTTAATGTGAATTTTCAAAATGTTTATACCTTTTACAGTTTATTTTATACTAAACGTAACCATTTCTCTGCACAGATCTTTTTTATTAATATTATTGGTTATGCGTTACTACTTATTGATTAATTATACGTAAATTTATTTTAAGAAGGTGAAAATGTATTTCAAATGATAAAAAATTCATGTAAAAAGAAAATGTATTTAGGGAAAACAAAAGATTGACCGTTTCGCAAATTTAGAAATAGATTCTCGCCTTATGAAGTGAAGAGGTAGAATATTCTGAAAGTATCCAAGAAAATAATTTAGAGAAAGTTCAATGTGCTTTAATATCCAGGAAAGTCGGCTGATAACCGTAATACTGTCCTTGTCTTTTTGGAAATTTAGGTGGAGGCTAGAACTGGCGTACTATGTTCAGAGCATTTTCAGATATTGAAAAACAATAGGGAAAACACCTTGTGAAGGTTAAAGAGCATAGTTAGTTATCTATTAAACATGTGCAGGTTTTTAGATGGGTTACCTTGCCTTTTATTTTAGCAAGATTATATGCTACTTAAAATTTTGTTCTGTGCCCGAGAATAAAAAAATAGATAGTCAGTCCTTGCTATTTATGATAGCTAAGTTCTCTAAAGTTGCTGTAAACCCTGAGTTAGCAAATAATGAAGAGTGGCTCCTCAGGAAAAGTGAGGTTAGGTTCCTGTGTGCTTCTGGTCAAACATTTTAAATCACTGATCAAGACACATCCTAGTTTAATGGAGGTTCCTAAGTAAAGCACTTTATGTTGTATGTATTGTCGATTCACTATTATTGGACTTACTCGTGCCTGAATGAGCTGACCTGCCATGTACCTTGCGTAGACACCCGTCTTGCACTTCAGCATTCTTACAAGTGGAAATACTTTAGTGGTATAGTGAGAAATCATTTTAGATAACACTGTCACTAATACAAGAAAAAAAAACATAAGAAAGAGAATTCTGGCCCTAAATGGGGCATGCAAAAGATGCCTGCTTGCAGTATGACAGAGGAGATAAGATGACATAGTGCTGCCCTTGTGTGGTCTCAGCTGGAGTCAAGCAACAAAACTTTCACTAACCTAAGCCTGTCTTTACATGACTAAAAAGTGCTGCAATGATTTAGGGATTATTCATGGCTTTTAATGAGTGGGAGAGTTTACAAATATGGGATTCTTATATAATGAGTTTGACTATACCTATTTCACTTTGTGACACTAGGGTCTGTAAATGTTTCTTTGAGTATAGTAGTTTCTTAATACATTCATGTTACATATATGAACAGTGTCCCCTAATTTTTAAGTGAATCCCATTTTATTATAATTTTATGCTCTTAAGACATTTGTGATGATCTATAAATAGAACATGAACGTTGTAAACATGAACATTTTAGAATAATAAGAATGCTTGCTCTGTTAGGCTTGCTTATTGTCATTTCCCATGAAGCTGTTGTTCTTTTAACCTCTGGCATCTAATATTTATTAAAATTTTATGTTCTTCCTTTTAGAAGCTTTTTTTCCCCTTTTTACTTGAATTTCTAAAAATTCACCATTTTTATATTGAATCTTTGAATTGGGACATCCGCATCTTCTTTTAGTTCCAGTAAATGGTCTTTCATTTCATTTGTTATTTCTCCATTCTCCTGATATTATTTGTTGAATTTCTAATAATATTTGGTATGTTTTAATTTTCTGATCTACTTGATGTATTTTTGGAATTTCCCTTATACTTTATATTGCTACTTTGTAGCACAAAAGTATAGATACTGCTGGGAGATGGTGGCTCACGCAGGTAATCCTATCTACTCAGGATGCTGAGATCTGAGGATCGTGGTTCAAAGCCAGCCCAGGCAGGAAAGGCTGTGAAACTCTTATCTCCAAAAAACCACCAGAAAACTGGAAGTGGCGCTGTGGCTCAAATGGTAGAGTGCTAGCCTTGAGCTGAAGTGCTGAGGGACAGTACTCAGGCCTAGAGTTCAAGCCCCATGACCAACCTCCCCCCCCAAAAGAAGTATAGATACTATTCTGTATAAGCAGATATAAAATTTACAGTTCATCTTTAGTCATGTCAGTATTCCTTTCAGTCCACTATTAAGGTTTTAAAAGATATATCTAAAATTATATATTTGAATTAATTTTCTCTTAGCAGTATTGGGGAATTGGTAGGGAAGACACAGAAAACAAAAACAACTGAAAAACATATTCGATGGTGATTAATAGTTCCATGGGGAAAATACAGCAGGAAGAAGATGAGAGGGTATTGAAAGTGTTGGTGTTAATATTTTAGGTAAAGGAGTCAAGGAAGACTTCAATAAGAAAGTCATAGTGAGTTCATCTCAGGAAAGAGCATTCTTAGCAGAGAACACATGTGTGAAGGCTCTCAGGCTGAGTACTTGATATGCTTGAGGACAAGAAAGGAAGCCCTTTTGAGTGGAATGGAATGACCAAGATGGAGGATGTCAGGACATAATTTCAGGCCGGTAAGCATGAGGGAGTTAGATAGCTAAAGCTTTGTGGGAGGTTGCAGAGACTTTAGCTTTCACAGTGGATGAAACAAGGCGCTATTGGACAGGCTTAAGCAAGAGGAGTGTGGTGATTTATGTTTTGAAGTCTTGATGATTTGTGTTTACTGAAGAGGTTTCACTAAAAAAAAATTGCCAGACTTTGGCTTTTATCCATCTAAAGTTTGAGATGTCTGACATCTCAAGGAGAAACACTGAGCAGGCAATTGGATATAGAGTCTGGAATCTAAGGGAGAGGTCTGCACTGGAGATATAAATTTGGGAATTGTCAACACGTAAGTGGAATTTAAGTACTAAGCTTGGATGAAGTGAGTGGAGATGGGAAAGAGGTCCAAAGACTGAAACCTGGGGCTCCAACTGGCAGAACAAGCTGAGAAGGGTCATCCGGAGAGGTGGATGAACAACCAGGAGAATGGGGTGTCCCAGATGCCAAGAGAAACACGTGTTGAAAGGAGGCGAGGATAATGAACTATGTCGCGTAGTGCAGAGCCAGCCTGTGTAGACAGGAGAACAAAGAGCAGTACTTGGGGGAACTATTCTTTTGTGTCAGCCGAGAAAATGTTCTTCCTTCTTGAGCCTTCGGCGTGTTCCATTGCATGATGATGTAAGGTGAAGGACTGGGTTGGACGCTGCGGTTGACTTGTTTTTGGTGTGTGTAATCCCCCTGTCCCTACTCTGCCCAGATTACTGATGATGCTGGCGAGGAACATTCCATGGGGATGTGTGCATTTGCTATGTCTGGCTCATAGACAAGTCAATACAAATGCTGCTTTATCAATTTACAGTAGGTTTGCCTCCAAGGCCAAGAGCAGAGTTGGAATTCTCCTTTCACAGCCTTCATGATAAAGGCCAGCTTTCCTACATGTCCCGTTTGCCTGCAGAAGACACTTCATTTCTTGCCATCCTCTCACTTTTCTGCCTTCTCTCCTCCTGACTCTCTTCCACCTACCTTCCTGTGGGCTGCTTAGTTGTTCCTTCAGCTACTTTGTGCTCTTCTCTGCTTCTATTCTTTTCAATGCTATTCCCTGTGATAGCAATTCCCTTCCTTGCTTTCATGCTCAGGAAAAGTACTGCTTGTCTTTTGAAGGACATCACATGTGGGATTTTGACAGTGACGTATTTTTGATCTCAGGCTGAAGTATTTATTCTTTTTTTGCTTTATCCTCTCCATTAATTATCCACAAGGTATTGAAATTCTTTTCATTTTCTTATTAGCTGGTATGGCCTTCAAAGTCGGGAATCATAAGTTACTTAGCTCGGTATCCCCTGCCTTGTCTGGCACATAACAGGTACTTCATAATATTAACAATAAACTTACAAAGCTCAAGCTTTGTAATATGACAAGTACTAAGTACTTTTATGGAGTACTTTTTCATGTGTTGGTTTTTTTTTCTCATTTCATCTTCATATCAGTTCTCCAAAGTGAGGTTTGTTAGTTCCTCATGCTACAAAGGAAAAAAAATACTCACATCATAATGGTTCTGAAATTGCCCAAGGTATTATAATCTAATTGATTACAGAACCTGGGTACTATTATCTGTAAACAGATAATAAAGGAAATGAAGGATAATTTGGCAGTGGAAGCCTTTATTGGTAATCAATGGTTCAACACGTATATATTTTTTTTATTAATTTCTAAACTAATGAGTTTTGTGTTTCTGGCTATTAGTTTGGCACATGTCATTTTTCATATATGTCAAAGAAGTTTTGTTGTTTATCCAGGGGGTGTTTAAATTGTATATCAAGCATGCTTTCATTAACACTAGCCAGATCTCACCATAGACGAAGGCCCTACGCAGACAGGAATGACAGGGTGAGGCAAATGGGGAAGAAATTAGGCGGGGCTACGACACAGTACCACCCCCATGAAAGCCTATCTCATGATCTCATCAGTACCTGAGGGACCAGGGAAAGAGATGGGTAAATGTAATGGTCAGTTTCATGTGTCAACTTGGCTAAGTCGTAATTCCCACTATTCAATCCAAACTCCAGCTGGGTGTTAGTGTGAATGTATTTTGTAGTTGTGATTAATGTTTGTAATAACTCTAAGAAGAGAACATTCTGGGTGGGTTGGATAAGCCTGAGCCAATCTGTTGAAAGGCCTTAAACAGAATCACAGTTTCCCTGAGGAGAAAAAAAATTCTACCTGTAGCCTCCAGTGTCAACTCCTGGCAAAGAATTTCCAGACACTCCTTCCTAACAGACTGCCTTATGAATTTCAGATTTACCTAGCCAAGCCTCTACATCCAAGTAAGCCAATTCCTTGTAATAAATTCTCTCTTCCCTTCTCTTCCTAACCAACCCAGAGTTAGTGGAGAATCAATTAGGGAGAGGAGGAGAAGGAAACATTCTCTCTTTGTCTCTCTCTCTCACTGTAGGTTTGCACACCTACAAATCCTACTAGATTTGTTTCTCTCATGGAACCTCACTGACATAGTTAGACTATAAGAAAAGGTAGTTATAAGAGGAGCCAAAGAGAATTAAGTGAGTGAAGAAAGAAGAATATAATAATAAAATAACGTTAATATGAAGACTGGCTGAAGAATGGAGATGTCTAAAGATATGAGGCATTATTAGCCCTCCTTTAAGTTGCTGCTTAGATACTTCTTCATTATGGCTCCTTTTGCCCCTCAGTAGAGGCAGTTACTCTTCCTCTCTCGTGTATCCATCATTGCACATGTGTTGTAATTGTCTGTTGACAAGCTTGAGAGGCTCCATCTTCCTTCTTCATCATGTAATATGCAAGTTTTAGACCCTGGAATGAAATCCATCCCTAAATCTTTAAATCAGCGTTGGACTCATAAATGGAAATGATAAACATTTTCTGGTAAATGAATGTATTTGTAATGTTAGGTGCTTAGACATGTTCAGTTCAAGTCAGCCTCCTAGTAGAACAGGGAAAGCTTGCTAGAAGAAGCAGCCTCTGAACACCATCAGAAGAAACTCTAGTGAATGGAAATCTGTCCATCCATTCCTTGGTACTTTCAGGAGTATGATTTACTGGGTCCCCCTCCTTGCAAAGGGATACAAACATTTCTGGTTCACTGGATGATCCATTACCCATGTAACTTTTGTATGTGTATGACACGGGTTTGAGCTCAGGACTTCATGTTCTGTAGTCAGGCACCTTACCACTTGAGCCATGCCCACAGACCACAGTGGTAAATTTTCTTTTTCTTTTTAAAATTGTTATTGTACTGAGGGATTACAGTTACATAAGTCAGGTAATGAGTTCATTACTTTTTGAATAGTGTAGTGGTAACTCTTTTAAAGACATTTGAACTAGGGCATTTGCAGATGATTTCATAATTTCATTAGAGGGATTTGAAACCCCTTTCTTTTGACCTGTGGAGTGCAGTGTCTTTGGAGATCCTTTTTGTCTCTTATTTGTTTCAAGTAAAAGGAAATAGGAAATTCATACTTATTGTTAGATAGTGAATTATTGAAAGAATTGGAACTATTGTTTCATGTCTGTAACCCTAGCTATTCAGGAAGTAGAGATCAGGTAAAGGTGAGGGGTTTGAGGCAAACCCTAGCAGAAAATTTGATAGTTGGGTTGCTGGCACACACCTGTCATTCTGTCTTCACAGGAAGCATAAATAGGAGAATCGTGATCCAGGTCAGCCTGGACAAAAAACACAGCTTTATCTTAAAAATAACCAAAGTATAAAGGGCTAGAGGCATGGTGCAAACAACAGGACACTTGTTTTAGTTAAGTGTGAAGTCCTGAATTTAAACCCCAGTACTGCCTTCTCCCACGTTACTGAAAGAACTAAAATGTGTATTAAAGATGAAAATACTACTTAAAAAAATAACGGATTCTAGGGCTGGCGAAAGAAATACACACAATGAGCCTGGAAAATATAGTAGTACTGAAAAGTAAAGAAATGCTGAAGAAACAATAAAATGGCAACAAAAATAACAAAATCCCACACTAATGTGTACAGGTCAAAGAATCAGAGGAGCCAGTGAAAACAATTGCCAGTGGCCAAAGATGGAACAAGTTGAAGTGATGAAATAAATGAAAAGTATTGAATCACAAACCAAGGTATAAAATAAATATCAGTGCATTGACATTGTATAATATAGATCAACAACTGAATAAATAAATGGGAGAGCATACATAAGTCTCCAATACAAAAGAATTCCAAATGAATGGTGTAGATATTCTACCCTAATGGGGAAAATGTTAACTCCTTGCTTCTCAAGTGCCCCCAAAAGATTGTTTCTTGAAACATTTATGGAAATTTTCAGTTATTAGTTAAACTATTAATAGCTGGAAAAGAAATCCCTCAATAGAAGTCACCAAATGGTGGGAGGATTTAATCCATGGAAATTGGCAAAGGGATTTTCCCATATAGATAGTTGGTAGTAAACAATGAACAACCATCACTACTTAGAATTGTCTCCTTCAGTTACTTGGTTTACTTTTTGTCTAGTTAAAAGTTCTTTGTTTATTTCTGTACAAAAGCTGTAATGGTTTCTCTGTTCTGGATAGACCTTGAATGAAACAATAATCCTGTAGAATTGTTACCTATCACCCTGAATTTATACTAGAAAACTAGTATTGTGTATATTTGTTTCTGATAAATAACCTCCTATAAAACTTTGCTGGTTCTTAGGAGTCTTAGAAATATTGTGATTATTAAAAATGTAGAAATATTTGGTTAATATCAGTTAAATATTTATTGTTACCAAGCATCAATAACATGATTTAGTAATAAGTGAATCGCTAGTACACAGGTAGAAAGCTATCTTGCTTTCTAGCCTGTTTCTATTATTTTCTAACTTGCTTTCTGTTCTGTTTCAGAATATCATTTGTAATTCTCCCCTCTGTCTAGAAAGGAATGGAATGTAATCACTAAATCTATTTTTTGGTGAATGAGGAAGATGATATATATTTTGAAAAGATGAAACAAATCTTATTATAAACATGTTTGGTTACTTTGGATCATAAGGAATTCTATTATATTTATTATCATTATTATTATTGTAAAAGCAGCAACATTTTCCTGTTTTGGGCACTGGTGTAGATTTGGTTTCACATGTCAGGTCTCTGAAAGGATAGTATTAATATCTCTTAATTCCTTAAAATATACACTCTGGCTCTCTCAGTAACTATATGTTTTCCATTAAAGCTTTTGATCTTTATTTCACTGCATAGTTTTGCTTATTAGAATTAGAGAAATCTTCCATTGGCTCCCTAAAGCTTTGATCTTTCTTATCATGTCTATAGGAAGCTCCACAAAATTATATTCTGAAAGAGATGCCAACATTCAAATATAATCATCAAAATAACTTGTAAGAAAAAGCAAACTTTTCACACAAATCCTATATTTAAAGATGCCTTCCTTCCAATAACATTCATTAAGAGACCATCTGTTTGCTTTTGATTATCATCTGGACCACTAATAAGCGAGTTTAATCTGAGCAATGTTATTTGCACGCTACTTCTAAATTTAGTGCTTTTCAAAGAAGTCAGCAAGGCTGGCCTCCAGGAAATATTGACTTTGATGTAACATCTGGTTTTCAGGGAGTTTTTGTATAGTGCCCAACAAGGGGTGGGGAAGTTGGACCAAAGGGCAAAGGGAAATCAAATGACTAGGCCAGAGTCATGTAATTAGTTAATGACTTAACCTGGATTACCTGCAGTTTCTATGTATGGCTAAAAGTCCTAGCCTCACACTTCTAGTCTGTGTGTTGTACAGATAATGTATATATACATGTAGCACTCCCCTCTCCAAACATTCACAAATAGATAAGAAAATCTGTGTGGATCTCTAATTATAGATTCATGTTTTTATTTTTTATTTTTTTGCTCTTTTCTCCCGATGTTCTGAGAAAAAACATAATCTTCCCAACTCTTTCTTCTCTTCCATTGAAAAACAGTTCAAACTAAAAAGGAAACATATTGCCTACAAAAACTCCTCTGTAAATGAACTGATCTTTTCTCTTCAAGGGAAATAGAGGGTTAAATCTCATGGATAACCCACCTGATTTGAGGACACTCAAAAGCATCATTAATATTCCACCTTTTTTTTCTTTGTAATTGTTTCCCATTTTCCTTTCCTGGGCTGGAGATCATAGAGCTGTCAACACCTAAAGTGCGTGATTATAAAGAAACGACAAGGTTAGCATGCTTTTGTTATAAAAGCAAGTCTTTTTTAGTATTTTACTGACTCATTACATTTTAGAATCAGTGCGTGATTTTTTTTAATATCCTTGTACCAATTATAATATAAGATGTTCCATCTGATTAGTGCCTTAACTTTTAGATATTTTCACATTTATGACTTAATTTAATCTTCTCAAGTAATTTGCAAATTATGCACATTACATATCCTTAGAATTGTTTTTCCATTATCAAAAGAATTGCTCCAATTTTTATACAGTCAAGCATATCTTAATATTTCATAAATTAAGGAAATTGAGATTCTAATCTGACAAGTCACAGTTTAAGTCTCCGATCCATTGGCTATACGACCTTGGGCAAATCATTAGATCTTTGTTACCTTCAATGTCCTCATGTCCAAAGTATTTCAGAGTACTGAGAGAATGAAATGAGATTGTTCCTAAAGCTGTTAACATATTGGTCAGGAAATGTTCTCCAATTTTCTTACTTGTTCTATTTCCCCATATACATATATTAGTGTCCTATGCTGGCTCCTTCTCAATTCCTCCAGAGTGATAAAAATTACAGGCACACCAAAAGAGAGAAGATCTTGACAATCGTAGGAACCTTAATTAGAAACTAATGTGACTCAGTGTTTTCTGTGTAGTCTTAGAAGGGCTGTTGGGAAAGTGACATCCTTTTTTTTTTTTTTTGTCAAAGTCTAGATATGGAATCCAAGCCATTCCATTTGAATCTTTTTCAAGAGACTTTGAAATAATACAAAGGCAGGAAAATGGTTAAAGTCTTGGAGCCCTGAAGTAACCATCATCAAAATATGTGGAAAGGGTTAAGAGGGAGGGTTGAGAGCTAAGTAGCCTAGGTTTAAACTCCCAGTTCTAGTTTAAGTAGGTATGGCAGGGTGCTTGTGATTTAAGTGACCATTGCTAGGGAATCTTACTTACCTTTTAAAACTGATTTTGTTTTCTTACTTCCAGGGTTAGTGTTAAATAAATTAGAATGTCTAAATGACTTGGAATATACTTGGTACATATTAAGAATGGTATACATTATTTTGCATTATTAGTATTAATATTGTCAGTATTGGTGTTTAAACTCAGCCCCTTGCATTTTCTGGGCAGGCACTCTTCCATGGCACCACACTTCTAGCCCAAGTATGGTACTGTGCACATTATACCTACAGCTTCAAATGTGGGCTCGACTACCTGTTCTTCCCTTGGGATGCCCAGACATACTTAGTTCTTATTGTTTCCTGATCCTGGTTCTTCAGTCTTCTCTTTAATTCACGGGTGGAAGACAGTGAACAGAATAAGAACTATGAGATGCAGTGAGGGAAAATCTTGTAGGGCTTTGAATCTATCTGTAGTAAGGACTCTGGATATTTTCCAAATGACTTGGGGACAGAAATGTCCTTGAGGTAGTTTGCAACACTTAAAAGATTAGTGGCATTGCATCTTTTCCCAACTCTGTTCAGTGATTGCATGGTGATCATTCAGCATATCAGTGGATGGGAAATTCTTACAAGCATAAAAGTATAGAGAGGCACAGTTTCATTTACCTTTGAGAAGGATCATGCTAGCTGCCCTGTGGAGAATGGGTTGTAGGAGGTTTGTAGAACAGGGGAAATAGTTAGGGGTCTAGTGCTATATTCCTGGGAGTGTTGATGCTGGCTCAACATCTATGAGTAATGGTTAAGTATGTGAAAAGCAGTAGACTATAGGATGTGTTTTGGAAGGGTGAAAAGAAGAGTAAACAATGATGCCAAATCATAGTTAAAAGCAACTAGTCAATAAAAGGAACTACTTATTGAGATGAGGAAGACTAGAGTAGTAAAGGAGGAGTTTATACTAAGAAACTGTAGTTTGGATATGTTTCTAGAGTAGAAAAAAATGTGGAACAAAGAATAACAACTATGGTCAGAGTACTTTTGTCATTGTAGTAATGTATCATAGACTGCTTAAGCAACTGACACTTAATTCTCTTCAGTTCTGGGAGCTGAGAAGCTCAAGATCATGATGTCATAAGATTCAAATAGATTAGTGCTCATTGCCTGGCTTCAGTTGGCTGCCTGAGTCCTGTGTTCTCAGATAGTGAAGAGAATGAAAGTTGTCTTTTCTTCCTCTTCTGTATGCCATGAATTCAATCATTGTGCTGTTCCCTTTTGACTTCATCTAGACCTGATTACTTCCTGAAGATCCTACTTATAGATATCATCAGAGTAGGAATTAGGGGTTTGAGTTTGGGAGAGGAGGATATAAACGTTCAGTCCTCGGTGAAGAGTAACTTCTAAAAATACCATGTAAAAAGGAAGAAAGAGCTAGGGACTTGGCAGGGACAAAACAGTGGTCAGAAACTAGATTATTAATGATAGTGAAGAACCAGTGTTAAAATTCTTGTCAGGTGGGTTAGCCTATGAGAGAGTTGGCTCTTTCTTTTATAGGATTGGCTTCTACTGAATAATAAATATGTACCTGTTTCAGAAAGACTTGAACAAATACAAACACAGAGAATACAACTATTCAATTATCTTCTTTCTAAACCTATACCAGATTCCCTTTACGAAATAGCTGAGTGATTTTACTTAACAATTCTCTTTGACTCACTTTGGCTACAATGGTGAAAAGTATAGGCTAATAATTAATAGAGTAGGTGTTAGGTTTAAATTCCTGGCTTAAAAATCTGAGCTCTGTTCATTGCCAGTTATGTGAACTTCAGTAAATGGATGGAGCAGTTCCAAATAGTAGGCCTCATGTAACAAGGAAAATGTATATGGCTAAGCATGTCTTAGCTTCTAAAGCTTCTTTTGAAAAGTGACAAAAAAGTGACGTGCTCTCATTTCATTGGCTCAAGCGGTCATAGGGGCAAACTTGACATCCATTGGCTATGGGCATTTACTTACTTTCAGAGAGGTAAACTAAGTCACAAGATTCTCATCTCCTTCAGCGAGTGACAACAAATAAAAACAATTCTCATTAACACCTCAGTGGAACAGACTGGAGAGTTATAATTCCAGGAGTTCATTAGTGGAAAATGGCTTTCCAATGTTAGGCTTTTACTTTGTGTTCTAATAGCAAATATCTTTTTTGGGAGGGAGGTGGCGGCTAGGCTTTTGCAGCTTAATGTTTGGATTTTAGAATTGGCAACTGCTGTGTGTTATTTCTTCCCTGGTGGCATCTCTGCCACTCGTCTTGCCCCCTGGGTCTTCTTCATTTTTTTTCTGTGAAACAAGGTAGACTAGTTGTCATCCACTCGACTTGCAGTCATGTTGTGAGGATTAATGAATTAAAGTTTGTAAAATGTCTCTGGCTCCTGAAAGTGATAAATAGAAGGCATAATTATTGGTATTTTCCCCACCTTTATTTAGACTTGAAAGGCCTTCTAGTCACCTTTGAGATTTTGACATAAGCTGGCTACAGTGGTGAATTTAATTTGTTTTGCCTCTCCTGTTTGACATTTCCCTACCCTCACCCCATCACTGTGACTTTAAAGAAGGAACATCAACCTTAACCTTTCATGTCTCCATCTGCTGAGCTTTCCCTTGACTCATCTTATTATTATTTTGTATATTTTATTCTACCATTTAGAAGAATGTGCTCTCAGACCTATGCCATTAGCTAAATAACACAGAGACATAAAGGGCAATTTATAGTCACAGTTTATTCCATATGATGCCTGGTGAGTTCGTAGGGTGGTTCAATGATTCACCAGCATCTTTCACCGCTTCCCAAGAGTTCTCAATGTGAAAGTCTCACTACTAATTTAAAATAGAGTCCAAAACAAATGTTGATTAATATACTCCGTGCACTATGATGCAGGTAATTTCTATGTTTGGCTTTGACTAGATAACATGCAGAGAGGAGAGCTGGGAGCAGAGTATTCTGTATAGAAGTGATCATTTCAGGCATGTCATTTAGCAGTATTGTGTCCACTGTGATTTTTGCTTCTGGGGTACAGAAATAAATTGCAATCCTTCTCCAGAGAAGCAAGTTTGGTTTCTCTCAAGAGCATGCAAATAGATGTTCCATCTATTTTCACATCATGGCCAATGCCTATAGATGAACATTTCTCCTTTCAATTTTGCCTCTGCACACCCAACCTACATTATTCATTGGACTCCAATAATAAATTGCTTGGCTTCCCTTTCGCACTAATGAGGGCAGGTTGGTAGGGTAGATAACACCATTAGTGAGCTAGCTCCTGGAAAGCCTCATATTTGGTGAGGCTTAGAAGGTTACATGTAAAATTTGAATCAGAAAGACCGGAGTTGGAGTTATGTTCACTTCTCTATCCAAACAACCAACACTTATCATCAGCTTACTAGGCATGGCATTGTCTCTCACATTGCCGGTTATCTCTGGTTCAGGCCATCCTTGATTCATGGCAGTTTATTTGAATAATGGACCGAGAGAAGTCATGAATTTCTCTCTTCAGTCATCTTGGTATGGTATATATAAATAATAGACTGATCATGGGTTAGGCCTTCCTGAGATGAAGGAATTTAACATGTTAATTTCTACCTTATAAGTATATAACTGTAGTTAGAACTCTGTTTCCTTAGGCTAATTAACTTTCTTTACTTTTCTGGATGATTATTCAAAAGCTGAACAATATTGGTGACAATGAGCATCCTTAATCATCACTTAGCTTTGATTAAACAGACATTCTAGGTTTCCTATTGCCCTAATCTATTTGGGCTTTCAGATTATCTGTAATTGAGCTGGAGCAAGTCATCCACCTCTTAGAATACTAGTTTCTTTAACCATGTAGTACAAATTATCTTATTTGGATCATAGGTTCCTTTTAGGATTGCTGGAAGGACTTAAATGAAACAACATAGTCCTTAGACAGGTAGTTATTGCATGTCTGCAGTGTGTCAGGCACTTCACCAGCTCCTAAGGGTACAGAAACAAATCTGGCATCGCCTCTGTTGTCTTGGAGATTATAGGCTAGGGAGGGAAGTAGGCATTAAATAATAGAAATTACTATTTATTTTTAGTTGTCATAAGTGCTATGAAAAAGTAATATTGACAGAGATTCTTTGTTCCCTAACCTCCAAAACTTCCTCAATCTCTGAATCTTCTAGGCCCTTCATGTATTTCCACATAAAATAAAATTTTAAAAAGCACACTTCCAAGTCAGTGTAGAATACTACAACCTCTCTAATTATTTAGTGTGTGTGTGTGTGTGTGTGTGTGTGTGTGTGTGTGTGTGTGTGTGGTGTGAATACTGAAGCTTGAATTCAGGGCCTGGGAACTATCCTTGAGCATTTTTTGCTGAAGACTAGCACTCTACCACTTTGAGCCACATTTCCACTTCCAGCTTTTTTTTAGTGGTTAATTGGAGATACGAATCTCACAGACTTCCTCCCCCACCAAATTTGAACCATGATCCTCAGATCTCAGCCTCCTGAGAGGGTAGGATTACAGGGATGAGCCACCAGAACCCAGCAGTCTCATTATTTTTGAAATTTAAATGCATTTTCATTCTTAAGCCCTCACATTCCTCATGATGTATAATTACTCTGGTTTGTCTTCATATGAATACTATCAGTTTACCCAGAATCATCCTTACCATTCAGGTTTCCTTAGTAGTTTCCTATTTACTTATTTTCAACCTATTCATTGATTATAAATTCCCAATTGTCTATTCTGTATTTGGAATTGAGCCTAATTCTCCTGAGGTGTATTTTCCTTTATTACAATTCCCAAATAAAGTCTGTTCTCCTCTTTAACTTTTGTCTGGCTTTACTTCTCTTTTCATTATGAAGAACTATTGTAGAGGAACTGACCAAGAATGTAGAATCAGGGCCGGAAATCACCCTCCACAAGAGAGTCCTGTAAGCTAAGACCAAGAATGAGAAGAATGAAAAGGATAAATTGAGGGAGGAACATTTCAGTCAAATGAAATAGTCTGAGATGAGGGGGTTTTGATGCCTGAGGATTTGGGGTGATAGGAGAGTGAGTATAAGCAAGGCTCAGATGAATTTGGGGACTGGTCATGTAGGGCTTTGGAAAATTGTGATTAAAAAAATTCAGCCTACTTTAATGGTTTAAAAATGAGCATATTTTAAAGAAAATGTGAATTTCAATACTGTGACAATAGTGTAGAGGAAAGTTGAGAAG
This sequence comes from Dipodomys ordii, assembly GCF_000151885.1. NCBI lineage: Eukaryota > Metazoa > Chordata > Mammalia > Rodentia > Heteromyidae > Dipodomys > Dipodomys ordii. Next base: position 4,821,876 of record NW_012267224.1, read on the forward strand.
TTGAGAGTGGATGTAGGAAAACCAATTAAGAGGTTACCATCAGTTTTCAGGTACGAAATTCCCAGTGTTTGAGGGGTAGGGAGGCATCTGTCCAAGGACATAGAGAAGGGATGTACTGGCTATTGTAGGTTAGCAAGAGGGAGGATGATGACCAGGCTTTTTTATGTGAACTACAGAAATGTGTTGAAAATGGTGTCTTTATTGAGAAATGGGCAAGAAGTAGAGAGAATGTTATGTTCATTCTCAGGTATGTTAACTTTGAGCGATCTGTGAGATATGGTAGTGAAGACAACAGGTATACAAGTGAACACATAAAGATTTAGAAGTCAGAAAAGAAATATAGATGGAAAATGGATTTTGACCAAGAATGGATGATTATTAATGTCTGAAGTGGCTTAGGGAAGGGACCCAGGAAAGGAAGCAGAACTAAGACCAAACTACAAGGCATATCAATATTTAAAGTCAAAATAGAGAAAGAAGGCTAGGCCAAGGAGACAAAGAACAAATTGTAAAAAATATCAAAGGGGGAATTGAATGTGCAGTTACAGGAACAAACAAATGGAGTTTTTAAGGAAAAAAAGGCTTTTTTTTTGTTAGAAATGGATGTAGTCCAAGAATATGTTTGAGATGCTTGAAATACTCTACAATTGGAGTATGAGGATGATGATTGAATGGCTCTGTGAATTTATTTTCAAAAAGAATTGAATTTTACACTTAAAAAGATAAATTTTATGGTAAGTAAATTATACTTCAAAAAGCTATCAAAAGAAAAAAGAAGGAAAGCAGGGTAATCGTGTTGACAGCTGCAGAGGAATTGAGACAGATGAAGACTAAAGAGTATCTTTCTTTTGTCACCAAAGAGACTCATTAAACAGGGCAAAGGGTGCTGAGGTGAGGAATGAATGGATGGATGGGGAAGAGTAAAGAGTATGTATAGACAACGCTTTGTAGTTCCTGAAAGTGCTTTGAAAACTGTAAATCACGTTGTATTGTATTGTAAGTTTATTTTGTGGAAGTTTAACAAGCTCTTTTCCTGGAACAGGGATTTTCAAGGTAAGGTACAAGGAGAAACTGTGGAACTTGAAAATATTAATTTCATGAGAAAGCGGTTGGCTTTGCCAAGATTTGATGTGTGCATTGAGAGTGGTGGTACTCTCCTTTGGTCAAAGGTATTGTGAGGAAAACTTGAGCATTTCACACAGTAAAATTTGGGTAACAATACTGACCTTAGAAGCTTTCATATTCATTGGAGTGTACCATTATTCCAGTTCATGTTCAGAACATAAAACAAACAATAAAGGAATTTCATAGGTCATATTATTGTACTCTCATGGATCTTGAAAAATGAATACATTTCTTTAAAATGTTGAAAATAAATAGCATCATCAGAGAGAATTTTCACAATTTACTTATAAAGAACAAAGAAGACCTTTTTTTAATAGTATAAATTCTGTCAGCCACAAGATCCTAACAATGTTTTAATCTGACCAGAAGTTGGGAAATGCTAGAATTAATCAAATATTTGAAATACAAATCTGATGCACCATTGTTAACTATTAGTATTACCAAACTTTGTTTTCTATTATTGCTTATTATGCCTTTGTGAGCTGCCTTTCTAGCTACAAGAACATATAAGTCCATTAATAGCACTTATTGACATAAAATAAGATTTAGCAGCAATGGCTGCTTTTGAATGGCTATGTCACAAAGCATTAAGTCAAAGGTTTTAGAAACATTGATGCATTGTTTGCATCAAAATTAATATTAATGATTTTGTTAAGAGCAAAATAATGTATTTAAAAATACTTGAATATGTTTATACTCTCTGCCATTCTACTGTTTACTCCCTTGGGTCAATTCAGGATTAAAAACTATGCCCATAAAGTCTGTCTTTATTAATTCCACCCGCATGTTCCATGTGGATCCGTTATTTGTAATCAAACCTCCTTTTTCCATTCTCCTCCCAATCTAAACAAATAAACTTACTCTTGAGTGATTTCTGTTTAATCTATGACAATAGTATACTCAGGCACTCCTAAAATGCCCTTTCTACTCCTCCTTGGGAAAGTGTACATAGATAGTACCTAGGAAAATCTTTAACATTCTGACGTTAAAGGTGCTGATCTCCAAATTTTACTTCAGGATCTAATATGATCAGATTTACATTGTAGGGTAAAATATTTAATTTTAATGACACCAATACAGAAAATTCTGCAACTCCTTAAATTTTCAATATTCAAGACTAAGTTCCATTCTACATACAATGGGTATTAATCAGCCATCATGAATGGTACTATAGAATGTTTAGTGACTAAGCCTTTGTTGCTATATGAAAATATTTAGTGAAAAAAACAGAATGTAATATATATTTGATTTCATTACTAGGAAATGTTAATATGAATTAAAGAATATACATGAGAACTTTAAGCATCATGACATCTTAGTTAGGGCAATTTTTACTTATTTGTTTCTTAACATCACACCTTTATCATCTTTAAGTAGCTGTTCAAAGGAATTACCATTCAACATTGTCAGTTTATGAGGATAACACATCTTGTTCAACATCAGTATGGGGGAGTATTAAATTTTTTTGTGCTCATGTAGATTTCTTGTATAATGAGGAAAAATAAGTTGCTAAAAAAGGTTCTTACCCAGTTTTTCCCTTTCTTTTTCTAAAGAAAGAGAAATCAAAATGATTAGAAAGGTATTTAGACCAATACTGACAGCAAAGAACCAGCATCCTCTATTCAAGTCCCTTTCAATATACCCAGAATTTCTTTTTAAAGTAATAGGGATATCATGAGCTGAGCATCACTGACAGTTTTTGAGCACTTATATAGCAGTGGACAATTCAGTGTTTGTGGCCTGAAGAATTTTAAATTAAAAAAAGGGAGGAAATTCTCACAAGTGCTACAACATGGATGAATTGTTAATACATTATTATAAATGAAGTAAGATTGATACAAAAGAATAATATATAAATCCGCTGAAAAGAGGTACCTAGGATAGTTAGATTCATGAAGACAGGAGCAGATAGAGTTACCCTTGAGTTGGGAGGTACAGAGGAATAATGAGGTTATGCAATGTTGTGAATGTCTTTATGACACTGCATTATATACTTAACATGGTTAGAACAACAAACTTTCTGTATTGTACATTTTACCACACATTAAAAATTTCAGTGGGGGCTGGGAATGTGGTTTAATGGTAGAGTGCTTGCCTAGCATGCATAAAGCCCTGCATTTGATTCTTCAATACCACATAAACAGAAAAAGCTGAAAGTGGTGCTGTAGCTCAAGGGGTAGAGTTCTAGCCTTGAGCAAAAAAGAAGCTCAGGGACAGTGCTTAGGCCCTGAGTTCAAGCCCCAGGACTGGCAAAAAAAAATATTTAAAAAAAAATTTCAGTAGCTTGAAACTAAAAGGAAGTGCTGAAGTTTGAATATATTTTGAAGATGGAGCCATGGAATTTTATGATGATTTAGAGTTTTAGATCAAGAAAGGAACTGGTGATGACAGTATAATATCAAATTTGTGGGCCTGGACAACTGAAACCGTGGAGTTGTCCCTTCCTGACATGAGGGAGACAGGGAGAGGGGGTAAGGAAGCAGGGGGAAGGGCTAGTGGCGGCCATGCTCAATAAGAGATGCTTATTAGACCCTGGAGTGAAAATGTTGCTGGCCTTCTCTTGGAAACTATCCGGGTGCTTGCTGAAAGAAGTCCAGAATAGGGCTTGCTATTTAAAAGATACTAATTAGCTAGGTTATGTCAGATGATTTTATTTGAACATGTCATAGGAAACAAATAGATAAATAAGTGAACAAAATGAAGTGAGTGAGCTTTCTAGGCCAATAAAGAAAGTTATGACGTTCTGGTAGGATTTGTAGTTGTGTAATCCAGGGCTAATTACACTTTTGAAATCAGTACATTTTGTTCATTATCTTTTATCATGAGTGGCCCTTATTCACATGGCTTTTCAGAATGAAGTTTAATGGAAGAATCAGAGTCACCCTGATCTCCCTTACCTAACAAATTAGGGTAATATAGAACTCAAATCTAACCCGAGCTCCAAGTTGTTAAATACTTTAATTTTCATCTGTGTTTTGTGTTAGAAAATAATTTTAATATTAAAGGACAGCTGTAGACTGCTAATGACTTGAATACAGTTTGACTGTTTTCATGAAGTGCTCTGTGGGATGTCAGAATATTTAATTCAGGATGTTAAAAACATCCCAAAATGTCACAATAATTATATCACAGCAGGCAATTAAAACACTGGAAAATGCCAACTGACTAAGAGTGTTCCTTGTTATTTAGGAAACTATTAAGAACCTGACATATAAAGTAAAAAAAAAAAATACTGGTTATAACTTTCTATTTCAACAGACAATTTCATCATTCAGATATGAAATTGACACTTACTTCAGTCATGGTTATGGTAAAAATACCGCCAAAGGAAGAGCTAAGGAAGAGGTTCCTATTTAATCCTTAACTTTATAATATCTGTATTCACACATTATAAAAAATTGTTTGGTTTTGTATATCATACCATATGCATTGCAATACCCTCCATACAATGGCTGTGTTAATTATATCTTACATTGGCAGGCTTAATTGATCTGATTTTACTATCTTAAATTATGGGCAATGGAATTATTTCCTCTCTTTTCAAATTGTACTTTTCTAAATCCTAGTGGATTAGCAATGTAATGCAGAAGGACTGGGGCAGTGTTTTCGTAATCCCTGAGGATTAGAGTGTCATTCTCAGTGGGGATGTTAAAACCTGATGAGAATGAGCTTGAAGGGAATATACTCGAGCAGAGTGAGTACAGAAAATCGAGTGTGCACAGTTCTCAAGAGTTTAAATGCAATTACAGGCATGTGGTTATTTTGAATATAAGTGAATAATTTTCCCATGCAACATGCATCCCAAAGCATTGTATTTATGGGCCAAGAATGCATAAAGCTTCATTTTAACCTACTTGAATTTGGGAAAACTATCTATGAGTTTGAAATGGTTCTCTTGAAGGGTTAAATGTTGTCTCTCATCAACACACTTAAGAAGGACTTGTGAAGATATATAATTAGCACCATAGCAGTCACAGAGAGCAAGAATTATTACTACCAGCACTTATTTTTTTATTTACCAGAAATGTGGTGGAAAATAATTGCCCTGTCTTTGAGGAATGTATATGATTAAGTGAGATTGTGTCATAGAGCACCTGCTATCAGGTACGGCAGAGAAAAATGGTTTAAAAATATTTTGGTCCTTGCTTTCTTTTGTGAAAACACACATCACCATAAAGAACGATGGTGTATAGTAGTATTTGGGCTAGGATTAAAGAACTCATAGAAAGGATGCTAGAGGAAGACATTTAAAAAATAATGTCCAAACATGAGGATTAGAGCATGAACAAGAGGAAGATATTATTTTAGATTAATGTGCAAACACTGGGGACAGAGCCCACTGTTTAAACAATTTTAAAGTTCTTCTTTAAAAAGCTGAGTGTAAAATTATCACTATAAAAATTAAGCACAGTTGAATATTTCAGAATGGAAGAATTCAACAAATAACACATTTCAAAAATCTGACAACACAAATATGTCCAAATGAAGAAAAATATTTTTTTTACTGGAAATTTGTCTATTAGCCTATTAGGTAGGATACCTTCTTTCCTTCAGTATTTTAGCTGTATATGTTTTTATTATATTTTCATGTGCCAGGGATTTTGTAATAGTTTTCTATAGAGTAGAAGGAAAAGGAAATTGATCATTGGATCCTTTCTTTTACATGGTGATCAATATTTGATTTTTAGAAGAATTTCAGCTTTACAACTTACTGTGTGATATGTAAATATTTTGCCTCTGTCAATGTTGGGGAAGTTTCCAGTATTTTTTTCCAAATATGAGTTGTGATTTTTCAGGACATTTCAATTTTTTTTCTCTATAAAATCTTCAGGACCGGTAGAGTTAATGTAGGAAACAAACAATTCGTTCTTGATGGTCCCTTTGTATGGGAATATTTAGTTAACCTTCTTTCTTCTGGATGCAAGCATGTTGTGTTAAATTAGCAAGATATTTATATCAGTTTCCAATGTGTTCACATCATTAATTCTTAAGACTTCATTAAATAGATTTCAAAAACTCTGCAAACCTTTTCGTTACCTCTATTCAAAGTTTATTTCTTCCTCCCAATCATTTTATTTGAGATGATCTGAAAGCACTTTGTTACAGTTTGCTTTTCAATATCTGAATAATTTCTGTTGATTTCATTTTTTATCATTATTGTTATTAGTTTAATTTGAAATTTATCAGTGATTTACCCTTTCTGTAGACCTAAACTAAGATTTTTTTTTGGTAATTCCTAATCCTCCTAACTCTTTTATGTAATGCCTTTCAGATGTAGTCACATGCCATTCTCATCCCAGAGGAAATCTTCCCTGTATACACAGAGGTGGCTACCAATAAATTCATCATACATGACAATACACTAGACTCCGATTGGAAGTAGAGCTAAGTCTCTGGGATGACAGGTGTGAGCTACCACACCTAGACTGGTCCACACTTCTTCATATGCTTTTTTGTGATATGGCCTCTGCCAGTTTCTCCACAGTCTAGTGTCTTCTCACAATTGCCCTTTCTTCTTCTCCTGAGCACTGCTCACTTTCCTTCAGTTTCTTGAGTCTTCCATGCTCTGTCTTAGCTGGGGGGATTTTGCCAGTGCTGCCATTGATGGGGCTGAGTATCCATCTTCCATGTCACTTGAAATGCCACATTTCCCCCCAAGATTCATCAAAGACAAATGTCTCCCTCAAGTTTTAAATATATTAATAATAACAAAATAATCGACTATCCTGTGATATGACTTAATAAAAAATAGTAATTAAAGATCTCTATCATGTCCATTTAGTATGTATGTGCTTTTAGTATGCATGCGCTTTTTCATGATAGGTGACTTCAGGAGGGCTGACACCTATAATATAAGCAGGTGTGCAATAGCAGCTTTTCTTGAAAAGCAGTGACTCCTTACTGTGACCTATAAATTAACCGGAAGAAAAAAAGTGTGGCATTCTGGCCTCAAATTTGTATCTATTTCTTTCCTTCTGAGACTCTTTCATCTGGGTTTCCAGAAAGAAGTAGCACAGTCCCCATTGTTCAAACAATTAGCCCACCTCACCAATCTGGATGCAGTGAGCCATCAGAACCCTGTGACTGCCACTTCTGTCCACTGGTGACACTCATGCTGGAATGTTTAATAATTAAGCAATTCTCTCTAAATATTCTGTGTGGTTGCTTGACTTTAGAATGCATCCCATTTCACCACAGTTATTTTGTATGGTCTATAGATGTTGCTTACTTAAAGAACAGGGATCTTGATTATACTCAATTCTATTAAAGAATGACATATCCCTTCTGCTCAAAGTACATGATGGGTCCTTAATTAAAACATGGGATGTTTTACCCAGTTCTCTTTTTAGTAACTTTAAAGGGTGCCATTTGACTCAGAACTTTGAAAAGCAAAAGATTGGTTGGGAAAGTTTAAATGGATGGTAAGGAATTAACTACAGCAGTTTTACAAAGCTAAGGTTTCCATACCCAGAACATTGCAAATAGATAGGTAATGTTTTGTAATGTTTGTAATGTTTTGAACCTGGTTTTCAGCCTATCTTTAGAGTTCTGGTTGTTAGACAATGCCTTTGTCAGGAGGACTAACACAATGTTAGGTGTTTTGTTTCAGCTCTTCATGTTAAAGTAAAATATATTTTTAGATATATCTATCAAACATTCTTCTTATGTGATGAGAGCTAATTAATATAAATGTGAGCACTATGGAGGTATGAGTCTGGCCTTTATGCAGTTTACTTTTGAAGGTGGCTGAAGGAGATTCTTTGGTTTAAGTCAGATAAGAAATTGTTGAAGGTGATTATTATTATTATTATTTGTGTTTTACTTCTTTGTCAAGTTATATCCTCCAATGAGTTTTTGGTATCAGAGGGTTCTTCGATGTAGAGAAATTTCAATTGGTTAGAGTTCAGTCTGTGTCCATTAGTTAGAATTCAGCTACTATTTGTTGTAGTCATGATTTCCATTCCTACTTCCTATCGTACAAGTCTAAGCAATATAGGCAATAATACAGCCAGAAAGTTCTCTAAACAGTGCCTTTTGCCCATTTGTACTCTGTGCTTTCTGAAGTGGGAAGAGTTTTATAATCTGCACTGGTTTGATTATTTTTTCAATAAGATTTTTTGGGGAACCAATGCAACAATGATATTCCAAGACAATATGTTGGAAGTGATCTGTACAATTTTGGGGGAGATTTTAGGGGGGGCAAGTAGGAGAAAAATGACGGAGGGGGTGACAAAGTCAATAAGAAATGTACTCAAATACCTTACTTATGTAACTGTAAGCCCTCTGTACATCACCTTGACAATAAAATTAAAATATATAAAGAAGATTTTTTCATTGTTAGGGATTGTACCTAAGACCTTGTACATGCTCAAGTGCTCTATCACCAGGCTATATTCCTGGCTTTCACTTTGGTTTAGAGGAAAAACAACCAAACCAAAGAGAAAAAGAAAAACAAAAGCACACTCAAGGCTGGGTGGTAGCCAGAAGAGGATTTCTTGTCACTCTAATACCTTCTTTTAAAAGTATTTTCTGTCTCCCACAAGCAGATAAATGTCCTTCAAAACAGATAACACTTAGAATTACTTTTAAAAAATGTACTGCTCTTCAGCTTTTCCTGTCTGAAGTATCATGTATTCTGTGTGTGGGTTTCACCTAAATAAAGTAATATTTGCATTCAAAAATGTGAAGACTGACTCATAAGTACTAGACTGGTTTACCTCTCTTATATTTTTGCAAAATGCCCAAATTTATACCACAGAGCTCTATGTGCATGTGTGCATGTGTGTATTTAAATTTTCTATTTGATTCTCTTCTGATCTTCAAATCTGCCCATTGGTGTAGATGCAGTGTGTAAAATGATTACTCCTGCTTGCAGATTAGGAAATGGAATCACGGACAATTGACTTCTTTTTTTAAAGAAATATTTTATTGTGAAGATGCCATACAGTGGGGTTACAGTTACATGAGTAAGGCGATGAGCACATTTCTTGTCAGACAATTGACTTCTTTTAGGTAGAATAAGTGACACAAATAGGACTAATTAGCTGTTGCTCCTATCATCACTTCTCCACCCGTGCATCCTCATTTATATTTGTGGAGCCCATAGGAGACTCCACCCATAGTTTTGAGCATTTATCTTGTACTATAGGCCTCAGACAACCCAATCTACATTGTCTGCCCTCAGCAATGAGTTCAGAGCAAGCAGTGAGTAATACAGCCCATATAAAGACTTCTCAGACTGTGGGGGAGAAGTGTCCCAAACAAGCCTTTTCTCCCTCTGGGCTTGGCATCAGGAAGAGCTGAGGCTGGAGCTGCCTACCTCTGGGTGGTCTTGGATGAAAGCCAGGAGAGCAGAAGGCAGCGCCAGAGAAGGAGGGGGAAGAAAAACCCTGTGTTGGAAACAGTGCTTGGTCACCTGCAGCCAGCCACACCTCAGAGTCAACTTACCTTTGGACTTTTTTAGTTCCTTGCAAAGCCCTTTTCTGCTGAAGCCTGTCTGAGTTGGGTTTTCACTCCTAAATGGCGTAAACTATAGAGCCAAGTCACAGTTGCAATTTTCTCGGACTCGTTTCTCAATCTAGAAGATGAATGAGCGTTTTTGCCCCAGTGGAGCTCCATTTTAGTCATGCATGGCTCCAGTGTTGGAGCTTGAAGTGCCACCCACAGCAGTCTGGACAGTAGGGTGCTCTCCCGTTCTGTTTGGATCTACTCTGGAACATGGTGGGTTTTTTTTCCCCTTCAGTGAACAGTTGGCATTCTCAAGGTTGAAGGAGTCTAAGAAAACTGACTTGTAATCCAAGACTTTTGTTTGGAAAACCTTGACTGTCATCTGTGGAAGTCTTATTAAAAGCACTGAAAAACTCAGCAGTTGACATGAGGATACAGGACTACAGCTCTAATAATCTGACAGGAATCGGTGCATTGAATACATCTTTTCATTATCATGACCTGAATTATTTTGACATGAAACCATTTATATGCTAGTGTATGAATATAACAAATATAGTTTACAACACGATAAATTTGGCCCTAAGAGTTTAGTCATGAAAATGTGTTTTGTTGTTGGAATGCTAATACAAAACAATACATATGTTAGTTACCATTAATAAATACATATGTACACATATATATTTATATACTACGTATAATAAATATATAAATATAACACATAAATATATTTCTATATGATATGTATACATATATATTATGTATACAAAATATATAGATGTATATTATGTATTTCTAAATATAAACAGTTTTATACTGTTATATTTACATAATATATAATATGTACATATTATATAACATATTATATATAGTTATACAATATGCATATACATATATTACATATATATGTTTACCGGTTACTGTGCAGAGAAAGAAAAGCATATTTTAAGTCAGGCTCCAGGGGCTCACATCTGTAATGCTGGCTACTCAGGAGGCTGAAATTTGAGGATCCTGGTACAAAGCTAGCCCAGACCCTCTCCACTCTCTTGCCCTCCCCCAGCCCCCTGCCAAAAAAAAAATCTGTGAGACTCTTATCTCCAATTGAAGAGTAAAGCAACAGAAATGGGGATGTGGCTCAAGTGGGAGAGTTCCAGCCTTGAATAGAAAAAGGTAAGCAAGAGCCAGAGGCCTTGAGTTCAAACCCTAGTATTTGCTAGCTTATGTGCGTGTGTACCTGTGTGTATACCCATACCCACACACACCAAAAAATACCCCGTATTTTCCATGTGTTAGGTGTGTAAGAAATAGACCAATTAGAACTTTAAAATTGTGTATCATTCACTGAACTGAGAAAGGGTGAAATGATAAAAAAAAAATGCTCATTTTAGTAGTATTTCTCCCCCCTCAGTGAAGAGGATAACCATTTAAAATCAACAAAGTAGCCAGGCAGGAATGCTTGGTGGTGGGTAGGAGAAAATTGTCCAGTGTTTTATAGCCATAGTTGTTGCACTGTGAAGTTTTACGGTGTTTGACAAAAAGACATGAATATTTTCTTGAAGACTGAATGACAAATTAAATGTTTGGAAATTTCTAGAACAGGATCACTTCGGTTTCTCTAGCTACTCTAGGATGTTTCAGACTTCCCTGCCTTCGCACATGTAGTTCTCCTGCTGAAATGCCATTCTTTCCCTTTTGTACACACTGTCTCCTGCTTATCTTCAAGCACTTTACTTACCTGGGCTCTGCTCCTGGTACTTATTTGTTTGCTCTGTCCATGATCTCAGAACTGTGCTATGTTTTGCTGAAGAGGCAGTCAGAATATTTTGCATTGTGTCTCTGCTGCCTGTCTGGCACTGGACTTTGAGGATCAAGACTTCAAGGACCTGCCCGATAGTGAATGGTCCAAAATAAACGTTTCCTGCATGAATAAATAACCTTGTCCCTTCCCCCCTTGCAAGTGCCCATATCCTGGTACTTGTTTTGTTGGGCTTTGACTTGTTTTTCTACAGACTTATACTATTTGAGCTCTCCAAAGTACCTCTTACACTTCATTTAATTCATTTGTAACCATTTGCATTCCACCCAAGGTGTTTACTTACAGATTCCTAGGCACAGTCTACCACAAATGAGAGAAACCATGCAACTTTTGTTTCTCTAGGTCTGGGTTACCTCACTTAATATATTTTTTCCCAAGTCTTTACATTTCCTTACAAATGGTACAATATCATTCTTTCTGATGGATGAGCAGAAGTCCATTTTGTATACACCACATTTTTTTTTTTGATCCATTCATCCATTGAGGGGCATCTGGGCTGCTGATTGCATATCTTGGCTGTGATGACTAGTGCTGCAATGTCCATGGCTGGGCTGGTAACTTTACCATAACCTGGTTTGTGATCTATTGGATAAATGCCCAGGAGTGGAATTGTTGGGTCATAGGGTAGGCTCTATCTTGAGTTTTTTGAGTAATTCTCCCACTGCTTTCCAGAGTTGTTGAACAAGTTTATGTTCCCACCAACACTGTAATAGAATACCCTTTTGGCTTCACCTTTGCCAGCATTTGTTCTTGTTAGTTTTCTTGATAATGTCCATTCTGACTGGGTCATGAAATGGAAGCTTAGTGTTGTTTAGATTTGCATTTCCTTGGTGACAAGAGATGTTGACTATTTCTTTATGTGTCTATTTGCTATCTTTCCTTCTTCTTAAAAAAGATGTCTTTCTTGAAGTCATTAGCTCATTTATTAATTGGGTTGTTTCTTTGAGGGTTTCTTTTTTTTTTGAGGACTTGATTGTTTTTTGAACTCTAAGTATATTTTGCGTATGAGGCCTTTGTCTGATGGATAACTGGTGAATGTCTTGTCCCATTTGGTGTCCCTTTCCATGCAGAAATTTTTAAGTATGATGTGACCCCTTTTATTAGGTCTTTCTTTGATTTGTTGTGTGTTTCTGGATATTTAACTGGAATGTTGGGGTAGACAAATGAAGGGGAGAGGCAGAGAGAATGCAGTCAAGAGTTTATATTTATACCACAAAATTAAGAAAAATTAGAGAAGGGGTGAGTCAAAGAGGGGGGTGAAAAATGGTGAAGGGATGATACAGATCAAGATGCATTATATACATAAACTGCTTTGTTACATGGAAAAAAATCAGTGCGTACCCTGAAAAATTAAGAAAAGTGAGGGAAGGGATGGGCTGGGTGGGAGGAGGAGAAGTTTGAAAGGGGGTGACTAATCAAGATACCCTGAATTCATAAAGTGCATTGTAGAATGGCAACACCTTTGTACAACTACTTAACAATAATATATACAAATATATATATATATATATATTTATATATATATATAAATTTTTTTTTGGTTGATCGTGGGGCCTGAACTCTGGGCCTGGGCACTGTCCCTCAGCTCTTCAGCTCAAGGCTAGTGCATTACCACTTGAGCCACAGTACCAGCACCACTTCCAGCCTTTTCTGCTTATGTGGTGCTGAGGAATCAAACCCAGAGCCTCATGTATGTGAGACAAGCACTCTATTACTGAGCACCTTCCCAGATCCAATAAAAATATTAAAAAAAAATAACTGGTAGTCCCCACTTGAGTGACTACTTTAACTATAATTATAACGGTCATCCTTTTTTATACTGTTATTGGCCAGGCAACAAATACACATTGTAATGTATTATTCCTGTCTATTTAAAATCTGTGAAATATTTAGTGCTCCCCCTCACCCATTTTGTAGATGAGAAAACAGAGGCTTAAACAGATCTAGAAATTTACATAAGATGCCACTACTACATGTGAGTATAAGAGTTCAAAAATCGTATGTTTTTTCCTCTACCTCATATCTCTAGCTTGGCTTGAAAGAGTTATTCTAAAAAATTTCTAAAATGGTTCCTTTAAACATTCCTCTGAATATACTCTTGAGAGCTCAGCTTCCTGCTTGATCCTCGCTACCTGCTTCTGTCTGCAAAATTAAATAAGCCAGTGTATGTGTGGCTCCTTCCTCAGGAAATCTGGAAAACTGAGCTGTTCTTTCGAAGAACACCAGCAATCCATCTCCATTTACTAGCCTGGCTTAAGATTTCTAGTTTAACCCATTGTGGCTTTTGTTCCGTGGAGTTGTGGGAGGGTTTTAACAGTAAGTCCAAAAAGTTTTGATGCCTAGCACAATAAAGCAGGAAACAGAAGCTGAAGTCTGGAAAAGGTGGCTTAACAAAGAGAGTAATTCAGTAATTGAGGTCAAACAGACATTTATTAAGATCATCTGACTAATTGTAGTTTTTTGTTCTGCTGTGTAGATCTGGTACAACCTTGCTCTATCATGTGGTGTAATTTACTCTAGCGGTAGCCAAATGTTGATCTGTGGACTTGCCTTGCTTCAGGTTTGGATAAGTTTTTGCCAATCTGAAGATGAGCCAGAAACAAAGAAGTTACGTGATAAGAGCATCTAACTGCATCTTCATTTGCACACAGCAACATTGCCCACCCTCCCCTCTAAATGCCATCACTAGATCTGCCTCTGTCTTTATCCTCTCTCTCTTTCATTCTCTTTGTGATAAGGGTTGTTCTCTCATTTTGAAATTATAGACTTATGCCTGTTTTCTTACACTGAAATATCTTTTCTTCTAAGGAATTATACTGTAAGAAGTTAGATAATCCTCTTAGAGTTTCCTCCTGACAGGATAAAAATGTATCAGAAAGTCTAATTTCATTCCCCTGGAATTTTGAACGAGATTTATAATTCTATGAAATTTCACAACCCTAGAATTATATCTCAGTTCCTTGATTTTTTTTTGATCAGACATAAAATAACAATTTTGTTTTCAAAGAGGGAAGAGTAGCATTGTTAAATGGCTTTCCTCCTCTAAACGCTTCTGCCTGTCATCTTACCCTCTGTCGATGTTAAAATATGGGGCCTTGTGTCACTGGCAACAGATCCATGATAGACCGTGCTGGACTTTAAGGATCAACTCAAGGCAAGCAGCATTGCTTTCTTTTCTGTGTGCTGTGGAACCTACATAGCTAGATGCTCAGATGTTTTAATATAGACTTAAGATCTGAAACTAGGAGGGAGGTTCTGAAACTTGATAAAATAATAACAATAATAGGTTATATTAATAGCCATTTTGTGCTTTCTATGCACTAGTCATAAGTATTTCTTATGTGTGACACATTTAATTGTCTCAACAGCCAAAAGATAGCCTTTCTTGCTCTGGTTATTTTTGAGACAGAATCTCACTAGCCTGGACTGCATTCCTCTATTTATGTCTGCTTCCCCAGCTCAGATATCAGGCATGCTCCATTCAGATTTCTGTTGAGATGGATCTCATGAACTATTTTTGTCTAGTGTGGCCTGGGGCTGTGATACTCCTGATTGCAGCTTTTTACGTAGCTAGAATGGCATGCATACCACAGGAAGCCTAGTTATTAGTTGATCTGTGATATTATTATTATTATTATTATTACTTTTTTCCATGGCTGACTTCAAACTATGATCTTAATTTTTACTTTCTGAGCAGCTAGGATAATAGTTGTGAGCTATCTGTGTCTGCCTTCATATGTTCATTATTTTACAAGAAGAAAAGATGACAGGAGTTAAGAATTGGTCAGTGTCATATGTTTTTAGTTGGTAGTAGTCAGATTTGAATTTAGGTGAGCTGACATTGAGCTCTGCAAGTTCTTGACCCCCCTCCCCCCCCCGCCCCGCCATGCTGCAGTGCAGCAGCTGCATTCAGAGCTCCATCTGGAGAAGAACAATGGTAGCAGCAGTCACCATTGTGACAACTAGAATGAAGAATGTTCCCAGGGCTTCTGGAGTGCCTAAGCTTATTATTATTATTTTTTTTTTGGTCAGTCATGGGGCCTGATCTCTGGGCCTGGGCACTGTCCCTCAGCTCTTCAGCTCAAGGCTAGTGCTCTACCACTTGAACCACAGCACTACTTCCTGCTTTTTCTGCTTATGTGGTGCTGAGGAATTGAACTCAGGGCCTCATGCATTCAAGGCAAGCACTCTACCACTGAGCCACCTTCCCAGCGCCCCTAAGCTTATTTGTATGATTGCACGCTCCCTTATGTGTGCACAGTCTGGGCTCCTATGGACACTATTTTACAGAAGAAGAAATTGAGTCCTAAAGACTGTGAAATGGCAGAGCTGGAAAGTTAGCACAGCCTGCCCATCCTATGAGCTGGGACAGTATGCTTAGACAAATCTAGGAATTAGGTTAGGAAATTCCATCCCTTAACCCTCCAGTAGCCATAGCAACATTACTGTACTTCCTTAGATTGTTGCATTCTTTCTAAAGAAGAGGACCTGTGTGTACCATGCTTCATAAACAATAGAGTGCTGCCTAATCTAATGTATTTTTATGTGTGTTAAAGGCTTATTCCAGGTCCTTTATCACAGGAAGTCCAGGAAATCAGCATTTTCCCTTTTCTTCTTCCTCTTCTTCTTCCTCCTTTTGGATTCCATTGTTAACGTCCCATACTAGCATGTATGGGACAAAAAGGTTTGGGTTCCTGACCCTCAGTTAGCTCTAGGAAATGTATTTTGAGTTGCTGATCACCTAAAGCCACAGAAAGAAAATCAAAGCTGACAAGCAGTGTGCTCATTAGGCAGATATTCAGTTTTCTGCAGCCACAAAGATATTAGGAAAAGATATTTATAGCTGACCTTTCAAGATTAATAATTCCAAGAAAGAGAAGCTGTGGTATTCAACACAATTAAAAAATAGTGCAGAATATTGAAGGAAATGATTTTTTACTCTTTGGAGTATGGTTTGTCACATTTATTAAAAATTTAATAAAATACATATGCATATCTATCACACTTTAAAGACAGTAGCAATAATATAAAATAATATAAAATCAATTCAGTATGCTTTTTAAAAATTAGACGTGTGACATTCCTTTGCCTCCAAATTATTTTGATGTATTCTTAAAAATGTGTGCATTAATTCATAATTTGAGAGTGTAACATTCCATAACAATCATTTAATAAGAAACTCAAAATTAGATCTTTAAAGCACCTCAAGACCAAATGTTTAAGCGCTCCTGATTTTTGAATGTTATTAGGAAATGAAATTGGAATTAACATGTTTCTTTTTATTTCTAAAAATATCCTTAACAACTCATATTGACACAGAATAATTATATGTACTTATGGGGCACAGTGTAATAGTTCAGAAATATATACAATTTGTAGTGATCAAATCAGTTAACAGAGTAGATCCCTTACCTACTAGCTATTTTTAATTATAAAAGTAATTATTGTCAACATTTTCCCTTTTGTTAACCTTTGCTCTTCCTTTATTCTTCCTTCAGATTCCTTTTTATGTTGGCAACCAATCTCATGTTGAGTCAGTATGTGCCTGGCAAAGATTTTCCTGACTTACCTAATTGTCTTGAAAATGGAAAAGGCAAGAACTAGGAGAATCCATTTTCACTCCAAATGAATATGTTCTTAGTGAGGAGGTGTTAGTTGAAAATCTTCCTACTCTAAACAGTTAAGTCCTTTGTGCTGTGAATATACACAGTGTCATATTCTAAGTGTAAACATAAACAACAGCAAAACCAAACCAAAATAAACTCACCTCCATTCTTGGTGGGAGGGATTTGAGTTTTTGAGATGGAGATGGGGAAGAAGGAAACCCCCAGGACCCAGGATAAATTAGCACTGTGGGATAATTTGTCTGATAGAACTTCATATGAATATATCTTGTTTTTAGTAGAAATGAAAAGGTTATTATAAATTAGCTGAAAAGTTAAAATAACTTCATAAACAAGTTTTTAAAATATATCCTTTCTTTTAATATATTGAACTATTATGAGAAAATTAAAGAAGACTTTTGTTAACAAATCATTAACACATAAGGCAGCAATTTTTATTACATGTATTCCACTACAGTCCTTGTTCATGTATTATTTTCAGAATCATCAAAGTTGTGTTAATTTTAAAATGTTCAATGAGATTATACATTTTTCATTATTACCATTGTTATAGCCTTGATTTAGTTATTTAATCTTTTTTTTAGTTTTTGATAAGAAGGATTTAGTTCATTTATTTCACCGTTTTAGAAATACCTACTTTATATTTTGATTTTAGTCTTCTAATTTTTTTTGTATTTGTGTGTCTTGGCTTCAAAAAATATGCTCTTGAAAAATCAGAATTCACAGTCCAACAAACTTAAATATGCGTGCAGAATGTTTTCCGGGGGTATTACTTTTTTAAGCTAAAATGTGATCCCTTGACCTATTCCTTTTTTTGTCTTGCTCATCCCATCAACTGCTACTAATTATTTTACAGCCATTTTTCAGTATTTTTTGAGGCATTTCTTGATATTTATTCTCCAGCAATATCTAGTGTCCTACTGCTCTCCTAAAACAGGCTCTGAGTGTAGTCTCCCAACATCATTGGATCATTTTCCACAAATTTGAGCAAATAATTGAATGAATTAATTCAATGAAAGAATTTACAAGGACCTTGATGAATGGAAGTAGAAATAAAGTTCCCGTGTTAGAAGAGTTCAGGCAAAGGTGAAACAACGGATACTGGTGGAGAAGGAAAAGGGGAAGGGAAGGAACTTATTTCTATTGAGCTTTGTTATTTACCAGGCACTGTGCCAGGTACTTTACATACCTTATCCCATTTAACCCTGAGAACAACTCCAGAGTAATTCCTTTTGCTCTCATATTGCATTTTTCAGATAAAGAGATTAATGTTCATAGAGATTTAGCAATTACATAAATTCATTTTATTAGTTCCAGAGCTGGAGGTGAGAGAGAAAGGAGTTTCATTATTATTTGAAAGAAGGATTGGATGGATGGATTTGGTAGTAGCAAATGTACAGCTAACAGTGACCAGTTAGTGATAAGAAAGAACCACAACATGGCTAAGTCGGAGTTGGAATGGAGAGGTAGTGCTGATAATCGATGTTCAAGGGCTCAAATGCATTAAGAATTGTGACGTTATTAAGGCCTCTGGCAGAGCTGAAGGGGTTGAGGTTTTGCTGAGGGTGTGTCTGTGTAAATAATGGTTGAAACTAGGTTAGCCAGGAAAACTCCTAATACCCAAGGCAGGTCATATTCTTTCTACTGATTACTTTGGGCCCATAGGCATTAATTTACATTGCCAAGAACCTTTGGGAATGCCTAGTTGAGGATTTAATGAAATGAGAATGAGAGAGAGAAAGAGAGAGAGAGAGAGAGAGAGAGAGAGAGAGAGAGGGAGAAAGAAAGAGGGAGGGAGGGAGGGAGAGAGGGAGAACTGAACTGAGGGAAATTTGATAGAATTCTCAGCATTTTGAAGGATGGCTTTAAAAGCCAAACTACTTTAAAAGTCAAGAGATGGTAAAAGTAGTTAGCTTAATTTCCATTTTCCTTCTCTATAAGAACATTTAGAATATGAAATACAACACTTAGGTTTAAGTGATTATGGACACTTTTTTTCTACCATATCTTCCCTACATGGTTTTGGTCCTAGTGACCACCACCACCAAGTCAACAGACTCCTTGATGTAAACTTGTAGTCATCACTGAGTATACTAAGAGACTTGAGACTAATTCTTGAATGGTAGAAATAGGATGGAGGGAAGGTAGCAAGGGAACGCACAGCTCTTTAGCATGTTTTATGTGTCATCTACCAAGTACATTACACCAGTAAATGGAAAAGCATCACTATCCTAACAGTTGGCAGAAGAGCAATGTTAGCAAGGGGAAAGTCTTTGGAAGACATTGTTAGGATACTTTGGTGGGGGAAACTGAGGCTTGGAGAACTGGGCTGAAAGAAGACTGTGTGATAAGAGATTTGGGGAGGAAGTAGATTGCAAGAAAGTGAGTACAGCACCCTACATGGCTCTCTTTTAAATGAAATCCAATCTATAATATAGCTCAAGTATATCAGTTAATGCTACATGCTAACACACACACACACACACACACACACACACACACACACACACACTCTCTCTCTCTCAAACTTTCCCTGTAAAGAAAAGTAGAAAAATGAGTTTGAATTCTACTTTGGGGATATATTTTAGGGCATTTTAAAACACATGATAACTATTCAGAAGATGCTCTGAACCCAACATATAATTAGCCTGCTACCAATGGAAATCCATCTCTTCCTTCTTAGACACCCATGAAAAATAGTACCAGTGCCCTGTGTATAGACTGTATACAGTCCATAGCTTCTTTGGGCTTCCTTTCCATGATCTCTGAGTTGAGTGGCTGCACTGGATGTGTGCAACTTAGAAGTCTTCATGGTGCTTCTTACATTTACACTACTAATTAATCAGCAAATGTATCTGCGAGTGTTTACTGTCCTACTACAGGAAAATGGAGAGGTCCAGAGCACGGACTTTGTATTCTATTAGTCTTTGGTTTGAATTCCACATCTACCACTTATTAGCCATGAAGCCCTGGACTCATATAGCTACTGTCAGAATTGTACTTGTTTTAGTGTAAAATGGATGACCAATATTTTAATGAATCAAGCTGTTGTATGTGCCTGGCCTGAAGGAAGAAAATGGGAAATGGTAACATTCATTATGCTCTACTTGTAGTATCTCCTCTAACCCCATTATAGTCTTACATTTTAGCTTAAACACATGGCAAAATGGAAGTTGAGAGCACGTGAGACTTGTCCAAGCTCTGTCAGCTATGTAGTAGCAAAGGATGGATTCCAGTTCAAATTTGGGAGTCTGTGTGCACTTTTTACTGACAAGTTGACAAGTTGAGTCTTTACCCATTTCTAAGGAGGAACCTTCAACCCTAGGTTACTTCCAAGCTGCTCTTCATGTCCAGCATTAATATCAACGCAGCTCCCATCTGCCACCATGTAAAAAATACTTGGTCAAGTCTATTTTAGCAAGCGAAGAAATTTGCTTTTTGTTTGCTTTAGTAGATGTGTGTTAGATCCGTGGGATCTTGTTACCTAGGGAACTAGCAAACGGCATTGGTAATTTCTTAAAAAAAAGATGCAAGTTCAAAGTTGTTAAGAGTTGTTGGCTGAATTTCAAGTGTAGACCTCTGTATTGACGAGAAAGTAACATACTTTTACTTTTTTTAACTTTTTGTACAAAAATAAAATTGTGGACTGGAGAAAATTAGAGATATTGAAAACTGTTTTTTTTTTAAATAATCTCTTAACTTGTAGATCTTCTGTCCAGAGTTGACAGCTAAAGCTAGGTTTATTATTATGTTTATTTCAGACTGAACACTTTACACATAATTCTTATTGCTTTGGGACATGTTTTGTGTTTTTTTAAATGGGAATCAATTTTGTGCACCGTGCTATAGGAAATATATAGCCATTAATGATTTTTAGCTCCTTTCTGGAATGGCACTGTATAAAGCCTTTAGGATCTTACCTCTCCCAAACATTTCTTTTTAAAGAAGCCTGGGGTTACTTTAACCACTTAGAACTTGCACGTTGCATCAATTCTTACTAAGAAAATATTTGAAATTTTAAAAAATGAGACAAGAATTTTTTTGGGACTGTTTATAAAAGTTTTATTGAAATTCACATGAGGATATTGAATTATGATGTTTTCTTTTTTTAAATTTATTTTATTTTATTTGTGAACATACTGTACAGAGGGGTTACAATTACATGGGCAGGATAATGCGTACATTTCTTACCAAGCATTGCAGCCTCCTC
>NW_012267224.1:4844713-4851128 GCF_000151885.1 Dipodomys ordii
GAATTTTGATAGGTATTGCGTTGAATTTGTAGATAGCCTTGGGAAGTATTTCCATTTTCACGATGTTAATCTTTCCAATCCAGGAGCATGGGAGGTTTTGCCATTTTTTAAGTTCTGTGTTGATTTCCTCTTTCAAGATTTTAAAGTTTTCATCATAGAGGTCCTTCACTTCTTTGGTTAAGTTAATTCCTAGGTAAAAAAATGAGACAAGAATTACTCAAAGACCCTTCCTTGTTTTAGAAACCACAGTGCTTGTCTGAGAAATCTGAATCTCTTGTACCAAGAAGTGTATTCGGAGTCCCAGTTTAAAAGCCTGGAAGGATGAAATTCTAAAAGTGAAAAGTTTTATTCAGGTAGACATAAAGGTTATGAACCTGAATTAAATGAGAGAAAAAAGTTGAATGGGACTTTTATTTTACTTTAATGATGGCAGCATATTTGAAACGTGAGTTGTGCAAGTCTGTTAAAAGGCCTCGGTCAGGCAAACATTTCTTCATGGGACAAGTATTGTAATTTTTCCATTTTGCCTTCTATCATTTGTATGAATTAGATGAGTTCGGACTCATCTAATTAGATGAGTTGGACTCCCTAAGAGCAAAAGCCTAAGAAGATGGAGACAGAAGAAGCATATAAAACAGACAGGGCTGAGGTTGGAATGAACAGCTAAGTATGTATCTATCAGAATATTAATTTAATGGATCTGGACAGAGAGAGTCATGTAGTGGGAATGAAAAACAATGAAGCTGAACAACTGGAATAGGAATATAAGGCAGGAGGTGCCCAGAGATGTGGGGTGCAGCCACAGGGGTGTTTTCTAACATGCCCAAGCCTTTATGTGAGGGCTAGACAGGAAGTTCTTAAAAACAATGGACCAGTTTAGACTAACTGAAGGTTGACAGTGCTAGGACATTAGAGAATGATAGAATGGGGAGAGCACTTCAGTACACCAAGGCCTGTAATGAGCTAAAATGGGAGATATGTTTTATAGATCTCTTTTACCCACTCTCCTCAGTTATGTGACACCAGTATTATGCCATTTAAGATCCAATTTTCTAGTACTTTGAGGCTTTCAGGTTAGCCCTTGCTTTGACAGAGACTCAGATAATAAAGGCAGTTTTTGGTGATGCCAGGGGTCAGGAGAGAAGCCACTAGCATGGATCTAAGGTGTTTCACACTCAAAATAAATTTTATTCTCTGATTGGTGTTAAAATATCCAAACAAAACCACCACTGCCTGTCCTATATAAGACATTCAGGCTAAAATGATGAGGGACTTTTCAGATAGCATGCGCCGGAAGGCCAGGTGTTTTTCAGCTTGGCAGGGGAGGTGGCGGTGAAGCATGATGAGTTGACTGAGGAAATGCAGAAGGAGGAAAAGGTGTACATGGAGCAGCCAATAGACGAGAAGGACAAGGTGAGTTTGCTATAGCCAGAACTGGGAGCAAGGAAGGCTGAGCAATGCAATTTAAGGCCTGGGGGAGATGGTAGGAGGAGAGGGACCAAGGAGAATGTAGGCTAGTCATTGACTGCCATGCTCTGAGGTCACCTGCAGGCTATTCTTGGTGAGGAGAACTGATCGTCAAAATTTGTATGAAGTAAATGAGGTTGGCTAGGAGAGATTGTCTTCAATTGGACTTCCTAAAACAGCAAAAACCTAAGAAGATAGAGACAGAAGAGGTATGTACAACAGACAGGACTGAGGATGGAATGGACAGCCAATGCATGGTCCAGGCGTATAAACAACGATCTTATTTAATAGTTAAGCATTTTAAAAAGTATATATGTGTATTATTACCACTATGTGGCTGATTGGAAATCACTAGCTTCACTTGAGAATAGTGAATTTGGGAGAATTTTACCAACCATTTGCTTCCTGGCTTGATGCCCAGGCTGGACAGTCTCCCCTTCCTTGTATCTAACCATCTTCTCATTTTATTGGCAAGCATGAAGGCCTTTTGGGTGGCTACT
Organism: Dipodomys ordii; assembly: GCF_000151885.1. Classification (NCBI taxonomy): domain Eukaryota; kingdom Metazoa; phylum Chordata; class Mammalia; order Rodentia; family Heteromyidae; genus Dipodomys; species Dipodomys ordii. Next base: position 4,846,681 of record NW_012267224.1, read on the forward strand.
TTTATCTTTGAGGTCACAAGTTTGTCTATAAATGTAGACAAACTGCCTATGCTTAAAATTATTTCACTTTCCAAAATGCAGAATAGACGAACCCAAAGACAAATTTATACAAATAAATACTTCACATATATTTGATGGTATATGAATATACAGTGCTTTCAGAAGCAGCTAGAAGTGGACTAACATGTTTACACAGATATGTCAGTGACTCACATTTGAAAAATAAAAACCTGACCAAGGACGCTGAAAGACAGAAAGGCTTCCCCACCCCCAACAAAGTTGATAAAATATTTCTCCTGCGATAGACTGTATTTAATTGTGAAGAGAATTTCTTTGTTCCCCCTAGGTGTGAAGGCTACTGCTGTGTTGGAGGAGAGCACACTTTCTATCCTACCCTGAGTGAATGTTGGAACATTAGAAATCTCCTTCAAGTGCTGAATTATTAGACTGAAAAGAGCAGGCGTGCAGAGTCGTCAAGTGAATGGTTTATAACTGATAGTTCCATGTAACACCACTTGATCATATAAATAAAAAGCATGGTATGAAGGCATAAAACGCATCTTTCCCAAGGAGAGAAAATCTTTAGCTAGTGTTGTTTATTATTTGTTTTTGACTATTTCTGAGTGACCCTGGAAGCCCATAAAATGCATTTATTCAGTTAGTTATGTTTCTTGCCTTTCAATAACTTTATAAGTATTTATTTCTGTCCCTGTAAAGTTTTTATAAGTTGGGAAGAAATCAATTGAAAATTTTCAGTTTAATTTCTTCTCTAACTTTCCCATCCTCTTCTCTCCTCTCCCCTCCCCCCCTTTTCATACTTTCTCCTTCCCACTCTCTCCCTTCCTCCAAGAATACAGCAATTGTTATGAAAGTTTTAGAAATGATTTAGAAACTATTGCTTTAATTTCTGCCTATTATCTACATTACTGCCAGATGTTTAGAAAAATGACAGTATGAGCCGACTTTCATAGTATTTCCTCCACATGTAAGTATGGAAATAGTGCCATGGTAGTTCAGGAAGTTCTGCATATTCTTAACTGTCAAGCTTGACGCATTCATCCTTGCTTATTATTATTGTTTTCTTAATTTCCAGGTGTATCTCACTTTTCCCTTTAGCCTGATCCATCTAAACTACTAACCTGCTGTGTCTTAGGTGAGAACTTGCTTTTGGTGTTCATCTTTGACTTTCACCCTCAGGTCATAAAACCTGACTTAATGCTCTAGAACTCCTATGAAAACACACATTGTCCTTGTAATTGACAGTTGTTGATTCATACTCAGAGGGGGATGCGACAAATTAACATGAGATCTTACTCTTGTTACGTTTATTAGGTCTTTATGGATTGGCCTAATTGCTGCTCTTTATAATTACTTTTCACTTCCTGCTTTGTATTCTTGACTCATAAATAGTTGCATGAATAAACATTAAATGGGGATAGCCTCTACTCACCTGCTTGTTTACAAGTGAGCATCAATGACTATTATTACTATGTAAGTATAGAAATTAATCTCTAAACTCTTATTGTTGTACATTAAAATTAAATCTGGTAGCCAGCACACTGTTTCTGAATGAGATAATCTCTTTGTTAGAGAGTATTGCATTAATCTGGACTTTGTATGGATTACGACTGTTCTAGGATGATTAATTACTCACTATTTAAAAGGAGGACAAGATTGGTAGAAATTGAGATATGATGCAATAGTGCTGAAACAAAAAGTATAACATTGATGTCTGGGTGAATTGTAGGATAGTAAGGACTTGTGTTAATAAGAACTGCATTCTTATTAGATAGTCAATTGGTACCAATAGCCTAGATAACAAAAGTTCCTAATTATAGAAAATATTTGTTGGAAGAATACTTTGTTAAGTTTGAAATGAATTAAGGTATGGAGAGAGGGATTGCTTTGCTTTAAGCTTCATAGCTAAATTAGCAGATACATTAACTGAATTGATGCTTCACTCCTTTTTAAAAAAATATTATTTTTGCAAGTTTGGGGGTCTTTTTTTCTGAGATAAATGCAATAGTATTTATCAAGGTGATCTACAAATTATCCATTTCAAAAATGCTTTGAAAATGATCAATTTCAGCCAACCCAACCCTGCTGAGTGGGATTTGACAGCAGTTGGGTGAGGAAAACTTATTTACAACTTCACAGGGCAGGACGAAATCCAGGTCAAACCTCTGCTTCTGACGGCCTAACAACAGTGGTGAATACCTCACAGGGTGAGGGTCACCAGCAGCCTCCATCCCAAAGGGAGGAATCAAATTTATTATTTTTAAGTAAAATTTTCAAGTCAACATGTGAGTTTGTGAGTGCAATGTATCTTGATCCCTCATTTACTCATTCTTACCTAATTAGCATAAACTTCCATCATATTTATTCTTCCTTTTTTTTTTGTACTGGTCCTAGAACTTGAACTCAGGGCCTGGGCACTGTCCCTGAGTATTTTTGCTTAAGGCTAGCACTTGAGCCCCAAGTCCACTTTGATCTTTTTAGTAGTTAATTGGAAAGCAGAGTCTCATGGTCTTTCTTGCCTGAGCTGTCTTTCAACTGTGAGCTCAGATCTCAGCCTCCTGAGAAACTAGGATTACACACATAAATCATGGTTGCTGGGCTTACATGGTTTTCAAATTTAAAAAATCTGCACATTATATACAAGAGACCATGTAAATGCCCAGCCCCTGCAAACTATCCCCTATTCATATTATAAAAGTACCACTCCCTTGCTTTGCCTGCTTGTCCAGCTAGAGACATATTCTGAGTTTTCCTTGGCATGAGCATGCTGTGTGACTTGTGGGACAGGAGGAAGGGTAGCATGTACAAGGGGCATTTCACATCTCCTACAAAGAAGCCACTGCCTTTCACTTTCTTTTCTTTCTCCCTGTGGGCTGAAAGCTAGGTATGCGGTAGTGACCCAGCTATGGGCATATAGAACGCGTCTCCCGGATGGTGAAACAACTAGTCAGAGAATGCCCATGTCTTTGAATTACCTATGGAATACAACTGCATATCTGCCAGGACTATACTTCAACCCTTAGGGGAAGGAATAACAAATCTCCCATCTGGGAAAACCAGTATTGTAAAGCAGCCAGACACTACCCTTTGACAGCATATTGCATTGTTCTTCAGTATCTTGTTGTAAAATGATCTTTCTATATAATATGCTACTATCTATCACATATTTGAGGTACAGATGTAGCATGATTTAAGCTTCTATGGTAAGACATGTTGCTCCAGTTCTTCTGTTACAGGCAATACTGGAACGACAGTCCTAGATGTATGGATGTTGTCTGTATATTCAGATGTCTGATGGTTTTCTTAACTTCTTATACATAAAGTTGCTTTGTGTCTAATGTCTCTCACATGTTAAAGCTTTGAAACATCTATCAAGCTTGCTGCCAGTAGTTCTGCAGCAATGTACTGTACCATACGAATATATGTAGATTACTGTACAACATTGCATTTACAAACATAGTTTTCAGTTGTAATTTGCATATAATACATTCACAGATTTTAGCTGTTCAGGCCTGTGAATTTTAATGATTATATATAGGCATGCAAATATCAGTTAAAATGTAAACTATTCCCATTATCAACAAAGTTATTTTGTATTCATTTTTTCAGTCACATCCTATAGGCAATCATTGTTTGAGTTCTAATTTTGCCTGTTTTCAGACAAGACAAGTGAAAACATATAGGAGTCATTCTTTCATTTTTAGTTTCTTTTTTGTTTTTGTTTATATATATATATATATATATTGTAAAGATACTGTACAGAGGGGTTACAGTTACATGAGCAAGGTAGTGAGTCCATTCCCTAGCTAGCATTGTTACACCCTCCTTTAAAATTCCTCTACCATCCCTTTTCTCCCCACCTCCACACCTCCTTCCTCACCTCCCCCCAACCCACAAAGTTGTAAAGTTTGTTTTCAACATAGTGTCTTGTACATCTCATTGTTATAATGGGTAATTCTGTATCCTTATTTCAGCATTTTGTTATTTCCCTTCCCCTCCCCAAATTAGGAAAAAAATGTATATACAAGATGCAGGACACCAGAATCAAATACAGCAACAACACAGGTTGTACCATGGGGGAAGAACATACAAAAGAAACAAAAAAAATCACATAGTACATTCATAAGTACATTAAGAGGAACAGCAACAAAGATAAAACCTCTTGTGTCCCTATCTTGGGGTTCATTTTGCTTATCATAGGTTATATAGTCATATATACATAGATTTTGACCCCTTCTGCTTATCCTAGACATACACTGGTTATTGCAGATAAGGGAAACCATGGGACCTATGTTTCTTTGGGCCTGGCTTACTTCACTTAATATAATTTTTCCCAAGTCTTTCCATTTCCAAACAAATGGGGTGGTGTCATTCTTTCTGATGGAGGCATCGAATTAAACACACACACACACACACACACACACACACAC
>NW_012267224.1:4853355-4857321 GCF_000151885.1 Dipodomys ordii
AGGAATTGAACCCAGGGCCTCAAGCATGCGAGGCAAGCACTCTACCACTGAGCCACCTTCCCAGCCTCCATCAGAATATTTTTAAAATAGTAAATAAAGATTCTTTTGACTGACTTCCAACGTATCCAGGCTACCATGTTTATAATGATGTTGTTCAATTACGAAGGAAGTTAAAACATAGGTGAAACAAATAATACAAGCTATGCTTGCTAGGGAGGATAGAATCCTCTGGTCTTATATATTTTTAAGAAGAAGGAATGAAGACAGAGAATTATATTTTTTAAGAAATAGCTTATACCAGTAAGTGAAACCAAATTATATTGGTGCTTTTGCCCTTAGAGTCTGTACCCTTAGCTTTGGACGCGATAGATTCCTGTGACCTCCAAAGGTAAGAAGCATTTATTTAATGGTAAAGTCTGAGAAGCTCAGAAATGAGAAAGTGTCAGCTTCACTGCGCTTTTCAAGGATTACACTGTGCAAAGATTGAAGGGAACTCAAACGAGAGTAAAATATTCACATTAATTTTAGAGGGTTAATGTCTGAGAAAAATGACTAGCTAAGCAGCTATAATAATTCCAATAGAGAGCACATTTACATTTTTCTAATAAAACAATTCATGTAATTCTTTATGCCACATAAATCCTTTCTACATACTTCCAGATATTTGGCTTCCATATGCTCTATAAAAGCTATAAAGTGAGCTCAAATCTTCTTTTCCTCTGATATTTTTCTATAATTAACTTCTTCTTATGACCTCTAATAATGATATTATATTGGTTGGTCTTAGATTTCTAAATAATTTTTCATCTTTTCTGACAAATGCTAAGAGTAATCATTTAATTATTTAAACATATTTCTTATATATATTCTATTAAATAACTTACATGTTGTAGCTCACCACATCTTAATTTCTTATGTTCTATTTGGTGACTAAAAAACAATGCAAAATTTTGATAAGAAGACAAATAATTGCCACAAGGAGAGACAGTATTGTCATAATTTCCTCCAGGCACCACCATTGTTGTTAATTCATTAAAATTGTCTTAAGGGATTTAACATTTATTTTTCTTTCCAGTATTTTTATGCTGCTGAAAATCTATTTGATGTGCTGAATAAAGTTCTTGTAATATTTGTGACAGAATTGTGTCAAAACATACAAAATATATGCTCACTCCTTATGGAAATGTTCAAAGCCTTTGTCCTTTCAAAAATGCATCCTTTGCTTTGGAAGCTCGGATAAACAGCTGAAAATGTACAACAATCCTCAGAGCTACCATTTTTCCTTTCTAATAAGAGAACATGGGACACTAGAGGAACCAATCTAGATAGCATCACTCTGTCTAAGACAGTTTTAATAATACCTTCTAAGAGGTCCTAGGTAGCAGAGAAGTCCCTCCTTCCCCATTTTCTCTTATATCAGTTACTTGCATTTAAAGGCATTGCTTAAAGAAATGTAGTGCCTTAAATGCAAACAACTGAAGACGCAGATGCTCTGAGCTGGTCCTTTCTGACAAAGGAAAGGCCAGTATACCAGCCCCAAATGGTGTAACGAGGAGCAATGCATAATTAAAAGCCATCTGCATGCCTGTGTGCCCCTTTCTCTGTGTGAAATAGGGATAGCACTATGTGAGAACTTAAAAGCTTCTTTCAAAGATTTCAAGTCCTTATTGAGACATTACCCTACAGTGAGAGGAGACAGACTAAACTATTCACGACCAACCCCCTACTCCATGGCCAACCTCCCCCATATCTTATTTTCTCCGAAGATGTAGGAGTGACTTACAACCAAATTAACATAATGTCATACCAGCACATTGGAAGTGTTTCTTATAAATTTAGAAACGATCTATAGTTTAGGAAGAAAAGTTAAGCTGGAGAAGCTAAGAAAATAAGTTGTGTGTCTCATGAAGAGACAGACAACCATGAAGCCTATTGTCAAAAGTTCATTCTGAATTCTAATGGCGGCTGTGTTCTACTCCCACAAACAAATGCCAGCTACTGAGTCTTTATATTCAGAAATTTAATTTTTTATCTTAGAAATGTTACTTTTTTTTTAAAGAAGAAGGCTTACATTTTTAAGAACAGTTTTAGGTTCATGATAAAACTGAGGAGAAAACACAGAGAGATCTCCTTTGTGCCCTCTGGATCTCCACAGAGGATAGTTATTTCTTCTTTTGGATGAGCTTGATTTTAATACATTTTTTTTTGCTAGAAAATGACTAGTAAAGGAGCCTCTCTTTAGGAATTGAAACAGGTTGGAGTCATAACTAGGTAGTACTCTTTTTAATGCCTATGTAATAGCTTGCATTGATTAAGAGAATACATATATTTACCAGGCAGTAAAATATTTATTTTTATTGTAAAGGTGATTACAGAGGGGTTACAGTCACATACATCAGGTAATGAGTACATTTCTTTTTGAACAGTGTTACCTCTTCCCTTGTTTTCTCCCAAATTTTTCCTTTCCCATCCCTTTCCCCCACAAGTTCTATAGTTCATTTCACTGTAGTGTCTGGTTGGTGCGCTGCTGCATTAGTTCAAACTTTGTCCCAGCATTTCTGTCCTCCCTCAAACAGATAAACAGATAAGCAGATAAACAGATAAACTTATATACCAAACAAAAGGTACAGAAATCAAAAACAGCGACAAAGAAGAAAACAAAAATAAAAAGCAAAATAACAAAGTGCCTCTTGTTTCTATTTCTTGGCATTCATTTTGATAAACATCATTTTATGTGATCATATGAGCATAGTTATTGAGTCTTTGTGATCCCCTCCTAAGAATATCTTTCTTTGGTCTCACTGTGTGAATGTTTAGAGTCCTGTTTATCATGTCAAAGTGTAATTTTATGTTTTTTACCATCCATTCTGTTTACTTACAGATTTATATGCACCTTCTAATTACTACAAATGAGGACAACCATGCAATGTATGTTTCTTTGGGTCTGGCTTACTTCACTTAAAATAATTTTTTCCAAGTCTTTCCATTTCCTTAGAAATGGGACAATATCACTGTTTCTGATGGAAGCATAGAATTCCATTGTGTGTATATACCACATTTTCTCGATCCATTCGTCCACTGAGGGGAATCTAGGTTGATTCTATACCTTGGCTATGATAAACAATGTTAGCAGTCAATTTTTGAAGATTGGTTTACCCTACTCAAACCATGACAGTCATCCAAGAGCATGTTTTCTTGTTGTCTTCTTTGGTTTGAGATATTATATTGGGAATATGGATTGTTGTAGAGGGAAGGTTGATCTAGTTGTCCTTAGAAGTTTTTTCCAACTATAGTTTTTATGATTTTAACAGTAGCTTTATTTTCAGGAAGCTATGTCAATAGTCAGTGAGAGTGTGCAAGGTTATGTAAATGCACATGAAAATATCCAAGGATCTGGAATGGAAAGGTGCGTTTAGTTAACTTTTTTTTTTTTTTTTGAAAAATGGGGCTGGGAATGTGGCTTAGTGGTAGAGTGCTTGCTTAGCATGCATGAAGTCCTGGGTTTGATTCCTTAGTGCCACATACACAGAAAAAGCCACAAGTAGAGCCTTGGATTAAGTGGTAAAGTGCTAGCATTGAGCAAAAGACAGTGCCCGGGGGCCTGATTTCAAGCTCCAGAACAGGCAAAAAAAAAATGTTTCCCTAGAATTTTTATAAGTGCTCTACATTCTCTTAACAATTTCCATGACCCAGAATCTTTTTGTTTTGAGATTTCAAGTCTAATTTTGGGATTTGATCTTAATACTCTTGCTATTATGTTCAAATTTGGATAGAGGTGTTCAATATTCTAAAATCTGACAATTCTGAATTCCTTTCGGTCTGTATGTTGGCAGAGCATCTCAGTTTCCCTTCAAGATTCTCTGTTGACATGAAGAAATGTTCAACATCCCTAGCCATAAAAGAAATGCAAATCAAAACAACATTGAGATACCACCTCACTCCAGTTAGAATGGCAAAAATCAAGAA
>NW_012267224.1:4858146-4858834 GCF_000151885.1 Dipodomys ordii
CTGCAATGCTTGGTAAGAAATGTACGCATTATCCTGCCCATGTAATTGTAACCCCTCTGTACAGTATGTTCACAAATAATAAATAAATAAATAAAGATTCTCTGTTGAAAGGTCCTGCGACCCCCTGGGTTTTACCATGTTGAACTGGTCATTTCTGGCTAACATAGTCCTCTGATGTCAGAGGACTTGCTAATCCAGAATATTGTTCCTCGTAATGCGTGGCTCTTGGTTTTATTGCCACAAATCCTCAAGAGTCACTAGGCTTTTGTGGTTTTGCACATGGCTAAGGAAATGCAGTACTTGCAATATTCCAGTTCTTCTAAAACTCTTTACCCAGTTCATTTTGGCTCTAAGAAGAGGAAGAAGTCTTTCCACCCTCTTTTGTTCAGATTGTTTTTTTTTTTTTTTTTGATTCTTAGATGAGGGAGAGGAGAGATGGATTTTTTTTTTTCAGGGAATCCCTTGTCTCCTTCCTTTGGAGAGCAGGTTGGCTTCATTGGCCATAACGAGACAATCACCACTAACTTGACATGACTAGCAGTGTTAGATGGTATTTCTTTTATGTGTAGATGGTCTTAAAACAGTTTTCTTTTTTAGAGAAACTTCTCTGAAGAAGAAAGAAGGATGGCCAATAGACACATGAAGAAATGTTCAACATCCCTAGCCATAAAAGAAATGCAAATCAAAA
>NW_012267224.1:4859404-4882413 GCF_000151885.1 Dipodomys ordii
TGGGAAGGGATGTGAAGGGTAAACAAAGGAGGAGGCTGCAATGCTTGGTAAGAAATGTACGCATTATCCTGCCCATGTAATTGTAACTCCTCTGTACAGCATGTTCACAAATAAAATAAAATTTTTTAAAAAAAGAGGGAACGAAAAAAAAAAGTTTTCTTTTTTGATATTTTTTCTTTATTCAAGACTGTACTCTTAACATTTCAAAATTCTCTTTCCTTCAAACTTTTGTGCCTCCATAAGACCTTCCATTTTAGAAAGCTCCCTATTTCTTAGTGATTATGTTGAATTTCACTTAGGAGAGAAGAAAAACAGGTTTTGTAATTTAGTCAGCAATAGTTAACTGGCTCTGATGACCAAAATTATATATGAGATATTATAGTTCATTCTACAATGATACATTCTACAATGTATCATCACAGTTATCGATCTCTGGAGAATATTAAGACTATGAGAAACTCTGAATAAAATGGTTAACATTTGAAAACCTGGAAGCAAACAATGGTCATAAAGTTATTCACATTTGTTAAGAGTCAAGAGAAAATAACACGAAATACCTAGCTTATTAAATAAATCATTTTTAAATCTCCATGGAAAATATTATTAACATTTATAATTATTTGAAAAGCTGTGAAAACCAGTATGACCAGGACTTTGTTCACCATTGATTATACAAGGTGGAAAACATATTTCTCAGAGATTTTTTTGCTTTTCTTCTAATGATGAAAAAATATGACCCCTTGTCTTATGTTCTTATTTTTCCCAAGCTCTAATCTGAAAGCAAGCCTTTATGAAAAGAACTAGAAAATGTTTAGATGCAGCAGAGCATCTAAGCAAGGTCTACAGCTTCATTGTTAAACTAGCATTTTCTGTAATTGGAAGGTACAGTTTCAAGGATGTTGGTGGTGAAAGAAAATTTAATTGCTTATTCCATTTACAACTGTGACTGCTGACACTAAGGGATTAACTCTTTTATTTCAGAAGTGGATGTTGTTTTTGAAATTGTCTTTTGAAATGTGTATTGAATTACAGATTTTATTTCACTTAATGTTTGACACCAGAAACAACAGGCAATTATTCTTGTAGGTCACCAAGTATTTTGTTCCAGCAATTTCCTGTGAATTTCATTGTTTAGTAATTTTTGCAACTGGGGAGAAAGGTCTATCTACTGATCCATATGTATAGTCAGCAAATATTTAATCTTAAATATTTTATTAATATTTAATGTTTAATTTAACATTCACTCTCTTATAACCATAACTAGACTGTAATAATAAAAAATTAGTGTGCCTATTTACAGAACTAAAGGAAGGAATCTGCTTAAAATTGGAATGATCACAAGGGGAGGGCTTAATGCATCACTGATGCTAGTTAGCACCCTTTTTGGTCCCGGTCCTTGGGTAACTGCTGTTGGAGGCAGCAGGAAAGACAAATATTGGGAATTTGATTGGAACTTCCTAGAGTGTGTATGTTTAATCTTTACAATATGTACAATCAGCCCCAGGGACTAGACCCCCTACGTGGGCCAATGAGAATATCTTACAATGGTAAATAGGCTTGTGGACAAAGAATGCATCAGGAATAATCCAATAGCATGCCTAGAAGGAAGGATGAAATGTGCTAACTTGCATATTAAAACAGAGATATCATTGAATAAAATAATGAGTTATGTGTATTCAAAGAAAATGAAACTTGAAATCTGTAGAGATGAGAAGTAAAGGCATTAGAATTTCAATTCAGTTTTGTGCCACCTCCTTTTTTTTTGGTTGTTGTTGGTTGTAGGGCTTGAACTCAGGGCCAAGGTGCTATCCTCAAGCTCTTTTGCTCAAGGCTAGCATTCTACCACTTTGAGCCACAGCTCCACTTCCAGTTTTGAGTGGTTAATTGGAGATGAAAGTCTCACAGGGACTTTTCTGTCTGGGCTGGCTTTGAACCACATCCTCAGATCTCAGCCTCTTGAGTAGCTAGGATGACAGGCGTGAGCCACTGGCTCCTGGTTCTTCCATACTTTCCTAACCATTTGTTGACATTTACCTGACATCTTTTCCTTGGAATTTACCTTTGTCATTGTACACATACCAAAATCTGCCTAAAGTAGAACACTTGGTAACAGCAAAATGTTTCAGTAAATAGTGAGAAAGTCATTCTAAACTGTACTCTAACTTTCTGTCCTTTGTTCAACTGCACTATTCTCAAATTCAGAGACGGAGTGTCTCTGTGACTTAGTTATGATAGTATAATAATTGAAAGTAGGTGGTTATATTATACCAGAGGAGATAATTAAATGGGAATTGCACTATTAGCCGGGCTTTTAGTACATTCATTATTTTTTATGAAAGATGATATTGTAATTCCACTATACATTGCTCAGATAAAAATATTTACACTTCTGACCAGAGGTCATTAAGAAACACATTAAATAGAGAAAGTATCCTAGAGAAATCATTTAAAGATTTGAAAGTTCTACAAGCATAACACAAGGCATGGATTTCTTTTTTGATGAGTGGTTTTCTTATCAGTAGGATAAGCAATTTTTCTGCACCCACAATTACAGTAGAAATAAATTAGCCATTAAAGTAGATTGGATAGGGTATACTGACAGCTTAGCTTTAAACTTTTCCATTTTTTTGCTTGAAAATCAGATACTAGAAAGGTAGAAAAACTGACCTAAAATTAAATTGACAACAATGCTAGAAAACAGAGAGAATGTACAAGAGAACCAAAGGAAATGAGCTGGGGGTAGAAACTCTTCTGAATCAAGTTAGTACCAAGTGGTAAGGAACAGGTCTTATAAATAGTTTACTACTTTAGCAATACTCAAGGGACTTCTTGAACAAATAAACTGGAAACAACCCATTGGTTGTCTTGTTAAATAGTGGGCCCTAGAAAATCCCATTTATTTAGATATCACTAGAAAGTGGAGCTAACACTGTGCGGTATTCACATAAAAATACTATCAGAAAAATATGCAAGTAGTTGGCTACATGGCTCAAGTGGTAGGGAACCTAAAAACATCAGATAGTGACTTTGAGTTGGAGTTCCATCTCATCAGACAAGACAAGAAAAGAAGAATATGCAAAAGAGTACCCAAATTCTCTTATATAGAGGAGAAAAACCAATAGATACTATAACTACTGTTTCCATGAAGTGGGTAAAAATCGTAATCCAAAGTTTATTGTGAATTAAAAATATAAGATTGCAATGGAAACTTGGAAGGGATATCATGAAGTAGAAGGGCTGGGCTCATGGCTCTAGGGGTAGAGCACTTGCTCTGCAAGCCCCTTAACTGTAAACACACAAACAAGAAAACAATAACAAATATAACAAAAAAAACCCACCTAGCAACAACAAAGAAAACCAGACAAAAAGGAAATCAGGAAGAACTGAAGAGTCAACAGAAGGCAACAGACTTTTAAAAGGTTGAAACATGGAGGGGCAAAAAGAGAAGAAAAAGATCATTCAGATGCTAAGATGAAATGTAATGAGCAACAGAGAAAAAGATAGGAGCTTATCAAGAGATAGAAGAAAGACATGAGGAAGACTGAACAAAAACATAAGTAAAGACAACTAGAGAGACAGATAAACATTGGAGAAATACCAGGGAGATGAAACATATACACAATTAGAGTTTCCATAGGAAACAATGTAATATAATAATCACATGAAATAATACCTATAATCACAATTCTGAAAAACAGAAAAGTTCATTATCTATTGAAAGAATGTAGTGTTTTTAGGAAGAAAAGAAAAATTCGAGTTATATACTGAAAGGGTTTTCCTATTAGTTACGGGAAAATGAGCCAGAATGATTATTACTAAAATATGCTGGAGTAGGCTGTCAGGATCGACTCTATTTAACAAAAGAAAAAGAAAAAGAAAACTTATAAGAAGGGATTTTTGTGCAACTCTAAAAAATAAACTTTAAAATGAATGAAATAATTTCCTGTTAGCTTTTTGAAATATGCACTTCATATTTTAACCACAAAGAAATAATTGTTGAAAATAGCTATGTTTACCTCAATTGGAGCATGACACAATATTCACATGTATGAAATATCTGATAGGACTCTCAAAATATGAATACTTTCAGTGTGATAAAAATAAGCAAAATATTATTGTCTCAAAATGTGACTTAGGCATATCACATCTGTCTTATATTACGTATTATACTAGACATATTGCATTTGTCAAATATGACAAAACTGACCCAGAAAGAAAATGTTCAGTTGGGCATTTCTTCTATTGAGGAAGCGAATAATTGAAATTTTTTCTCCACTCTTTTTTTTTTTTTAATCTCTGAGTCCATCCTTTCAAAGTTGGTTCTTCCATTCTGGGGCTGAGGACCATTTGTATGTTTGCCCTGGAGCTCATTTTCCTTTGCTGCCCTCTCTGTCAGAAGTGGGGAGTCATGGAGGTTGGAAGGTAGGAGCTGTGGAGGGAGTCTTTCTTCCAGTTAATTGCTTGTAGGGTTTGTTTTCCCTGCAATTCCACTGTGCCAGCAGGAGCAATTAGTTCCCCCTTTCTGCCTGAGTTTCCATCCATTGTAATAACATCAGTGTGTCCCCAGTCCTGAATCACCAGACATTCTACTTCTCTGAGCAATTAGGTTCTTATAACTCCATTCTCTTCCCTTTTGTTGCTCCATCCTTAGGGGTGGTATCACTTTTTGGAGGTTATCTCTCTTTTTTTTTTTTTGGGGTCCGGTCGTGGGGCCTGAACTCTGGGCCTGGGTGCTGTCCCTCAGCTCTTCAGCTCAAGGCTAGCGCTCTACCACTTGAGCCACAGCACCACTCCGGCTTTTTTCTTTTTGCCTATGTGGTGCTGAGGAATCGAACCCAGGGCCTCAGGCATGCAAGGCAAGCGCTCTACCACTGAGCCATCTTCCCAGCCCTGGAGGTTATCTCTTGTGTCTCAGTGTCACCTTCTAGTCCCAGCTTTTATAATACCTGTTCATCTACTCCCAATTTTTGATTACAGTGGTTGAAATATATGGTGTGTGTTTTTCATGGACTTTGTTCTTTCTTTTTCTTTTTCTTTGCTAGTCCTAGGGCTTGAACCCAGGTCCTGGGCTCTGTCCCTGAGCTGCTCTATGCTCAAGATTAGTGCTCTACAACTTGAGGCACACCATCACTTCTGGCTTTTTCTGTGTATGTGGTACTGAGGAATCGAACCTAGGGCTTCATGCATGCTAGGCAAGCACTCTATCACTAAGCCATATTTCCAGCCCAGACTTTGTTCTTTCTGTGGTTCCTTTTTTGCTGATGTGAATTGATGATGATGATGATGATTGTGATGGTAAATGGTGAAAATCATAAAAATAGTTCCTGGATTCAGTTGTAGTACAGAGTAAATGAATCTATCCACACACACAGACACACACACACACAGACACACACACACACACAGTTTTGTACAGTGTAAATATATTATTGCTGTTATAAAAAAAGATCTACTCATCAACTCAGGACTCCCCTTCTCCTACCATAAAAAGCACCAGGTCCATACAGATTTATAGAGTATTTTTATTAAAACTTAAAAGTGCAAATAGTTTTGTTACTATTTTACTTGAGTACAAACAAAGAAGAAAAAACTCAACGTTTTTTGTGATGATCATAACAGATAACAAAGCCTACGAAATATTTTTTGAATTATATATTTATATATAAAATAAAGACAAAGCCAGGGACCTTGACTCCTGCCTGTAATCTTAGGTGCTTGGGAGGCCGAGAGCATGAGGACTGTGATTGAAGGCCAGAAGAAAAATACCTGAGATTCTTTTGTAACTGTTAAGTGGATGCAGTGGTGTATACATGAGCTTCCAAGCTACCCGGAAGTCAGGAAGGATTGTGGTACCAGGTAAATGTGAGTAGAAAAGTCTGAGATTTCTCTCTATGGAAGAGAAATCAGATAGGATCACCAGTCCATGTGATCCCAGTGATGATGGAGAGCCTAAAAGTAGCTGAATCATGGGCCCAAGTGGAAAGCAAAACCTGTCCTAAAAATAATCAATGAAAAACAGGGCTGAAGGCATGGTACGGTGGTATCAGGCTTGCCTGAAAAGTGTGATATCCTAGATCAAAAACAAAAATTAAAAAAAGGCCTAGGTAAGTCATTAGCAAAGAATGACAATGCATTAAAGATAAAAACATAATAACTAAGTCAGACATGTAAAAGTGACTGAACATTATGAACTCTATTAATATAACTCACCATATTACTCCATATTACGAGACTTAATGATGCAAGTTAATGTCAGAGGTCGCAGAGCCTGTTGGATGTGAGAAATTCTTTTCATTTCCATTTATATTCACTTAAAGCTTTCTGTTTTATACTCAGTATTCAGAACTTGGTAATTCCAAGTTCTGTTGACTTCAAATGCTACTTGGCTTGTTTTTGTGCAAATTAGGAAAGGTTTCTATATTTTAAGTGTTAAATATAAAAAAACACAACAACGACAAAGAGCCAATAAAGACAAAGTCTGTATCATAAACCCCCAAGAATCTACTATCTAGCTCATTGCACAAAAGATTAGACTGTTCTATAGGCAGAATATAATAATTTTTTAATAAACTGACAATATTTCAGCAAAGTGCCCATACTCCAGGTATTCAAATTTCATAAATGGATCACAGCTGTTGAACCAGTATAGCTCAACAGCATATTACTTAGTTTCCAGAAGCCACCATGTGTAGATTTCTAGTTTTCTTCTTGTAAATGCATGCTCACATTTTCACCTCATTATAGTCTTTAGAATACAGTCTTAAATATGTCTCTCATATTCTCTGTTACTTCTCCCTCTATTATTAATTTTCTTCCTACCAAAAAGAAAAGTGCTTTAACTTTATCATTATCTTGCCCAATTTCTTTCAACAACTTGAAAACTTTTAACTGAGAGAGAATGCAAAACTACTTCAAGTCAAGCAACATAAAATTAACAGCATTGTGTAGAATGGCAAGTGCCCCTTGCCCCGCCCAAACAGAACAAAACGAGAAATCACACAGCACTCTGCTCTAAATAGATTCGACAGAATGATGCTTTGTGTCTTCAAGGTAGCATATACACAATCTAATGCCAAAGTTGCCATGGAAACAGTTGAATGATAAGAAAAACAGTTGCATACATTTGTATAATTCATGGATTTCTGAGAATTTTCAGCTCTTAAGATTATAATGCATAGAACTTCTTACCAATAAGGCATTTATCTTTTTGGTAAACATCATTTTTGTTATTTGGGCTGAAATACTTCTATTGATTGAGTTACTCTGAACAAAACACACCTGAATTACTGAGATTCTGCTTTCAAGGCCTAAATGAGTTGAAGAAACACACACACACACACACACACACACACACACACATACACACACATTTTTGAGACAGAGTCTCACTATGTATCCCAGGTTGGACTTGAACTGGTAATCCTTTGGGGGTCTCCTGGGGTTATAGGTATGTGCAACCATGCTCAGCCCATATTTGTTGTTTTGAAAAGTATACACACATGCAATACCATACACATAAGTATGTGAATACATTTGTCACTCATCTAACAAAATCAACCAAGTTCTATTCCTGAATTCTTAAAGGAACTGTTCAGCTTTCCAGAAGTTTTGAAGTGATAAATGATCCATACAAAATGAAAACTCTAGTCTACAAATCAATATAGTCAATTATTAACTTTGGATTCCAAAGTGGATCTGAAATCAGTTTTGAAAAGGCATCAGTAGTCTATGACCTGATGGTAGATATCTATGTCTTGTAAAACAGATATTTTCACCTGTCTTTTCAAAGTAATACAACTTTATCAATTCAGAAAGCATTTATTCAAAGCCTTCTCTTTTTAGCGTTCTTTTAAGCATTAGGGATACATATAGCAGAAAATAAGGCTTTAGGAGCAAGATATTTCCTTGGACTTTAGGACCAAGAAACCTATCTTCCTTCCTTCCTTCCTTCCTTCTTCTTTTTTCCTCCTTCCCTTCTTCCTTTCTTTTTCCCTTTCATCCTTCCTGCCTCCCTTTCTAGAAAGTATCCAGGTTATGTTTGTATACGTGACAAAGTCACAGTGAAGGAAATTTGAAGGGAACAGATTTATTAGTTGGAGTTCACTATGAACAGGTGGTCTTCATCCAAGAAATTCAGATGCACAGCTTGCTTCAGCCTTGGCTGATTTTTCAGAGGCAGAATTTAAAAGTTCCAGATTCCCCAATTTAAAAACACAATAACCTCTTCTGTTTGTTTCACTTATTATAGCAAATGTCTCTCATTTATGAGATCAACATTTTTGGCATGCATGCTTTGAGGTGGGAGTGTGGAGGAAAGTGTTATGTCAACAGTGACAGGGAAACCAAACTTTGTCCTGCGTATATGAAAATAATGACTAATTCTTTTACACCAGGATTGGCCTTTGGGGTGTTGTTTTGAAAACATAACTCTTTGGCCTGGGAAGGAAACAACAGACATTCGAGGTGTAAAGGTATAGCAAAGTACCACACGGAACAGGTGCACAGGATGAACATAAAAGCACATAGTAAATCCAGAAAGAAATGCATTTTAGAGTATTTTTTGTTTTGTTTTGTTTTTTGGTTGGTCATGGGGATTGAACTCTGGGCCTGGGCACTGTCTCTCAGCTCTTCAGCTCAAGGCAAGCACTCTACCACTTGAGCCACAGCACCACTTCAGGCTTTCTGGTGGTGGAGATTGGAGTCTCATGGACATTCCTGTCTGGGCTGGCTTTGAACCACAATCCTCAGATCTCAGCCTCTTGAGTAGCTAGGATGACAGGTGTGAGCCACTAGTGCCTGACTATTTCAGAGCATTTTAAGAAGTTGATTGGGAAGAATGATTTACGTATTTTACTTTCTGGATTACAAAATGTTTAATACAACTGCAAATGGAGCATACACCATCTGGATACATAATTCTAACTATTAACAATACTATTATTAATGCTATTTAAGGAGCTTCTTTAGAAGCTTTATGAAGATAATTGAAAGGTTACTTGAGAATAACTGAATCTATACTAAAAATGAGAACTATGGAGAGCTTATTTACTGCATATATATCCTGGGCATGATTATATTTTAGTTTATTATAAACCATAACCGGACATAAATGCCCTAGCTCTTCATTAATTAGATCTAGTACAGCCATAGCTTTGCTCTGCAATGCAACGCGACCTATTCTAGGATAGTCTTTTGGTCAGCTGTAGAAAAGCTGCCTCTATGCATTAGATTGTGTTTGGCCAACTTGGGGAATTCTGTCTTTGCAATGGATTGAACAACCATTGTTGGATGCTGGTTTTCTTCCATGTCCTTTCAGAGCATGGCCGTCCAGGCTGCTGTTATGTGGCTCTACTCTCAGCAAGGCTTGTCTCCTCATGCATGGACTGTTCCAACTTTGAACACTGGAAGGGTTTAATCAATCCTTTTATGGGTGCAAAGCAAACACAAAATGACTCATTTTCCATGACTGCCTAGGACCCTGACCTCTTCTTTGATGCTACTGACAGACATCCACTGTGGCCCATAATCTGGCCCATAATCTCCGATTTCTGCCCAACTATTTCTACCTACCTATTTACCCACTGTACATTCACTTCCTCTACTTCAGATTTACTGGACCTTTCCTGGTTCCTGGGTCTACCATATTACCCTCTGTGTCAGATCTGTCTTGTATGGTCTTCCCTCTCTCTCTCTCTCTCTCTCTCTCTCAATTTCTCTCCTCCCCCTCCTATCTCTCTCTCTCTTATTTCTCTCTCCTCCCCTTTTCCCCCATTCTTTCTTCCTCTGTTTCTTTTGGAATTTTTTTATTATCTTTAAGTAGTTGTACAAAGGAGTTGCCATTCACCGAAGCAGTTTATGAATACAGTGCACCTTGATCCATGATACCCTTTTCCACATTCTCACCACCCAACCTCTCATCCTTTGCTTACATTTAGGTTATATATTATTCCTTATTTTTTGCAGTTTAACCAGTTTATGTGTATCATTTGTCTTGATCTGTGTCGTCACTTCAACACCCACGCATACCCTCTGACCTGCCCCTGCATTTATATTTCTTGCCTGCATTCTCGCTCTTTCTCCCTTCCTTCTTCTACCCCCTCCCCTTGGCCTCACTCTCCCCTCTCACAAGTATCCATTTCCTGGTACTTACTGAGTTTGGCTTTGACTTAGTCTTTTAAAGAATTACACTATTTGTGCTCTCCCTTGTCTATTGCACTTCAGTTAATTCATCTGTAACCCCTTGCTCACCCCATAGTGTGTTAACTTGTAGATTTATAGACACAGTCCAGTCACCACAAATGAGGGAAACCATGCAGCCGTGTCTACGTAGCCATGCCTGCCACACGCCCCTCCCGACTTGCACTAACGGATTTTGTCTCAGTCTTAGACCTCTGTGAGGTGCCTTGGCTGCACAGATGACATACTTTAATCAGGTCGTCTGTACTGAATCCACACTGTGATCTTTGTACTAGTAAGGGTGATGCTAACTGTTGTAACACATGTTTCTAAGTTTCAGTGATTCAACACAACATTTCTTACTCAACATGCTAGTTTCTTAAGACTAATGTAATGAAGTGCCAAAATTTAGGTAGTTTACAACTTATCATCTCATATTTCTGTAAAAGTCCAAAATCCAAGAGATAGAAAAGCCATTTTATCTAATGTCTGTAGTGAAGTATCCCATCTGATTCTGCTTGCTTCTGGCATTTACCCGAACTTGCTGGTGTCTCATGGATTGTTACTTAGCTGTCCATCTACCTTTACGCCATCCATGACATTCCCTCTGTGTGTATATCTTTTCTCCAAATTTCTCCTTATAGAAGGACCTCAATAATATTGAATTAAGGGGCATTTGAGTAACATTTTAACTTATTTATGCCCACAAAGACACAATTCTAGATAATGTCATATTTCATGATACTAGGGGTTATTACTTTAGCATGTCTTCTTTGAAAGACACATTCACATAATGTAGATGTTTTCACCCAATCGGCAGCCTTCACACTTACCATGGTTTAGGAACCAGGCTCTTTTCCCTTAGACCTTGACATCATCTGTATCTAGCTGATGGCATCAAGAAGCAGGAAGCATGTGGAGAAAGAACATTACTTCATGACTACATTTGTCCAGAGGTGGTGTGCATACTCCTACTCACAACTGAGGAGCTCAATCTGAGAGTGTCATGGCTCTTTCTAGATGCCATGGGAGTGTAGAAAGTAGAGTCCTTAACACTATGATATAGACCTGATGTTTTTCTTAACAATCCATTGCAGACCAATTAAAAATAATTAAAGTATATTGTACTTAAAAATGAATAAGAAATATACATAATACCTGGTTGCTGGTGGTTCACTTCTATAATCCTGGCTATTCAGGATACTAAGAGCCAAGGATCACAGTTCAAAGCCACTTTGGACAGGAAATCCCATTTATGAGACTCTTTTCTCTAATAATCGCAAAAAGCTGGGAGTGGTGCTGTGGCTCAAGTCATAGAGTGCTACCCTTGAGCCAAAAAAAAAAAAAAAAAGCTAAGGGATGTTAGTCTAGCCTTGAGTTCATGCCTCAATACTGGCACCAAATATGTATGCATGTGTGTATATGTTATATATATATATATATATATACACACACACATACATTGATACATATATGTTTATGTATTATGTACACCTACACACAAAATATAAACTCTATTTTTTAAAACTGAATCAAACAGACATAAACTACTTTTTCCAATACAGTGAATACAGGGGTTATACCATGAGGGAAGAATATACAAAAGAAACAAAAAAATCACATAGTCCATTAAAAACAATAGCGATAAAGATAAAAACTGCTTGTGTCTCTGTCTTGGGGTTCATTTCTCTTAGCATCATCTTATATGGTCATATGTACATAGATTTTTGACCTTTTCTGCTTGTCTAGTAAGATCATCCTAGATGTATACTAGTTATTGCAAATAAGAGAAACCATGAGACCTATGTTTTTTAGGGTCTGGCTTACTTCACTTAATACAATTTTTTCCAAGTCTTTCCATTTCCTAACAAATGGGGTGGTGTCATTCTTTCTGATGGAGGCATAGAATTCATCTATCTATCTATCTATATCAATATCACATTTTCTTAATCCATTCATCTACTGAGGGACATCCAGGTTGGTTCTGTATCTATGGTAAATAATGCTGCAATAAACATAGTTGTGTTGGTAGCTTTAGTATAGCCTTGTTTGTGATCATTTGGGTAAATGCCTAAAAGTGGGATTGCTGGGTCATAGGGGAGCTCTATGTGAAGTCTTTTGAGGAACCTCCATATTGCTTTCCAGAGCGGTTGAACAAGTTTACACTCCTACCAACAATGCAGTAGGGTTCCCTTTTGGCCACATCCCCTCCAGCATCTGCTGTTATTAGATTTCTTGATTATAGCCATTCTAAGTGGGGTGAGGTGGAATCTCAATGTGGTTTTGATTTGCATTTCTTTTATGGCTAGAGAAATTGAACATTTCTTCATGTGTCTATTGGTCATTTTTTTTTTTTTTTCGAGAAGTCTCTCTTTAAGTCTTTAGCTCACTTATTAATGGGGAGGTTATTTCTTTGAGGATTTTGTTGGGGGATTTAATTTTTTGAGTTCTAAGTATATTTCAGATATGAGACCCTTGCTGTTGTATGGCTAGTGAAGATCTTCTCGCACTCCGTGGGCTTTCTTTTTTTTTTGAGTCCGGTCGTGGGGCCTGAACTCTGGGCCTGGGCGCTGTCCCTCAGCTCTTCAGCTCAAGGCTAGCGCTCTACCACTTGAGCCACATCGCCACTTCTGGCTTTTTTTCTTTTTGCTTATGTGGTGCTGAGGAATCGAACCCAGGGCCTCATGCATGCAAGGCAAGCACTCTACCACTGAGCTACCTTCCCAGCCCTCCGTGGGCTTTCTATTGATCTTGCTAGCTCTGTCCTTTGCCATCTTGTGCCCTGCATCTTGTATATACATTTTTCTAATTTGGAGAGGGGAAGGGAAATAACAAACTGCTGAAACAAGGATACAGGCTGACCCATTGTAACAATGAGATGTACAAGACACTAAGACACTATGTTGAAAACGAACTTTACAACTTGGCGGTGGGGGGGGTAGTTAGTAAGGTGGGGAGGGAGGGGATGGGAGGGGAAAAACAAAGGAGAGGGTAACAATGCTAGATAGAAAATGTACTCATTAGCTTACTTGTGTAACTGTAACCCCTTTCCAAAATTGTATAGTTGTTTATTTGGTATAAATAAAATTTACATGGGCTTTCACTGTATATTTTCAAAGATGTATATAATGTACTTTAAACACTTGCTGTATTACATTTTCTTATTCCCTTTCCATGTTTCCCCATTTTCAAATAGTATTTAATAGAAAATCCTAAACTTTCTATTTCTATATTTAGTCTCATACTGGTATACTAACAATTTGCAGATAGGTACTGTTCCTTAACCCACACTTGCAGTAGCACTGTCTCCCACAATGGAAAGGAATATATTTCTCATATAGATGGCTACCTGTGGCTCACACTAGCAGTCCTGGTCCTTACCCACTTTGGCCTTCCCACTTAGGTTTAATTATTTCTCTTTCCTGTCTGTTCCCTAGATGCCAAACTCTGTGAGGGCAGAGATCCCATTGGTCTTGTTTATAGCTGTGTTCTTAGCACATAGTCAAGTACCTGGCATAAAGCTCGAGGTTAATAAATACATGTCAAAATTCTATTTCTGGTCTGCACCTGGAACAATCCTGAAGAAAACATGTTTACATAGAATGTGTGATGTTAATTTTTTTAACAGAAACGTTGTTGCTTTCTTTCTGCCTATTAATGTCTTCCTTTTGTCTTGTGTATCAAATACATGGACTCTAAGTCCATACAGTTCAGAAAAGAGGGATTTCTTTGGAACAATAGGCCCAGTGAATGACAAGCAGATGTTGGCCTGTGCAGCTGGCTTTGTTTACCAAAGGAGTAGTAGTGATTGTTATCAGAAATCTGACTGCAGACTGTAAGAATAATTTTGTAAGTAAATACTGGGAACTACAGAGAAGACTCAATTAGTGGCCCTAACCAAAAGAAAAGAAGTTATAATGGTTGCTGAAAACACCTATCTGTGGAGAATGGGATGTGGCCAAGTTCACAATCCTGTTTCTGTCTTCTGAGTTATGACATTATAGGTGTGCACCAATACTTTTTGCTTAATGATCTGATTTTAATGCTAAATTCAGTCACCCCAAATCCATCCTCCTTAGGAACAAATCATCAAAGTTCTCTTTTCGTTTTAGAAAGAATGGCATCTTCTTTAAGCATGCTTTTTTCCTTCCTGAAACTCTTGAGATTATATTGTCTTTATTATTTAATAACCTTGTTTTTGATTGCACAGATTTTCTTCCTCAGTAACATCGGTGAGAACTGATATTGTTCAGTACTTTTGGAGCTATGATAATTCAACATTAGAGGAATAAGAGAATTTATAGGAATTTAGATTGACTTTACTCAAGATTTCATAGGTTTTATATATCACCCTCAGGAGAAATTCTTGGGCTGTGACAAAAAAAATGTTAAACTTCGGTAAAGATAAATCAGCAAACTAATGGGTTCAAAAATGTTTGCTGAAGATGTCATCCTGAACTAAAAGTTATTCGTGCAAGAAGATGATGGCAACTTTCAATGACTCCATTTTTTTTTGCAGCAGCTAAATGTGTTTTAAATGTGTCTGCTTCTGTTGTGTATTGCTTGAGTTTCCTGTTCAGCGATCTTGCTGACTTACTATGGTATGTGTGCCCTTCCTTGCCTCCTTTAAAGTAACAATCAACTCTGGTTAGTGTGTTCCTGCCTTTCCAGAATATACTCTGGCTTTGTGACAGATGTATGGCAAGTGTTTCAAGGCCTCTGGGAAAGAAGTGTGCAGTTGTAGGACACCTTGCTTAGTCTATTGTCCGGGACATAGTAAACCATGTCGTGACATGCTGTGTACTCTTGAAGCACCAAACGTAATGTGATCCACATACACGAGAGAGAAAATTAGTCATGTTTATGTAGATGAGGGCAGGTATAGCAGAAGGAGAACATTTTAAGCTGAGATGTTTGAGTGGGCTTGTTCAAAAGCTTCATGAAGGCAAGATGTTTGTTTACCTCTTATATGTACTGGCCTTATAATAGTTCTTGAAACCTCAATGGGCAAAGATTAACTATATTGTGAATGAATGAACAAATGATAAATGATTACAAAATCACTGTGGCATAGGGGAAAAATGTTATGACTGTGGAGCTGAAAGCTGAACATTCTGGGTATGCTCCTCAACAGCTTTGTGGTCTGGGTAGAGCACTAGTACCCTTCATTGTGAAGACAAGAGAAAGTAAATAAGATACTAAATGAAGTAAAATGTGTCAAAATGAAAGCAGGCCATTAATATGGTTTGTGGTACTGCCAGAGGCTGAATTTATAGGGATGTATTTACTAATGTGTGTGTGTGTGTGTGTGTGTGTGTGTGTGTGTGTGTGTGTGTAATCAAACATAGGGTCTTTCACATGGAGAATCAAATATAGGGCCATGCTCATTCTAGAATAGTGCTCTATGACTGAACTATATTCCCAGACCTAATAATACACCTTTTAAAATTCTCCTGCTTCCTCCCACTTTGAAGCATTGTTAACAAATAGAAATGGCATGTATTTATTATGTACAGTATATGTAGTCATGTTCATATATGTACTGATGCTTATTATCTAGTGACATATCTAGTGATGTCTATGTAGTATATAATGATCAATTATCACAAGCAAGCTAATTAACATATTTATCACCTTGCATAGTTACTGTTATTTTATAGTGTTATGAGAAGGCTAAAGTTACTCTCTTAGCAAATTGCAAGTGTATAATGGGATACTGTTAGCTGTAGACACCATGTTTCACATTAATTCCCCAGGAACTACTTCTCTTGTGTAATGAACTTTGTACTCTTGTATTACTTCTACTATTCCTCCAGTCCCTGGCAACCACCATTCTCTTGTTTCTATAAGCACATTTTTAGGCTGTACACATTTTACTGAGACCATACAAGACTTTCCTTTCTGAATCTGGCTTATTTCACTTAGCATAATGTGGCTGAAAAATAACATGATGGTAAAAGGCATATATAGATCTGAATAGGTCTAGAAGAGATGTAGTTAGATATAATTAAGCTTGTATATGACAGATAACATACTCAACTAACATACTCAATGGTCAAAATCTGGAATCTTTTACTCTAAGATCATCAATAAGATTAAGGTGCTTACTTTTGCTTTTTGCATTCAATATAATATGAGTCGTTCTAGTTAGAACAATCTGATGGAGGAAAGAGAAAGCAAAGGGATTCTATGTGGTAAAATAGACACCCAGTACTCAAGTCTTACTCCACAGAGAAAAACCAAAGTAAGAAGTAATTGAGGTAATTGGCTGACTGTGTGAGAGCACTGGAAGATACAGACCATGGACAGAATAATGATCCCAAAAATAAAGTGACTCATCTAATATACTTTGGAGAAAAGACAGCATCTTGAATATGTAACATTGGGAAGATTAGATAATTACATATCTAAGACTGAAACTTGATCTTTATATTTCACCCTGTACAAAAATCAAGATGTTTCAAGGACCTAGATATAGTAATTTTAGAAACACTGAAATTATTAAAAGAAAATGTAGGGAAACAGAGACACAGTCTCAGGCAATGGTTTTTCTGGACAATGCCCTAAAAGTATAGAAATAAAAGCAAAAATCATCACACTGGAAAGCTTCTGAGCAACAGAGAGAGGAGATAATGTACAGAATCAGAGAATATCTGTCAAGTGCCCATCTGACAGATGGTTAATATTCAGGATTTATATATAAGGAATTTGTAAGATTAGTAAGGAAAAAAAGCTCAACATGTTCTCTGATTAAAATTGGGTAACTGATCTGAATAGATAATTCTCTAAAGAGGAAATACAGATACCCAAAATATATAATGAACCAGTATCATTATGCATTAGAGAAATGCAAATAAAAAGCACAAGGAGATACCATCTCATCCCAGTTACAACAGCTATTTTAAACAAATGATGAAAACAAAACAAAAATGACATTCTGATGAAGATGTGGAGCAAAACAACTCACCACTAGCAGAAATTTAAATTTCTATAACCATTAAAAAGAACTAATATGGAGATCCCTCAAAAAGTGAAAACTAGGTTTACGTTATCATCCATCCATACCACTTCTGAATAAATATTCAAAGCAAATGAAATCAGCATAAGAAAGATTTCCTGAATGTTCACATTTACTCTGGCATTATTCATAAAAGCTAAGATATGGTGCTCATCAACAAATGAAAGAAGGAGGAAAATATGGTATATGGTCATTTGGAATATTATTCAGCCTCAAAGAAGAATAAAATTCTGTCATCTACAGGATGACGAAGAGATCTGGAGGACACTATCAGTTAAGCCAGTCATAGAAAGAAAAGTGCTGTGTAGTCTCTTACATATGTAGAAGCTAAAAATATTAATTTAGGAGTATAATAATGATTGAGGGGGTATATGCATATGAAGGGATGATAGAAAAGAGGTTTGTATTTGATCAGAGCATGTTATGTATACATATGGAAATGTCACTCTGGTTCTCACTAATATGTACAATTAATATATAGTAATCAAAATTGAAAAGATCTCTAAAGCAAACACAAGGGCATTCAAGTTAGAGAGGAAGGACTTAAACTGTCCCTAATTGTTGATGACATGACCTTATATATACTGTATATATAGAAAATCTTAATGCTCCCACCAAAAAACTTCTAAACAAATAAACCAAGCAAAGAAAGTTTCAGGATACAAGTCAACATACAAAAATTAGTAACACTTTTATATACAAATAATAAACAAGAAAATAATCCTATTTATAGATTTGAGATCAAAACCATTTTTGATAATAAGTTCAGGTCTGGACTCTGTTGGCTCCCTTTGTATGAAAACAACACTAAGCAGTTACTTAACAAGGTTCAGACGAACACCAATGTTTTAGGACATTGTTTTAATTCTTCTGCTGACATGAGGCAAATGAAGATGGCAGATATTTTTTAATTAAAAGATTTAAAGTACATTATGCTTTTTCTGGAATCAACCTGTGTGTAACTACGAGAGTATGCAGAAAGGTATGGCTTGAGTAACCATTGTGGTTCACTTGGAATGTACATTTGTGTTAGAGATGCTGTGGATGAGATTGTGTCAAAAAGCACAGGATAAGAAATTGCTAAAACTCCAGTTCACATAAAACTGATGCACACTGCCATATTCCAGATGCTTGATTGCAGTTCTTTAATATAACAACTTGCCAATTTCTCTCTCTAGAGTACGATTGACAGATTGTAATGCAATCTGTTGATGTTCTTTGATGGTGATTTTCAGTCACTGCCACCACTGTTAAGGAGCTGGGAGCCTAAACGTGGAGGCTTTGCTCTGGGAACTGTGTGTCACTTTTGAGTGATACAGCCATTCTGACATGTGTTAGGATATATAAGCCATCAGATAAAGAGTGGGATTTGAGGGGCTTCATAAAATAAGAACTGGCTAACTATATTGCACAGAGGATCCAACAAGGATATTATGGTATATGTTTTACACAACAAGATGTCTTCAAAGGGATAAAAGTAATGAAAATAAATTATAGTGAGATTAAAAACCATTAAACTTCTGGGTTTCTTGTAGCTTATATCTGTAACTCTTTGGGCAGGAATGAAGTTGAGGAAAAGGATAGATATGGTTAAGCTTGCCTTTGAAATATGGAGGACAGATTACAAGGAGAGAAGTAAACACACAGGATCCAGCACTGTGGATCTCTCTTTGGTATGCACAGTGCTGATTTCATTTAGTATTTAAATACTATTTTATCAATCAGATTATAAAACTAATCCTTGTCATTGGCAGTGTTGGGCACAATAGCTGAGTTCTGGAGTTTGTGCTATAATCTTTCACAGTTGTGGCATTTAGGGAAAGTGATGATGGCAGGACCTCCCTTATGTCTGCTTTGAGAATGAAATGAGTAACATTTCGAAGGTGCTTAGAACAGTGTCTGGTAGAAAATAGGCACTCTATAAATGTTGCTTGTTTGGGAAAATTTAGAAAAGATAGCAAGAGGAACAAGTAAGAAAAAAAAGACACTATTACTTAAGATACAATTACCACTAATATATTTATGTATTTCTTTTGGGAGTTTATGCTCCCTCCCAATTTTTTGTTTCTTTTGTACCAGTCTTGAGACTTGAACTCAGGACCTAAGTACTATCTCTTAGCTTTTTTACTCAAGGCTCTACCACTTGAGCCACAGCTCTACTTCTGGTGTTTTGGTGGTTAATTGAAATTTAAGAGTCTCACAGACTTTCCTGTTTGGCTGAATTTCAGATCTCAGTCTCCTAAGGAGGTAGGATTATAGATATGAACCACCAGCACCTGGCTAGGAGTTCATGTCTCTGACAAAAAAATAGTCTCTCTGACATATATATTACTTAGGTAATATAATATAATATTATAATATAGGAGAAAATAGGAAATTAGCTCATGTGGAAATTTTCTGTGTTGCAGAAGTTAATATTTTAACAGAATACAACTTTAAAAGGATGTGTTGTGATAGGAAAAAAAGACACATTTTATACATGTGTACCAGAAAACTGCTTTTCAATATGTACTACTTTGCAAATTTAGGAAAATTCAATAACATCCAGTGTGGGTGAAAGGATGATTCCAAACACTGTGTTGAGAGCGTAGATTGGTGTAGTCTTTTGGAAGACTGTGAGGGCAATTCTACTTTTTTTGTTGTTGTTGTTTGTTTTTTGGGTTCCGATCATGGGGCCTGAACTCTGGGCCTGGGCGCGTCCCTCAGCTCTTCAGCTCAAGGCTAGCGCTCTACCACTTGAGCCACAGCGCCACTTCTGGCCTTTTTCTTTTTGCTTATGTGGTGCTGAGGAATCGAACCCAGGGCCTCATGCATGCAAGGTATGCGCTCTACCACTGAGCCACCTTCCCAGCCCCGGCAATTCTACTTTTAAAGTACATTTTAAACACACATTTTAGTTGTACTAACTTTAAAGTATAAACTAATAAACTATTCTATTAAAATATTACATTACAATATTTAGTATTCTATTAAAATATTCTTGAGTCCTACAAAAAAGGATATGACCGAGAATATTCAACATGGCATTGCTGGAAATACGTAAATGGAAAACTGAATACAGATTGGATATGGGGCAAAATGGCAAACTATTCAACTCCAAGAATAAGAAGAGTTAGAGTGACAATGATTCTCAAGAGAGGAAGAAAGTGAGTACACTAAAACTCAAGAAAGAAGTGAGAGGAAAGCTGAAAGTCATAAAGAAACAGAAAAGTGACAAGAAAGCAAAAAACAAAAACAAAAACAAAAAAAACCCTTGCAAAACTCAACCCTAGATTCCCAGAGGTGATAGGGAATTGGAAATCCAAAGACAAGGTAAGCAAGATAGCCTTGAGTATATGACTGTCAATTTCACAAGACAATACTACACACTTTCCACAAGCCTTAGTGTGTGGCAACCTGATACAACAGTGACTGCCCTTGTGCACTAAGTTAACTTCAGAGAGGAATTTTTTTCTCCCTTTCTTAGAGAACTATACTGAGGCAGCATCTTGAGAAATGACCTATTGTTTGAGACTGAGATACTCTGGGCTTGAAAACAAGGAATAAGCATGACCCCAGGAGTCTGTGCTACTTTGTCTTGGAAAAGACAGCCATGTAAGGTCATCGTGGGAGAAAGAACATCTCATGTCTGGTAAAGTGCTAAGCTTCTTGGAGTTAACTTTGCTTGTCATCCTCCTGTATATGTGTGCTTATTTCTGGTAGGACTGAAAGTCCTGAGGGCAGGCCTGGTGAATCATTTGATTTCCATAATCTCATCCTTCACAGGCTGGGAACTGTCGGTTAGGGTCTGAAAGCATTGAGGCTTTCTGAGAGCTGCATTTTGGCTCCTACAAGGGACTGTTTACTGAAAACAGAACTTGTAAACCATACTATTACTCCCAGTCTCTCTTTTCCCACAGAGTGGTGATCTGAAACGTGGGATCTCAAAGCACTGAGCCTGCAAGACCGAATACTGGAAATTATTTCCTGTCAATCAGAGGCTAGTGATCTTTTTAATCAACCACTCTCCCACACATGTCAGGAATGCCTTTGGGATGGATGCTTTCATGCCTTGGAGGCACAAAATGGGGTTATATGGAGTAGGTAGGAACCTGTCCAGCCCACTATCAGCCCACTGTCAAACAACAGTCTGTACATAAGGAATAATCAGAGAATTTAGCCAGTTTTCTCCATCTTCAAAGTGCTAGGGATTAGCCCTGGTGCACTCAGCATCTGGGAAATGTTTGGCCATTGAGCTGTACCCTAGTCCTGTGTTGAGAAACTGGCACCCAGAGTTTTGACGGAAAGTTCTAACTTTGAGAATACTTTAACTGAGTGTCTACGGGTGATTAAAATCTCCAACAATGACTTGGTCTCACATTACAAATTGAAATGCACAAGCACGAGGAAGGTGAGAAAAAAATAAAGCAATGTGACTCCTCCAGGAATTAGAAATTCCACAAATATGAACAACAGTAATGAAGTTGGTTCAATCCTAAAGAATTCAAAAGAATATTGAAAGATGATTAATGAAATTAGAGGCCATAAACACCTAAATACATTCCAAGAGAATAAAAAATAAGCAAATATAAAAATAAGAAAACAAAGGATATGAGTGAGAAATTTAAGCAAGGTATAGGAATGTTGAAAATAGCAACATAGAAACTAGAATAATTTAAATATGTCAGATAATTCAATGAATCAAAAAAAAATCTCAGAAGTTCTTCAGTAGACTGAATCAAATTGAAGACAATATAAGTGCCTGAGGAATTAGACATTCAGAGAAAGAAAGAGACAGACAGACAGAGAGAGAGAGAGAGAAGGAAGGAAGGAAGGAACAAAGGAAGGAAGGAAGGAAGGAAAGAAGGAAGGAAGAAAGGTAGGAAAATGGGAGTATTTAAGGAAGTAAGTAAAAGACCAAACTGATGAATCATGGACATAGATGAAGAAGATATCCATTTTAAAGGCAACTAAACAACAAAATAATTCCAGAAAATTTCCCAAATCTTAAGAAATGGTCATCCACATATAGGAGGCTTTTAGGATGCCAAGCAGAAAACATCAGGATAGAAATAATTCTTAGGTACATATAGCTAAAACAGTAAGTATACAGAATAAGGAAAGAGTATTTAAAACTTCAACAAAGGAGTCAGGTCACCACTAAAAGTAAATCATCAGAATGACAACAGAAACTCTAAAACAAAAGCATGGAAGTATGTATTTCAAGACCTGAAAGAAAATACCTTTCAATCTATATTACTATACACAGTAGTAGAGCTACCTTTTCAAGTTGAAATAAAATGAAAACTTTCCAGGAGAGTGCACTTCCTATTGAGCATTGTTACCCCCTCCATTCTTTTCCCCCTACCATCCCTTCCCTCCCTACCTTCTCCGAGGTTCTTTTTTTTTTTTAATTGTGATTAAGTGATTACATAATTCCCCAAATTTCACAGTATTGTGGAATAATGATGCTCATTTAAAGTCACAAGTTCATTCTAACTTTCCTGGAGCAAATTGTCTATCACAGTCTATAACATATAACGGTGTACACATATACACCATACATGTTATCAGCAGCGTGGGGATATTTAGTAGTGGTTCAACCAGATGAGCAGGAGTTCTTTGTTTCTTAAGTCCTGTTAGTTTTGTCGTATCACCTAACATTTTGGATTTAGCATCCACTTATCAGGGAGACCATGTACCGTTTGTCTCTTCGCTCTTGACTTACCTCGCTCAACATGATCCTTCTAGCTCCATCCATTTCCCTGCAAATGCCATTATTTTGTCATTTCTAATGGCTGCATAATATTCCATTGTGTATAGATACCACAATTTT
>NW_012267224.1:4882678-4884700 GCF_000151885.1 Dipodomys ordii
ATTCTGACTGGGGTAAGGTGGTATCTCAGGGTTGTCTTTATTTGCATTTCCTTCACCACCAGGGATGATGAACATTTCCTCATGTGTTTCATTGCCATTTTATTTCTTCATCTGAGAAGTCCCTCTTTAGTTCCCTTGTCCATTTAGTAATTGGTCTGTTAGGTTTGGGAGGGATTAGTTTCTTGAGTTCCCTGTATATACAGGATGTTAACTTCTTGTCTGATATATTGCTGGTAAATATTTTTTCCCAATTAGTTGGTCGTCTTTCTAGCTTGGTTGCGATAGATTTAGCTGTGCAGAAGCTTTTTATTTTAGGTAGTCCCATTTGTCGAGTCTCTCTCCAATTTGTTATGACCCTGGGACTCTGTTCAGGAAGTTCCTTCCTGTGCCTATTAGTTCAAGTGTCTCTCCTACTCTGTCCTGCAGGTAGTTTCAGAGATTAATGTTAAGGTCTTTAATCCATTTTGAGGTGCATGGTGATAGGCTGGGGTCCACTTTTAGTTTTCTGCATGTGGCTGCCCAGTTTTCCCAGCACCAGTGGTTGAAGAGGCTGTTTCTTCCGTTGTATGTCTTTGGCTCCTTTGTCGAATATCAGCTGGCTGTAGGCCTGTGGATTTATTTCTGGATCTTCTATTCTATTCCATTGGTCTTCGGGTCTGTTTTTGTGCCAGTACCATGCTGTCTTTGTTATTATAGCTCTGTAGTAGAGTTTGAAGTTTGGCATGGATATCCCTCCCATGTATATACTTTAAAGGCATTCTAGGCCTGTAACCAGTGGCTCATTCCTATAATCCTAGCTACACAGGAGGCTGAGATCTGAGGATTGAGGCTCAAACTAGCCCCAGCAAGAAAGTCTGTGAGACTCTTATCTCCAGTTAACCACCAGAAAACCAGAAGTGGCGCTATGGCTCAAGCGGTAGAATGCTTGCCTTGAGCTGAATTGTGCAGGGCAGCACCCAGGCCCAGAGTTCAAGCCCCACATTCTACACTTAAAAGAGAAGCATTAATAACAGCATGAAACATGGAAAAGAATAAATCTCACAAAATGAATAAATAAGAAAGTGAGTAATAGAAAAAAATTAAACAAAACAGCATAATGAAGCCTATTAAAATCAGAAAGCTAATGGTACAGAGCAGATAGTGAATAAAAAAGAGTAATAGGTTCATTATGTGCATTATGGAAATTAAATGAAATCATTTTATATGATTAATAAAGTGAATTATACTAATAAATAAAAATTATTTATAAAACCCTGAAAAATCAAATTGTTAAATTTTAAGTGATGCTAAATAAACATAATAATGAATGAACATGAAAAGAGGATAATAATGATAAATGTAAGTTAAAGAGGGGGTAAAGATGAACAGTGTTAGTTTCATACTGTTAAATACTATTCAGGCATTAAAAATAATGAAACATTTTTTTCAACAACAGCAGTGATGATGGGAAAAAATAGTGAAATAGGTCTACACATAATGACTTTATCAGAATACTGTAACATAGTAAAAGACTAAGGTCCCTTAAAAACTGTTACACCTACTCTGGGAGCATTTATGTTAAAAGTAAATGTATGTTGTAAAAATTTATCACAAATAAAATGTGAAATTGGATAGAAAACAACCCCCACAAAACTAATAGCTCTTCCCTCCAAATCAAGGTGGACAGAGAGAAAGAATGAAGACCTCTAGCTTCATGTTGTCTATATTATTTAACTTATTTAGAAGAAAAACACGTATCGAAATAGTCAAAGTTCAGCAAAACAAAACACCAGGAAGTGGTACTCAAAAGGGGAAGGGGTAGATAAATGAAGATAAGATGGAGAGAATGCAGTCAAGAAGTATTCAAATGTTTTTTCTTTCATGCGATTGTTTCTAACATATTTATAAGATGATTTCTATGTTGCTTTGTATGTCCCTCCCCCACAGTATAACCCCTATTTTCACTGTTTTTGATGTTGGTATAATTTGTGGAGGGGAAGGGAAAAAACAAATAATTTAAATAGGGATACAGGTGGACCCATT
>NW_012267224.1:4884915-4945147 GCF_000151885.1 Dipodomys ordii
AAAAAAAAAAGAATCCAATGTATACCCTACAAAAAAAGAAGTCAAGGAAGGAGTGGATTAGAAGGGATAGGTGAGAATGTTGAAAGGGGTGACATTGATCAGGATGCACTGTATTCATAACTCATTAATTTAACAACTCCTTTGTACCACTACCTAAGACAATTTATAAAGCAGTATTATGTTTTTGGAACTATTAACTAACTTAACAGATTAAAAACCTAGGTATAAGCTGGGTGTTGGTGGCTCATACCTGTAATCCTCACTACCCAAGAGGCTCTGATCTGAGGATTGTGGTTCAAAGCCAGACCTGGCAAGAAAGTCCATGAGATTCTTCTCTCCAATTAACCACCAGAAAATTGAAGTGGCACTGTGGCTCAAAGTGGTAGAGCATTAGCCTGGAGCAAAAGAGCTCAGGGACAGCACTCAGACCCAGAGTTCATGACCAAAACCAAAACAAGAAAAAAAAAGAATTAGGTATAAACTTAAAGATATATTTTTTAATAAAAGTAACACTTTTGTTTGCATTAGGATATATTTTCATAGAAATGCCTAATTTTGTAAAAGGCTAGGGACAACATATTCAGTACATTTGGCAAGTCATTTGTGACTAATAGAAAAGCACCTGAATATAAGATAGCTATTATGGTACTGATTCAGAAGTTGCACCCTGTCTTTATTAAGAACCTATTTTTTTTTAAGGATTTGAATTGCTGGTGGAGGGAGGATTTTCCAGCTTTTAAGAAGAATTAGGTGGAAGCTGAACTTTTTGGGAAGTCTTTGAGAAATCAGCATAAGGTATGGCACTTTGCAACAGTGTCTTGTTTTGTTTAACCGCGTGCCAGTTTCTTCCAAGAAAGTTCAAGAATCTCCTCGATCAGTGGTTTTCAAACTATGGTCTCAAAGCAGCAACTGCACCATCTGGGCTCATATTAGAAATGCAGATTTCCACATCTCAGCCCTGAAGCTGCTGTGCCCACTCACTGTAGATCTGTGTTATTGTATTAGAAGAAAAGGCTTGGAAATGGAGATCCATTGTATGGCTAGACCTTCACTCATCCCTAGAATGCTGTATTTAGTCAGGAGGTTGGGCAAGTTTGGGAGGTGGAAGAGGTCAGAATGTAATCAGAGGGGAGTTTGTAAGGTTACAGAGGTTAATAGGATGAACAACCAACCAGTACTGAGTGACTTACCTAAAGAAAGAACAGGCCAATAAAAATCTATTCTTACAGTTTATCTGGAAAGAAAAATATTTGGGAAAAATTCAGAGGCTCAAACAACTGTTGATTTTCTTCTTTCTTATGTGATTATAAAAAACAATGAGTCTTCTGATGGTTGGAATCTGGATGACTTCTTTTCTGACCTATTTAATGAAATATATATGTATTGCTTCTAGGGATCTAATAAAGGTTAAATAAAATTATTATGGCTTTTAAAAATAACATACTATGCTATTTTCCTGCTTTATGTTTTCTTTTTTTTCTTGGAGCTAAAAATCTACTATTACACAGTGATTTTGAGCATTAGCATTTAAATATACAAACTTTTCACTCAATTATTCATTTGCTCATTTTTTTACAAACATAATATATATTGGGCAGATAATATTTTTCCAAATGTGAATAATAGCCTTTAAAGTGCTGAATTAAAAAATGTAAATGGTATGCAATAAAATCCTTCTTTGCCTCAAGTGAAATCACTCACTCATATAATCAGTCCCATTATGTAGTGAAGATTTGGTGGTTATTTAATAAATTTCTATCACAAG
Source organism: Dipodomys ordii (assembly GCF_000151885.1). Lineage (NCBI taxonomy): Eukaryota > Metazoa > Chordata > Mammalia > Rodentia > Heteromyidae > Dipodomys > Dipodomys ordii. The sequence continues at coordinate 4,886,681 of NW_012267224.1, forward strand.
GTCAAATTGGATAGCTGATGTTACAAAATTGGTTTTCTATATCAAGGTATCAGTGTCTTCTATTGACAAAGATCAAATAAATGAGAATTTCCAGACCTCTGCATCATTTTGTGTTGGGTAGACATAGTAAAGATGGACACTATAACTGAGTTTTAAGAGGGAAGATGATTTCAAGGATGGAAATAATACTTAGGAGAATGATCTCTGTGTTTAATGGAAGACAATTGATTATTGGGAAGAGAGATCTGGGATGATAGGCCAGAAGGACCAGTGAACCAAGTTAATGATGAAAGGATGCTGTAAAACATGGCCCTGAGGACTCTTGCCAAATGCTTGTCCCTTAAGAAAGCTCCTCCACCAATGATGGAGAACATTGCTACAATGCTAAAACCTATACATGGAGCCTGAGATGGGTTACAGATGTCAATCTTTGAATTTGGGGGAACACAAACACCTAGATCATCTCACTCCCCCCCAAAAAATGTCCAAAGCCAGTTTAGGGAGGAAGATAGAAAGAGAAAATGTGAAATACTGAACGTATTTCAGAATCCACTAGGAAGATATAAGATACCTAAGTGAAATGTCAAATACTGCTTGCTCTTCCTATCTTTCCCTGTCTGTCTGTCTCTGTGTGTCTGCCTCTCTGCCTTGTTCACACACACACACACACACACACACACACACACACACACACACACACACACACTCCTTTAATGTTAAGGTAGGGCAACTTGTCCCGTGCTCCTTTGATAGACTTGTAGTTAATTACAAAGTTTATCTTTGTCTCACCCCAGCTCCTAGCTCTCCATTAGGAGGTACAAGGCTGCAGCAGCCGTATTTCCTGTAGTAATCCATACCTATGCCACCTTAGGGCAGGTAGACAGAAAGATTTTTTGTTTTACTTTTCTCTTCTGCATAAACCTCCCCAGGAAGAATTTCCCTTCTGGGAATACTGCATTGTGAAGATATGTCTTCATGCCTGTCTCCATGACTTCTTGTGAGTCTGGAAGAAAACACTTTCTGGGTTACTGGTGTAAGTGCACTGACAAAAGCCTGACATAAAAAAAGTGAATAGATATATTAGGTGAACCATATACATTGTGAGTGTTGAGTTTCAAACTGAAATATTGGCCATTTTGAGGTCACAGTGGAAGATAAGATGTACAAGGTGTTAATATCCTGACCTACCTAAGATATGGACCCAATAGCTGACTGGATGTCTTACTAGTTTAATGAGTTCCATGAAAGCTTTAAACAATGGCTCTAAAAGACATTGAAAATTGCTTCCAACAGAGGAAATGTTGCTTCTGGCCTTTTCCCAGAACTCTGGAGAGAGCTGGTGAGAAAGAAATCAAATGACAGATTTATATAGTACTTTATAGTTTATGAATCCTTTCCATAGGTTATATCATTTGATACTCATAAAATACTGGGTAGTAGATGCCAATTTTTATTCTCATTTTAGAGGTATGAAGAGGGAGAGTCAGAGACAGTAAATAACTTGCAGAGGTCAAAGGGCCCTGTGCTTTTTATAATTCTACTTTAGCTCTGAGAAGATGCCACCGCTGCCTTATCTTTTTAGAAGCACAACCAACAATAGTTCCTAGGGTCAAATTATAAGAGCAAGAAGCATTTTGTATCAGATGTTGGGTTAAGCTCTATTTGTGCTTTGGTTAATTTAATATTCTCAAATGACTTAATACAGTGCTGTTTTCTATATGCAGAAATTGAGGCATGAAGAAGCGAATTGCCTTGTTCATAGTAGTAAAGTGCCTCGCAGAGAGGCTAGATTTAGATTTCAGGCTTTGGCTTCATATAACTTTTTTCTTTTCTACTTTTCTGTTATTATATTCAAGTATTTGTACAAAGGTGTTTCAGTTTAACACATTCATTTATGGACCTGTTAAACATGTCCATGCATCTTAATCAGTATTATCCTTCCATCATTCCCTCCTCTAGTTTGTATTGGCTCAAATTTCATAGTTCCATTTTCACCCATGTCTACATGGTCACCCCCTCTGTCCATTGTTCTACCCCCAATCTCCTTACCATAATGGTATTTGTTAAACTGTTAAAGGGATTACATCATGGAATCTCATGCCTGTGTATATGTTAGTTTGATCATATAGACATAAATATGGTCCCACACATGTTTTAGTTATTATTAATATTTTAGGTAAAACGTATTTTTGTCATTATCAGGGTTTGAACTCACATCTTTGAACTTACTTGGCTTATTTGTTTGACTGGCATTCTTCCATTTGAGCAATGCTTCCAGACTAGATTTCTGTTGGTAAATTAGAGATGGTCTTGAGTATTTTGCTGCTTAGGATGGCATTGAGCCAGATCCTCTCTGTCTTTTGAGGCATGAGTCATGGGCTCCTGGCCAAGAGAACATACTCTTAACCACTTAAATATATAATATATACCAGTACTGAAATTAGATTACCTAAAAACTAGAAAACCAGCTGCTAATCTTGATAACTCCAAAAATGTAACTTCTCCAAACCTTGATGTTCTGATTCATGAAAGCAGATTAAAAATAAAGCTAAGAAGCTGGGTACCTGTGGCTCATACCTGTTTTAATCCTAGCTACTTAGGAGGCTGAGATCTGAGGATTTCCATTTGAAATCAGCCTATGTAGACAAGTCTGAGACTTTTATTTCCACTAAAACTACCAAAAATAAAGCCAGAAATGCAGCTGTGGCTCAAGTGGTAAAATGCTTGTCTTCAGCACAAAAGCTCAGGGATAGCGCACAGGCTCAGTTAAGCCCCAGGAATTAAAAAAAAAAAAAGAATCTTGAGACTCAAAGGCCTGACTCATGTGATTCAATCACTGTCAAACCCATACATACACACAAATGTAACTAAATAAATGAATAAACAAATAAAAACAAATAAAGCTAAGATAAAAGAATGAAATACGTCTCAGTGTCTGACACATAGAGTTCAACCCATGGTAGTCACTATTTTGAAAGTATTCTGTCCTTTATCTGTAAGAGGCTTAATGGTAGACAATGGCAAGAAGACATTCCCGAAAAATGGATGGTTAACTAGTGAAGTCAGAATACAAAAGATGAGAAAAGAACTAAAGGGGTGGGGGAGATAGGGCAGTAGACTAAAACCAAAGCATATTATATGTGTTTAAAAGGGGTTACGGTGATGATAGAAACAAGAATAGTAGTAAAGGGGTGAATATGATCAAAGTGCATTGTATGGATATATTGAATGATCACAGTGAAATTCCTTTGTACATAAGTTAACTCTAATAAAAAAGAAACATAAGTTAATCCTAATAAAAAAACCCAGAAAACAAAAGCTCTGATCATAGCTTAATCAATAGAGGCAGAAAATGAAAGAGCAGTGTTTAGCTTAGAGATATACACATATCCATTTGCCAACACACATTCCCACACAAGGTTTGGGCGTAAGTCCACACTGTCCAGGGAACAAAATGACTTCACCTAGTTAGCTCCCTAGATATAAGACGAGAGAGGTATCTAAGAGAACAGATAGAGCGCCATCAACCAGAAGTCTGATTGATGTGCTTGGACTCTCTGGGGCTTCTACTGCCAGAGATCCACTCCCTTTCCGTGTTTCTTGGCCATTCCTGGCTGTCATTCTATTTGGCATTAAAGTAGCAAGATGACTGCTCTTCCTCTGGCCTCTTTTCCACATGTAGGAAATAGAAGGCACAAGAAAGAGAAATGACATCTTTTAATTAACATTAATCTTATTTTCTTTAAGGACTTATACAAAGAGGTTTCATTTTGACATGTTAGCTTATCATTAGAGTGCATCTAGACCAATGTCTGTACTTGAGAAGGAAACATCTCCAGAAAATTCAAGCAGAAGTTTGCGCTCATGTTATAAATGGGAAAGCACTGTGCCATTAGGGGCAATTTGAAAGGAAAAGAAATGTATGAGAACAAGATACTGAGTGAGAGGCTGGAAGAACTTTTGTCACCATTGACCAGTCTTCTCTATCCTTTCTGCCTCTGAAACTGTCCTGTGTAGATCACAACACTGGGTGCCTGGGCTGTTGGTTTTTAGGTCGTATGGACAAGAAGATCAGAAGTAAGGTAATGAAGAATGGTAGAGAATCTTCATCTCCACCTTCCCTCTGTGGAGTACCCAGCGGTAACCCTATTCGTGATCACACACTCATACCTCTTCTCAAGATGGCCTTTATAGGAACCTGTTTTCTGGGTTCCAATGTATTTCCCTTCTTGTTTCTGAGGTTTACGAGGTAGTGAAAACCCCAGGGTTATGTACTTTCCCTATTACACTAGCTTTAAATCCTTCAATCAGAACTTGGGAGGAAAGCCTTCAGTTTTTAATCTATACATTATTATATTAGTGGTGTACTTTTCATACAAGGACTTTATTATGTTTCAAAGCTTTTCATATACCTCCAAAGTGCTAGGGAAGTTGCTGAGTTTCTTGACCTATAGAATCAGTCTCTTGTCTGTGATTCCCACTCAAGATATATTAGCAAGGAAGGCTCTATCTGATCAACCTAGAAGATACTCTCAAACTCCCAAAGATGTTTGAGAATCCAATCAAGATGAACAACTGTGGAAAGTCTGGAGTCTAGAGACTAGATAAAGCGTGTACCTCCAGCAGGTGAGAAGTAGGTTACCTAGGGTGAACATAGATAAACGTAACTGGATAGAATCGATGGGGCCTGACAGACTTCAGATAGACAATGAAAAGCGAGAAAAGTACTAACCAATGTGATCTTAAGCCAAACACAAAGAAACAAAGCATTAGAGATGCCTGTCACTCAGTGGACAACAGTACTGAATCCTGACTTACTTTCTGCCTGTAATGTTTTGTGTTTTCTGGTTTGACATAAACAGATATGCTCAGGCATGTGGAATGTTAGCCAGAATAAGAAATAGAATTGATGAGGCATGGTTACATTACGTTAAAGCAAGATAGAGGGTTAGAAGCTTAAGAATTTTTTTTCCTGTAAGAATTTAGATAGTTAAGATTCTGTTTTGAAAGAACCTAGCAAGATTTTTCTCTTTCTGCTTGCCTGTTTTACATAATCAAGAAGCTGGAAATAATTCCAAGAATCTCATCACTTAAGAGTCACAGAATAAACAGTATTATACGATTACTCTGGTTCTGATTACACACTTTTTAACTTAATAATACCTTATGACTTAATAACACATTGTAGTTTTCAAAATGTTTCTACTTTGATGATCTAACTTAATACTTACAGTAACACTGAAGTAGTTATTATTATTGCTGTAGAGTCAGTTCATTTCTATTCCATTGAACATAGATGGACCAGCTACTATATGTTGGTGTTTTTGAAGAATAACAAGGATGCTTATTAACCTAGATTTAGGTTAGTGTGGAAACTTATGTAGGTACTGGTTGGATTAAACTTAATCTGAGAAAGAAGTGTCAGTGAAAGCAGAAAGCATTTGTTTGCTAATCTTACTGATTAAAGGAAACATGATTTATGCCTACCATATTCCTAGAATAGGATATATATGGCTCTCTAGATCTCTTTCCTAGCAGATATATTATGTGCAAAGAAAAAAAAAACTTCAAAAAGTAACAGCTTTTGTTTTTGTCCCATTGTGGTATTGTACACATATCTCTCCTTCATCCTTGACCTCAAATCGTACTATGTTCATGTACTTTCAATAAAAAAGGGTGAAGGACATGGAAAGATGTATTGCACGTAGGAGATGCTGATGGATTGGTTGTGCAGTAGTATCATTTTCTCTTTCTCACAGGCTTCTTGTAGCTGAAAAATGGCCTTCCTTGTTTGAATAAGAACTGTCAACTCTAAGGCCCACATTAGCTCCTCAGCATATAGTGGGTTGATCCTAATGCTAATGTGGATGGTTGCTTTGACCCCAAGCTAAAAGGAGAATTTTCACAAATATTTTCTTTTCTCAGAAAAAAGGAATGAAATTTATACCATCTTGGATGGCAAAATCTACAGAGCTTGGTAGCCATCTTCTTTACTTTGAGGGGATTGTTTATCAGAGAACACAAAAAACACAACAGCAAACATGAGTGTGGATGGGTGGCATTTCTGTTTGACTCTAGTAATCTCAAGAAGGTAGCTTTGTTCTTATTATTTCCTGGGCTTTTCAAATACATTTCTCCTTTTAATTTAGACTTTCAGTCTAAAGAAGTATGTTCTCCGCAGTGCCAATTGCATTTAAAAAGTACATTTTGAGGTTGGGTACATTATTTTATTCACATTTAAAATTGTGAGTGTAAATTATTTGATCAGTACCAGAAGTAATCCTTAGAGACAGGATGAACAGTGTTTCTCAAACTCCAGTTTGTGATCCAACCATCCAATCACAAGGGAATCTTGTGAAAAATTGAAGATTCTGTGTTCGGTAGGTCACATACATCTAGAGAGTCTGTATTACAAGCAAGCTCCCATGGGGTTCTGATGCTGGATGTTTGCAAAGAACCAGACATCAAAAGTAACATCCCTAGTATCTGGGGTTGGTGGTCACAAATTTCTCTATTAAGATTATAATTGTGGGGCTGGGAAGTTGGCTCAGTGGTAGAAGCGCTTGCCTTGCATGCCTGAGGCCCTGGGTTCAATTCCTCAGCACCACATAAGCAAAAGGAAAAAAGCCGGAAGTAGTGCTGTGGCTCAAGTGGTGGAGCGCTAGCCTTGAGCTGAAGAGCTGAGGGACAGCGCCCAGGCCCAGATTTCAGGCCCCACGACCCCCCCAAAAAAACAAGATTATAATTGTGGAGCTGAGTGGTCTGCTGAGATTGAATAAAACCAATGATGTTGTCAGCTGGGAAGGTTTACATTCCAAACAAACCACATTCTTAACTTCAAAAAAGAAAAGATTTGACCATGTGGATAACACATTAAGAAAAGGCTTTGACAGAGACCAAGTCCTTTACAGTGACTTGCATGGTGGGATGGAAAGAATGGTCAGTTTGGCACCACCCAGCTTGGGGCTGGAAACCCACTCTTACTTCCCAATGGTGCACAGAAGTCCTCACCTTTTCTTTTGTATGGCATGGATAAGTGGATAAATATGTGAATATGAAAATATTTTCTTCTTTTTAAAAAATAACTGAACTGAGGGTATTTTTACACCTGCTTACGTCCCTAATAGCAGAAAATGCAATCTTACAAAACCTAGGTCAACTCAGACATAGTTCCGTAGGCTTTTGTGGATAAAATCTACTTAGTTAGTTCAAGGTTATTCTACTTTTTGTCTAATGGTGTCATGCATGGTCTCTACATGCTGATGGGAGTCATCTGGTCATTCTCAGTCTTTCTCATTCCTGTGACAGTAGCTGATGCTACTGTAGATTTTACATTCACTATCTGTCAGTCTCTCTTCAGAAAGTACATGTGGCTAAACTATCCATAACTACCTAATCTTCTGATTCTTGGGTCCTTGTTGGTCATCCATTTTGCCTCCTTTTTTGTCTATAGAGTGAACTTCTACAAGTCAACCTATTCATTCTGAGAAACTTGAGTTTCTCAGGATATATTTTACACATCTCTTAGGTAATTTCTCAATTAATGTCAGATGTTTCCTGTGGAAAATACACTATGCTGAGTACCGAGATCAGTATCCCTAGCTTAGTTTAAAATGGGTACTTAAGGAAAGCGCATTGAAAAAAAAAAAAAAAAAAACTAAACCAGGTGCTGGTGGCTTATGCCACCTAGCTGAGACCTGGAGGATCATGTTTCCATTCCAGTCTGAGAAGAAATGTCTGTGAATCTCTATGTCCAATTAACCAGCAAAATGCTCAACCAAAGTATGGTTCAAGGGGTAGAGTGCCAGCTGTGAGAATGTGAAGTGCTGAGTTCAAACCCAAGACAAATACAGAAATTAAATACATACATACTTACACACAACCAGTACTGGTTAATATGAAAATGACTGGGAATATGTGGGTAGATTAATAATGTCAAAAGTATTTCAGAGGGCTTTACTTAATATGATCTGATCTTTCCAATAACAAATGCAAATGTTGTGGAAACTGAGCACTGGTGGCTCATGCCTGTCATCCTAGCTACTTAGGAGGCTGAGATGTGAGGATCATGTTTCGAAGCCAGCTGGGGCAGGAAAGTCCATGAGACGCTTATCTATAAACTACTCAGTAAAAGCCAGAAATGGTGCTGTTACTCAAGTGATAGAGCATTATTAGCTTTGAGCATAAAGAGGCTCAGGGACAGTGCCCAAGCCCTAGGTTCAAGCTCCAGGATCAGAAAGAAAAGAAAAAAAGAAGAGAAAATGAAAGAAAATATCATGGGATGAGAATACTGAAGAGATACATTTACAGTATGTCCCAAAGATGTCAGGCTTTCAGCATGAGCTAAATTTGCCACTGTATTCAACTGTGGTGTCACTGAATTGTCTAATTGTGTCTTTGATTTTTTTGAACCTTACTTAACTCACTAAATCTCATGTGATATTTTTTTCATGACCATGAGAGTCTCTGCTAGAGCTCCTGTTCCTTTTTCTTCCCCTGGACTGTATAAGTTCTTCTGTGTGCATTTAGTGATTTACCAGTAATATCCATGATGGGATACAGATGGAAGACACAGCAGACACATTTGTAAAAGCAGAGCATGTCTAATTGTATTGTTCTGAAACCTCGGTCCCATGTCCTTCATGGAGAATTTGGATGCAGGAGGAATTGGAGCACTTAAGTTTGCTTTGCTAAAACCTGACTGCATAACTCTGTTTTCTGCTATGGCAACTAGATGTTGGAGCATTGATCAGTTAGCAATAGGACTTTTTGGAAGGGTTTTATGCATTGTTTCTGCTCAAGAAAAGTGTAAATCTATGTGGAAGTTTTCCTTGTGTCATTGTTCTAGTTGGACATGGACAGAAGGGTTCTTAAGGGGTTCCAAGTTAAGATTGCTTTTGTTTCCTTTTGACCTTATTTCTTCTACAAGTCTTTTGAAATTAAATATCTTCTGATTGAGAGAAAGAATTGTACACTAGAATTAACTTTATTCTCTTATGGGAGTTGGTGTATATTTTCTTCTTACAGTATCTCAATTCCATTTTTTTCTCTAAAAGTCTGATTTAAATAGAAAAATTTCATTTTCAAAACAATTTCCTCAGTTCTGAATTTAAAAAAGAGAGAGAGAGAGAAAGAGACAACATAAAACACAATCCATTCAGCATCTCATTCCTGGTCTTAGCTGTAGTTGCTTTGCCTGTAGAGCTTTTGAGTTTATAAGTGTTATATTTTGGATATTGTATATCTTCCCCAAAGCTAATATGTAGTATCTCCCCATAGGCTTGGTCCCCCCAGCTCATGACAGTATTGAGAATTTCTTGGCTGTGAGAGCACTAACCTGACCAATGTGTTAATACATTGATGAATTCATCATTGAACTCACTATGAGAAGGTGGAATCTCATAGGCCATGAGGAACATGCCTTTGGAGGGTATATACTTTGTTCCTTGACTGTGTGAACCTGGCTGCCATGAAATGAGCAACTTTCCATTAACATGCCCTTCCACCATCAACATCACCTCAGCACAGGCTCAGAAACAGAGCCAACTGACCAGGCACTAAAAACCCTGCAACCCAAGCCACAATAATTTTCTTCTCCTTGAAGTTTCTTTTCTCAGACGTGTTTGTCTCAAAGCTGAATAAAACAAGGAGATAGGAAAAGTAAAAACAAAATCAAAGAAAAATAGGATTCATTTTCCTAGCTTTTTCTCTCTTTGCATACATGTGAAGGGGCAAAGGGTCATGAGATAGTCAGACCCAGGGCAAGGGTGAGTTTTTCTAACAGAGACTTGAGTAACACTTGAGCTTTCTGAAACATGTCAGACAGTGTGTAAGGGAAAGGGTAAAGACAGCAAGTAAAAGTGTGCCATCAATTTTGGCTAATTAGTAAGTAATTTAAACCATTACTATTTTTATATGAACACAAATGTTTTGTATGTATGTGCAACAAAGTTTTCTTCAAAATTTAATGGTGGCACTTACGAGTTAAGTAGTCATGTGCAGCACTGTAGAGACATCTTACAGAGCTCTGAGGGTATATGTTAACACCTGTGAGCCCTCAGATAGAGCATTGGGTGCCATTCAGATGTACTGGGGAAGGGGATTGTTCTAAAATGTTTGCATGTCTGATAAGACTTAATCCCTCCTTCCTTCTTGAATGAAATCTTCCATCTTTATCAAATGGCTAAAGCTCAATCTGTCCCAAAGAAATTGCTGGCTGTGCTACAAGAACTCATGTTTGGATCCTCCCAGATCCCATCTGTGTGTCTGATGTCACCTGAAGAGATGTTTTTTTGGAACAGGAAAGCAGGGACAAGTCAAGGACAATACATGGGTGAGTCAGTTAGGAGCCAGCTTGGGGAGGGGGTAGCTCCCCTTCCATGCCTTCCAGTATTGTTCTGATAATAGTGGGAGGTGGGGAGGGTGTGTTTATTTTAGCCTTCCTTTTCCTGCTTTTAAAGGCAGCTTTCTGAGATTTCAGTGCCTGCCTGAGACCTTTAGAAACTGCATGGTTATCTCATTCTTAACCTTTTTCAGATGGGACTCCAAGACATTGGCAGATCTCCTCAGGATTACATTTATAATTTTAAGGTTATTTCTAATGAGCCATGGCAAAAAAGAAAGAGGAAAAGAAATGATTTTTCACACAGTTCCCTTCCCCCTTCCCAACATACACACAGGCATACAGGCTGTAAATGAGAAAAATGTTCGAAATAGAGGCAGACTCTAATTACTCAGGTTGGAATAGGGCCAAGCTATTGGTCATTGGATTTTCTCTCCTCCCTCCCCAGTTTCTTTCCTTCTCCCTTCTGTCATTTTTCCCCAACCATCAGGTGGGTGGGTGGGTTGCTGGCTGACTGCTGGTTGGCAAACAGAAATAGTTTGGGAGCAAGTATTCTTGGGGTCTGTTCACTGAAGGATGAACCACAGCAACAAAGAATGATTTTTGTCTCAATGTTCAGCCAATTTACATCCAAGAAGAACAGGTGGGGAGATGTAATGCATAAAGGACTATAGACACTCAGATTTAAATCAGAGTGCTAGTGAGACTTTGCAAAATGAAAAGATGCAATGTAGAAATGAAATAATCTTGAAGAAACAGTACAAAGGAGGGAAGTGTTGTACTCAAAAAGCAAAAATTAAGCCATGAATATATACATCACTATTCATTTACTCTGATCTGGTAGGCGCAGGAGTGGTTGTGGATATACCTTGAAGGAAGTTAATTCCATTATGATCTGGGCAAGAAGGTAACTAAACCATGAAGACACTAGAAGCAGAACATCTTACGTGGGACAGGTGTGTTTAACTAACTAGCCTTTTCCTGTTTGGCAATACATCCTTATGTTAGCCTCCTCACATTGTTCTTACAAGAAAACTGTGCTCACAAATTAATTCAGTCATCACAGTTACTCCCAGTGAGTGTTACAATTTGTAATCTGGATTTCAAAGCTGCAGTCTGTTCGTGTTCAGACAGTTTAAGAGGATTTGTTCAATAAGCAGAGATTTGTCTTGCAACAAGGCTGTCTGGGCCACCTACAGAAGGAAGTAAGATAAACTCCTCAGACTCTTCTTTGAAGCACTGGAGCAACTGTTGCCACAGAGCTAACGTTCAACATTCCTGGTTGATTTCTTTTGGCTTCATGAATCCTTTTCTGTAACCAAGCAGGATCCTCACACACAACAGTTTACCCGTCTTCCTAACTTTTGGATAGTGTATTGATGCTCTTTGTCTTGACTAATTCTTTTAAGTTTGCCTTAGCTGTTTTGTACATTATTATTATCTGTGATGACTGTCAGAAACACCTCCTCTGAGGTAACAGGATTCCCTGATTGTGAGAATTATCCATTAAGACACCATTTGTTACCTACTGCTGTCTTAGAAGCATGAGTTTATTTTTGGTTGCTATCTATTCTAGGCCCTGCATTAAGTAATTTAGTCACTAATTTGTTAATTTCTCTTAGCAGTAAAAGAACTAAATTTCTCAATCTAACAGGAGAAAGATGAAATTTAGGAAAATTTAATAAAGCTGTATGAACATTAAATAATTGATCTCAAGATATAACCTAAATCTATCCAACCCAATGGCTGAGTGTGGCTGGTTTCTCTGGCTTCAGGAAAGATGTTCTCATCCATTGTGTTGTCCGAAGTGCATCCATTACAGGTGGAAAAGGATTAGACATTAAATAGTTAGCCGCAATACCTGATAGGTAATTTGCTTCCAAAATGTTAATTAGGTTGCTACTAGTAATCTGTGGCTACATGACTCCTTGCCTGTTAGAGTTCAGCCTTTGGGCTGAATGAACATTGCTTCTAGTAGGAGCTTGTTGAGATATAGAATTTTGGGCTGATCTCAGACCTACTGAATCAGAATCTACATTTTATCAAGATCATCATGTGGGATTTGTTTGCACTTTAAAGCTTGAGAAACACTGGACTGTCTCATACTTGCATGCCCACTGAGAATAAAGTCTGCTACCTTTCCCTTAGTCTTAATTTAGAAATAATTTCACACTTACACTGCTGTGTAAGTAGAACAAAGAACATTGGCTCTTTTTAGAGGAGGATGGTATCCAGGAATTAACAGTTGTATACTAGGTGTTCCAAAGACCACAGAATTCATTCCAGCTTTCCCTCTTTTCCTTTTGTGACTCTTTCTGTGATGATAGAAAATCTGGCTCTATTGTCCTGATTACATGTACATATTTGCTCACTCCTTTTCTTAATCTGCTCATTTTTTCCCCTTGACCACTTACAATATTTTTAATCCTTACCTGCCAGCTCATTCTCTAATCCTTACCTGCCTATTTGTGACTTATGGGAGCAACAACTTCTAGCTTAAAACAGCTTTGGCCAAGAAAATGTTGTTTATTACATTAAACAAAAGCCAGATTCTAAAGCTTCCTTGTTTCATCCCTCCTCTGTGGGGGTATAAAGAATAAGGATGTTCAGATGTGGTGAGTTGTTTCTTACTTTATTATAAAATGTGCCTTTCAGGAGTTGTCTGTTGGATGCAGAGGTTTGCAGCATGAAAGGTAGAAGCATAAACGCTGAAAACAGGACCCGGGGTTCATACAATCTCCCCAAGACTCTTCTTTCCCATAGGATAATGAAACTACTGAATGGGGTCTGAAGGCACTTGAGTCCCTCAGTTCTCCACTTCTAGGGCAAAATTCAGTGTTGTGTCCTGGTACATTTGGGGTGCATCTCTAGGTTTGCATGACCCTTTTGCAAGACCCCTGGAGGCAAATATAAGTGATGGGGAAGGATTTTGTGAAGCAAGTACAATAATAACACAAATACAATACTCGGTCTGGCCAGTCACACCTTCTAGTTCACCAAGAAGAGAAGCTTCAAGTTTCCTAAGAGAAAAGCAGCATAATAAACCTTAAATTGGACCACTTGTCTTAACTCATATATAACATCAACTTATACACTCATAAATATAAGGGACCCCAGTTAGTTTCCCTCTGAGTAGTGCTTGGTTCTCTGAACATGAGAACAAGAGTATGGCTACTCTGAACTACACCCCCAGTTTAGTAAAGAGAAACTACATTGTAACTTTGACACCATACACTTTTGTGTGAACTACACTGAGGACATTTGGACTGAAAAACTACAGGTGATTAATACTTGGCACTGACAACTTGGTCACAGATGCTCCAATCTTAATACATAATCACAAGAAATTTGAAAGAACAAGACGATATAACCCCTCCAAAATCAATAACCTCACAATTGTGGCCACTAAGGATAGTGAAATAGACTGAACCTGAGACTAAAGCTCAAAAGAATAAGAATGATCAATAAAATTAAAAAGAAGATGCAGTAACATCTAAATGAATTCAAAGACAAAACAAGAAAACTACTAAGTGACATAAAGAAAACAATGTGGCAGGATAGTAGGACTTCAAGACAAGGTAGATGATTGAGTTATTAGAACATTCACAAGAAGACAAATTTAAAAAGATAACAAAGTGTAAACAGAACATGGAAGAAGTTTCTAACACATTTATAAGATTATTTCTTTGTTGCTTTGTATGTCTCTCCCCCATGGTATAACCCCTGCTTTCACTGTATTTGAGGTTGGTATAATTTGTGGAGGGGAAGGGAAAATACAAATCGTTTAAATAGGAATACAGGTGGATCCATTGCAACAATGAGATGTACAAGTTGTTATGTGGAAAAAACGAACTTTACAACTTTGCGGGGGGGGAGGAGGAGGATTGGGTGGAGGGACTGGAGGAGGATGGGAAGGGATGGGAAGGGGAAACAAAGGAGGAGCCTACAATGTTTGATAAGAAATGTACTTGTTATCTTTCCCATGTAATTGTAACCCCTCTGTACAGTATTTTCACACAAAAAAAAGAATTAAAAAAAAGAACTCTGAGATACTACAGAAAGACTGAACCTACAACTCATGAACATAGAAGAAGGAAAAGAGGTATATACTAAAAGCATAGAAAATAAATTTAATAAACTAATAGAAAAAAAATCCAAATCTTGAGAAAGGGACAATCATCCAGGTACAAGAGGATTTTAGGACATCTAATAAATGAGAGAAATAGCTGTTAGAATATATAAAGAAAATAACAAATTTTGGTAAGGATGTGGGAGAAAATGAATCTTTATGCACTATTGGTAAAATGGAAATGAATGTAGTAACTATGGAAATTAGTGTGGAAGTTCCTCAATGAAGAATATAACTACTGTATGATCTTACTATACTGCTCCTTGGTATGTAACAGAAAGACACACACGCACAAACAAGTAAAAGGATATAAAAGGATATACCAGTAGACATACCTATGCACATATGTTTATAATAGCCCTCTTCACAATAGCCAAGCTATGGTGTAAACCTAAATGTCCATAGATCAATGAATGGATAAAGAAAATATGCTACATCTACACAATGAAATACTACATTATTCAACAATAAAAAAGAATGCAATTATGTTATATGGAGGAAAATATTTTAAAGTAGAGATTATTGAGTGAGATAAATCAAGTTCAGAGAGAAAATGTTGCATTTCACTAGACCTAAAATAAGAATAACAACAACAATAATAATGTATGATTGTTAAAGGGAGATCTACTCTTTTGCAGTAGTATCCAATGGGAAGGGGAATAGGAAGGGAGAAGGAGATGATTATGGTGGTGAATGGGATCAAATACATTTTGTGTGTATATGTGTGTGTGTTTATATATGTGTGTGTGTGTATTGAAATAACCATGAAACCCATTAAAACTGATTAAAAATGAAAAAGAGTTAAGAAAGAGCAATGGGGGTACATCTTGCCAAAGTAGCTATACATGTACATTTCACAATAAAATCCCTTTGTACCACTAATTTGTGCTAGTAAACACCACATAATTACAAAAAATGAAAAATTTGGCAAGTATACACTTTAGGCTGCAGGAGAGAGGAGTGATGTAGAGAAAGAAGAGCCCTCCTTCATGTAGTTTATAGTCTAGGAACAAGAAATAAATAATTAAAGGCATGAAATGTTGTAAAAAGTTTCCATGAAAAGGCTCAAGTAGAGACTGGAGCATAGTGAGTGAAGGCAGGGCTAGGCTGGCTGGCAGTCAACTCTGGCCAGGTTACATGTTGTCTCTAATGTCATGGTGGTCTCCATTTACTGGGCTTGAAAGGGAGGTATGAATAATTGCCAAATTGATTTCAAGAGGTATATTGGGAATGCCCATCAAGGGCAAACATTGGAAATTTGTAAAGCACAGCACAATTATTGTCATATTCAGCAGGCATTTGATAAATATAGCCAGAGAACTGATAAATAAAGGGCTCAATAAATAAATAGGGCTGCAAACATGACAGGTAGCCATGTCATTCATCTAGAAGGGGAAAAGAGGAGGCACTGGAGAACCCCTACTGATTTGAAATTATAAGAGAAAAATGCTCTGTTTTAGCAGAGACACAATGAATTTTTACGATACACTTTCAAGGAGGCAGATAGACAGCATTTAAATGCTGTCTTTAAAATGCAGAAGTAAAAGGTTAACAATTTGGATCTATCTTGACATTTCCAATTGTCAGCCCCAGGCCTGTTTTCTTCTACGCTTAGGATGATTGTCTTTGATGTGTGTCTGAGATTGTTATTTCCTGGGCTGGACTACTAGCTTGGAGTGGAGGCTTACTGTGTATTTTGGTTTAGACCCCCATACCTGCTGTGCACTTCTCTCCTTGTTCTCTTACCTTCTCATTCTGTGGTATTGGGACTGGTGAGTACATGGACCTCTCTGCTCATCCTTTCACATACCCAAAGCATACTCACCGTGTAGAACAGGAGCTGTGCTTCATAGACACTTGTCTGGCTCTTTAAGGAGCACGGACATTAGCTATTTGCTGATTTTAAAGAGTTGGGTTGGTTTAAGAGAAAATCTGGAAGAAGACAAGAAATGTCTTTCATAATATTATGTTTGTCACCAAAACAAAAAGAAAAACATTGTGCATCACGCGATGTCTCCCTTCTCACTGGGCTACTGTGCTTTCTGAGGGTGATGCTCAATGGGTTCTTGGTAAGAGACGGAAAAGAGAGAGGAGAGTAAGGTTGAAGCAATTTTCCTTTCCTGTCAGGTCTCTTCAGACTAAAGGTGACTTGGAATGACAGCCATGGCCTCTCAGGTGGGACTGTGCTTCAATTCCTGACTTACATCGCCTCTTCCTCCTGAAGACTCTGGAGATGACGTCCTCATCTACTTGGGCCTAAAGATGTTAACAGCTCAGTTGCTGCAGTCAGTCCTAGTTTATCACACTAGCCCAGTGGCTCTTATACACTCACGTTGTTAGAAACAGCCCCTTGGTGAAGAAATCCTTTTCAAGCCATTCCATTATACATATCCTATCCGTGTAGGATCCAACAGAGCCTGTGACAGGACCTCTATGGCTGTCCTGGTGAACAACACAAGGTCATGAAAAGAGCTTTGGGTTCAGGGGAACAGGTTTGAATTTAGCTTTGCAATAGCCATGTTTGTAGTTATGTGCAACCTTATAACATTTCTAGGCCTCAATTACAAAAATACTATAATAACATCTGATTATAGAGTTGTCTTAATTCTTGCGCAAAATGCCCATACATAGTAAAACCTTCATAAATGCTGGTTATCCTTTTCAAAGGTGCTCTCTTATCTGAGAGAAAGAAGTGGCCAAAGGGGATGAGGAGGGCAATAGGCAAGCTGGGTCCATGCTGAGTGAGGCTGATCCTTAAAACTCTCTCAGCCCAGCTGCTGCACTTCTTCCTAACTTCCCTGTGTGGGAAAAGCTGTTAAAATGAGAGGCTTCGTAGGTCTATGATTCAGGTTCTGAATCTGGCTTTGCTGCCCTGATTATGTCCCTGGGCAGGGAATGGTCCAGGCTCCTATATAACAGGTGTTCACATATTTAGTGCATCTCTTTTTTATTTTCTGGTCCTGGGGCTTGAAGTCAGGGCCTGGATGCTGACTCTAAGCCTCTTTGTCCTCAAGACTAGCTCTCTACCGCTTGAGCCACAGCAATACTTTTGTTTTGGAGTAGTTTATTGGAGATAAGAGTCTCATGGGGACTTTTCTGTTTCAGCTGGCTTTGAACCGCAGTTCTCAGATCTCAACCTCCTGTGTAGCTAGGATGACAGGCACCCAGATAACATGTTTAATGGCACACATTGACCCACCATTTTATTTAACAAAGACATTCTGAGACTCCTACTACTTTTGCCTTAGGGACTGGAAGATACAGCAGAGCAGTGTCTTGTTCTATGGGAATTCTATGATCAGATGTTAACCATCTCCTGCACTCATCAGCGACAGAGCAAAACAAAACTAAACAAAAGGCAAAAGCACAGAGGGGCTCAATAAACGTGTATTGACCTTATTATTTTTATTTTTTGGAAGATGGGGTAAGGAAACACAGTAACTTCAAAGGCTGACTGGAGTACAAAGGTTAAGTCCTCAGACTGGAGCCAGCCCACTGGTGTTTGTACCCAGGACCTGTCACTTACTAGCTGTGTGATGCTGGGAACATTTCTTAACCTATTTGAACCTTGGATTTCTTGAGTGCACAATGACAGCACCTATGGTACCAATTCAGAGTTGATGAGGATTTGTTGCGCCAGCTATGAAGAAATACTCCACAAAACTCATCTTTCAACCCATGAATGATGACTAAATGGCTGATGGCCAACAATTTGAAACACTTTTTAACCTTATAGATGGGGACTATTATTACCTTGCTTATTTTAGTGGTAAAGACATTAAGACACATGATCACACAGCTGAGATCTGTTCAAGGAGGACTTTGTGCCTACCTGTTTTCTTTTTATTACTTTGTGCTATCAATGTGTGCAGATAATTAAAAGACTCTCCTGAGTTAGACAGTCCTTGGATTATCCCTACTCAGATAAACAAATTCAAGATAGTCCTTGAGTTATCTACATCATTTCCTGTTTCACTGAGTCAGCATTCCCTAGGCATTTTGGATCTCCTTTTGATCTCTTTTCCCAACGCAGACATATTGGAGTCCCCACTAAGAAGTTCCAAGGCTCTGGGATCTTTGGTTAGTAAATAAAGGGATGATTCAAATGAGTTACACAGCCAGGACAGCTCATTGCCTTTTCTATTTCGTGCTTCCCTTGACTGCTCAAGCTCGTGTGGATTTCTGAAGTCTTAAGAAGTATAGTCCTATTCTCTTCTCAGCTGACATGGACGCAATGATTTTTTTTAAAATCTCATATTGTGATGATTATTTATTTTTTAGTATCTTCAGTTGTACAAAGTAGTTGCCATTTAACAGAACAGTTTATGGATACGATATATCTTGATCAATGTTACCCCTTCCAATGTTTTCACCCATTCCTCCCCTACTTTCCCCTTTCCCTTACTCTTTGTATCTCTCCTTCTCTTCATTTGTCTACCCTTTCCCCGTTGATTCCACCCCACCCCTTTTGAGTACTTGCTTCCTAGTGTTGTATTTGCTGAACTTTGTTTTTTGCCTTTCTAAGGAATTTCACTATTTGAGATCTCCTTTGATTCTTCTGTATTTCAGTTAATACAATTTCAGTTAATACAATTGTCTACACTTGCATATCACTCAAGATATTTACTTATGAATTTGTAAGCTAAATCTAATTTCCACATATAAGGGAAAACATGGATCCTTTGTCTCTCTGAGCCTGACTTATTTTACTTAGCATAATTTTTTCCCCAGGTCTTTCCATTTCCATACAAATGGTACAATATCATTCTTTCTGATGGATGAGTATGTTGTCTCTCTTTATCCCTGTCACATGTAGGTCCCCATTGACCTTGTTACCCTTCTTTGGAACTACATTAGAGCTACTATGCAGCTCCTGTTTGTTTCTTCTCACAGTATCTGTCTTTGGAGCTAAAGTGGCGTGAGCTGAGTCTGTCACAGAAAAAAGTGAACACTGGCTCATGTTACAGCTTTATGCCATTTCTCTTATCCATTTCTTGATAGAGTATAATTTATCAATTTTTTGACTACTGCTGCGTGTTCAACAAATATCTTTATTGGGCTGCTCCTAACAATACCCGTTTTCTATCAGGTGACCTTTTCTTGGATTTGTCATTGTTCAGTCTCATCACCAAAGTTCTCATATGGAAACAGAAATGTGAATGATTAACACATTTAATTACTACTCAAGATAATGAATTTGTGTCTAAGGCTTCGTGTTAAAAAAGGAAACAGGTTTCATACAAGATATAATTTTAACTGTGGGCTAAAGACTTTACTGACATTTCTTCGTAATATATGTAAGCATACATCTTATATGAGGTATGTATAAACATACCATACATAACTATTTAAAATGGTATTAGTTCACAAGCATCTGCGTAAAGATGAATTATGAATGATTTAAATAATCTTTATTTTTCTCTTGGTCTCAAGCACATATTTACTATATATTATTTTAAATGTTTTCTTTTGTAATTGACACATTATAATTGTACAGCTATCTGGGATAGAGTGTGACTTTTCAGTGCATGTATGCAATATAGACTGATGAGAATAATTGGCTTGTCTATTAGCTCAGACACATATTATTTCTTTGTGTTGGGAATTTGTCAGCCCTATACTAGCTATTTTAAAATATTCAATGAATTGTTTTCAATTACCATTATTTTACTATGTGATAGAACATTAGAATTTACTTCTCCCAACCAATGATACCCCTGTATCCATTAAGAATCCTGTGTCCATCACTCACTTACCTACACACTTTCCAGGCTCTGGTACCAATGTTCTAGTCTCTACTTTTACACATATTTAATGCATATACATTCCCTAAGTGCTAACACAAACATGGGCACACTCTCACTGTCTCATGCATTTATATAATGCTCCTGACCCCAAGTCGAGAGGATGAGAGATGGCCCCTACCCTGCTAATAGATTCCCCCCTGATTTGTACATATTACTCTTCCCGGTAGCTGCAATCACATCTTTTAGGAATGTTTTTTCATATTTCACTTTCTTTAAAACCCCCAATCAAATTCCACCTCTTTCACAAACTCTGCTGTGAGAAGTTCATCCCCCTCTGTTCATCCCCCCTTACTTCTGTTCATAAAACATGGCACAGTAGCACATCAGTTGAGATTAAGGTTATCACCAAACTGCTTCAGATGCATTATGTTACACAGAAAAGGCCCTCTGATGATAAATATCTGATAGCATCTGGAATAGAGCTAAATTTCTAAAAATTTTAATTGCTTCTAATATTTTTCAAAAGCACCTAATAAATGCTAGGGTTTTAACCAATGTCTATTACTTTGTCTTGGTGTGAGTCATTGCCAGTTAAGTAAACACAATAGCTTGTGATAAGTAGGCTTAAGAAATAGGGCATGTCTTGTAGCAGAGGATTGTTTTGTTTTGTTGAACAGGAAGTTTTTCATTGATACAGTTTTCATCAAACTACATGTGCAGGAGTAGCCTTTAGGGGTGTTTAGAAAAAGATCTGTCTCTGAGGAGTGCTTAGAAAGTTGGCTTTCAGTCAGATTTGCCTCTGAGAAACTTGATAGATGAACAAGGCTGAAGCATGCAGGAGCTGGGAAGCTAAATACTAAGGGGAACATGTGGTTAGCTTTTCCGTGGTTTCACAGAAGACTGCCTTCCTCTGTCCCTAGATTGGTGCCTAGTCCTATCAGGGATGTATTAATTTAATAAGTTAACTAAATTAAATTTAAATAATTTATAATAATTTCCAGAAATCTTAATGTAGGCACCATTTACCAATAATGATGCCAGGCAGATTCTGGGATTTTTAGTCGATGACTCCACATACTCAGGTCAGAAAAATTTATGGAAAGAATTACATTGGCAGAGCCTAAAGTCCAAGATGATCTCTGGAAAATGAGTTAGCTATGATGTGAATGTGAAGCACTGACATGTCTTACAGATTATTTTGGGTGTCCAAATTACTGTTTCAGTGCCAGTTATGAGAATTGATTAAAATGTGCCAGAAATGGGTCCAATCTCTCCTTGTCGGCTGGTGGATTCCTATTTAATGCTTACATCATTTACTATTTTGCCTGGAGAAAAGACTTAGATTGCAAGGGAGCTGGAACAGGTGTAGCCGTACGTTCTTGTTTTTCCTAGTAGCAGATGGTGCTGAAAGATGATCATCTCTGTGGGGCCATTACAGGATAATGCACAGGAATAAATAAGTACAATGATAGGTCTCAACAAAGATAGCTGGGGCTTGATCCAGCATTTGAAAATGATGCATATTCACTGAGCAGTTTTATCTATTAGCTCAGAAAGGCCCACTTAAAACTGGAATCCTTGCTTTTTAATTTTCCTTCATATAAAAATTTCCCTCCAAATCAACCAGCCCACTATTCTCTCCAATTACAGCAATATATTAGAAAGGATGGAAATAAAGGGAAATTCTTTCAGACAGTGCTTTGTATTAAAAGGAAGGAGGTAATTTTCTTTGGAGATCCTCCTTACCCCCCAGCAATTTCTGTTTTTATTTTAATGGATTTTATGGGACCTGGTCTTTGATCTTGTCCTCTTAAAAACCAAGGGAGCAATGGAAGGTTAATTCTAGCAATTCTCTCCTAATGTACCTCTGCTATTTTGCATGAAGGACATGGCTTGAATATAATTTGGCCTGGTATTGGATTGAAGAGATGCTTATTTTCTTTTGTGCAAGTGTAATTTTTATCTTCTCTGGGGGGGACTAACAATCTAACCTTCATAGTTCTCAGTACATATACACTGAATACATACATATATATGTATAAATGTAGATATAATCTTACGTTTCTCTTGTTGAAATTTGACAATGCCAAGGAACTATTTTAGTGGGACTTTACTTCGTTGTCTCACTCTCCTTGTTTAAATTTTATCTCTTAATCTGTAAGCCTCAGCAGTATTTGAGGAATATTGTTCCCTTAGCTTAATGCAATTTTTTCCACATGATGTGTTCTCCGACTGTCCTGTCTTTCCTTCACTTGCTGACAACATTGTTCAGTCCATTTGGGGCTAAAATGCATTGAAAGCAAATGCATACAAATTTGAACATTCTGTCTGAGTCTTTAACACAGCTATGTTCATTAGCAGGAGATTCTGCCTGGCATGTTGATTAAGTGGCCTTCATCCTTTAAAATGTTTTTTTTTTGTGACGTCTTTGACAAATAAAAGGAAGTCCTTAGATGCATGCTTATGAACCGTAGTAACACTTTCCAAAGCATCAGAGTGCGTATGGGCATGCACGCTCAAGTGGGGTTATGCATGTAATTACTTATCCACAGCCAGATTTATGTTCTTATTTCTCAACACCACAATAATTGATGGTTTCTAAAATCTCATTATGCATCTGGATCTAAGACACAGAAACGCTTCATTTCCTCTATTAAAAAGAACTTAATGTAAACATTTAAAATGTGGCTTTTCGGAGATCAAACTCTGTATTAATATAGACATTTGAGTCATGGTTAACCTTCATAGTGCAAACATTTGTGGGCCCCAGGGGGTTAATTTTTGATTGCCTGCTCTACCTGCATCCTCAGAAATGAAAGAGGCATGCAGGAGAAAGAACAAAAACAGACTGTCTTTGTGATGCCTTGCGCATCTCCCTCTACATTTCCGAATAGAACATAAATAGTGACAGGAATTGAATCAGGAAACAGAAGAGAAATCTCTCTAAAACTGGGATCATTCCCATTTGAAGCCATAAACTGATTATGCCCAGTTTTTGCAATTTTTCAGATACTGGGTCATTATCTATGAAGGGCCAAAGAAGATTCACAAGAATTGGCTAAATGAGAAGAAACCCTGTGTCACACCTTTTCCTAATTTGGCTGAAAAGCCAAACAACAATCTCTAGAGTACAGAATTAAGAGAATGTTTTTTTCCCCTAATAGTAAAGAGCACATAGAGAAGCAGAATTATTGGGAATGTAATCATATAGACTAAGCTTGTTCAATGAAAACAATACATTATACAACTGAGAATCACATTCAAGAAAATTGTCACTTTAGTTGAACAGTGTAATATAATTCCTCTTATCATTTACTGTGTCTAATTAGCCTTAGGTTCGTTTTATAGGCAATATTTAATCCTGGGTGTTTTTAAAAAATTTATTTCTTTTTTAATATTATCATCTTACTGCGAATATAATTATTCACTCTTATCTACTAGGAATAAATTTGCTTGGGAGTTACTGCAAGATAAATATTGCTTAGAAACCATAATTTCCCATTGTATTTGTCTAGTTAATAAAGGGAGGTATTTTATTTCCCCCTGGTGACCACTTGTACTTTGTTCAGTAATTAAGGAAGTAAGTCAGTGCACCTAGATTTTAGCCTTTCTACAACCCTTGCAGATTTGACAGGAGTCTAGGCCAGTTAAGGTATAGTATTGAGCAGTTACTGAGCTAAAACCAGGGAGGTTCTATGGTAATGCTTTAAACTGGTATCCATAATTTTATTGGTATGAAATATATCAAATATATCCTGCCTGAGAATAATCTACAGGTATCTTTTCAGAATATGTCTTTTCAGAAACACCTTTTTAGTCACAGTGGGGTAAGTTAAAAGAATGCCTGCCATCTGTATATATTTTCATGTACGTTTGTTCATAGGAGAAGCTATAATCTTTCCTGTCAAGTGACTGTTTCAGCCCTGGCTCTTCCTTGTTAGCTGCATGACCGTGTTCTCTAAGATTTTGTTTCCTCACATGTAGACTAAGAATACTGGTGTTGTCTGCTTCATAGTACTACTGTGAGTGTTTGCTGAAGCAATGCATGTATTTTGTATAATGCTCACATATAATGAAAGCTCCATGAGAAATTTTCATTATTACCATTGTTAAATGTATTCATGCAGACTGTTTGTTGGATTATAAAGTCACGGTGCTGAGTTTTTCATGAAGTTAATGAAATCGTTCTGTTGGCTCTCATTTCACGTATACAAAGTACTATTACACATAACCCTCATGAAGTGTATTTTCTTACCATAGTCTATTCATATTTCAAGTTTCCACCCAGATGTTTCCTTTTCCTGGAAGCATTTCCTTGCTCTACTCCCTCTAGCTGGGACCCTTTATTTTGTATAACATAGCGCTCTGAACCCTCTTTGATGAAGACTCTCTTGTTGCAAATGTATTATAACTGTTGCTATCCATCTTCCTGCTGAGAAAGTAAACTTCATGTATTGTTTACTATTTATCTTGGCATCTCCACGTGCTTTGTGATCACAGTGAGAAATCAACAAATGTTTCTTGAATAAATAAGAATGGAAATGCTGATTTTCTTGTCAGATTGTTCTTTATTTTTTCACACATATCTTGTTATTTCCACATGTGGAATGTACTGTGGCACATTCTTATGAAAGGTAAGCATACTTTTTAAGAAAGAGAAAATGCAAATAAATGGGAAGACATCCCATATTCATAGACTGGAAAACAATATTATTATGTATGTACTATGTAAAATGATCTCTGTAACCTTTATCAATATCTCAGTGACACTTTTTCAGAAATGAAAAAAGAATCATCATAAAATTCACATGAAACCTCAGTGGACCCTGAATAGCTAAAACGACTTTGAAAAAGGTTTCCTACTTCTTGATTTCAAAGCATTATAAACTGACAATGAGAAAAATGGTGAGGTTCTGACATAAAATCAGGTAGGTAGACCATCATATAGAGATCTTAAGAAATATACCCTATTAATATAGTCAAATGACCTCTGACAACAAATGAAATTACCATAAGATCTAGAAATTTTACTTACTTCTGGGTATGTATCCAAATATACAAAACACTATATATAATAATCTGTACTCTTATTTTCATTCCAACACCATTCACAATAGCCAAGAATTAGAAGCAACTTAAATGTCCATTTTAAATGGGATAAATACAATGAAGAGAGTATATAAAAGTATGTGGGTGACAGTGGAAAGGTGTACAGCTGGGGGAGGGGGAGAAAATTCTGGTACATGCTTTGAAATGGATGCAGATAAAAGAGATTGTGTGAAATGAAATAAGCATATATAAGAATCCTGCTTGTATGAAATACCTTAATTAAGCAGGCAAATTCATAGAAACAAAACATAGATGGACAGTAGTTACTAAGGGCGTGGGGAAGAATGATAGGGAAGTTGTTTAATGGGTAAAATATTTCAAACTTGCAAGATGAAAATCTTCTGGACATATGCTTTACAACAATACAAACATACTTAACACTATTGACCTGTACCCTTGAAATGGTTAAGACAGTAAATGTGATGTTATAATTTATTTTTAATTATTTTAGAAATTTTTGTTATCTTTAAGTAGTTGTACAGATGAGTTGCCATTTAACAAAGCAGTTTAATGAATACCATACGTCTTGATCAATGTCACTTCTTTCAACATTCTCACCCATCCCCCCCCCACTCATCCCTTATGAGTTTTTAACCACAATAAACAAAATACATGGCATGGCATGGCATTTAGGAAAGGTATATGTCATTTCACTTTCTCCTTTGAGAATCTGTGTACCGGTAGACATTTAGCTCAGCAGGTAAGCAAGCTTTTCGGTAACACTCATGCATTTGTTTTAGTTAGTATGTAGACATGCTGATTGCTAAGACTAAGATGGAAAGAGATTGGAGGGAGCGACACTGTCCTCCAGGGATGGCTTGATGTACGGAACTTCATTTGCTACTTACCAATTATACTGATCCTCAGATTCATGAGCAGATTTGCTATAAGGTGAGAGTCTTTCCACTTCCTTTCCTTGGCTGAGGTTTTATGGATTGCACGTGAACATCTAAAGCTCCGAGAGATCACGTACACAGAAGGAGCCTAGGATGCGGAGAAGAATGGTTCCCCTCCCTCTCACCAGACCCTGGAATTGCTTTGTATAATTGCTTCAGGATTAAAGCCAGTTTATCATTTGCCAGTGGGTCAGATTGCCTCCTCCAGGCTGACTGCTTGGCTGCTGTCCAAAACACCTATATGTTGTACAGGCTTTGCGAACGTGAGTCTGGAGAGTGTAGCTCTCTACAGCCTTTGCTATTTGGGTTGGGGACATAAAAAGCAGCAAGATCTGGGCTGGAAAAAGGAGCAGCAAGTGGGGAATGGACAGGGGACTGAACTAAAAAGGTCCAGGCATGCCTGGAATAAATCAGAAATGTAATAGTCTGTCTCTTGCCCAAAAAAAGACAATAAATAAACCCAGTGCACCTGTGTGTAGGTGTGTGTGCATGCATATGTGTATAGCAATCTATCTTCTCAGATGTACACACACAGTAGGATGGAATGAAAGTCTACAGACCTAGAAAACTTCGGAAGCTAAAATGTAGTTAATACTAGTTACCAGGAATACATGCTCTGTGTTATTATCTGAATTTCAAACTGCTAAGTACCTTTCTTGAGACTTTTTTCTGATTTCCCCCTTTCAAACAAATTCTAAGAAGAAAACGAGAGAAAAATTGGAAACAGTTGGGGAAATACTTGATTTCTGCTTCTGTATCCCGTGTTGTTCGAGATTGTGATTTGACTGTGGTAATAAATTAGCAAACAAATCTATTTATTTCTACCATTCCATTGTATACATTCATATTCTTTGACATAATTTTATTAATAAAGCTATTTTTTTGTCTGCTTGCACTGAATTGGTATATACTGACTATTTATTTAAAACATATTGACTTGCAAGGATGCTGATTTCTTAGCCAGCTCAGGGAGCCAAGTTGTGTGACTATTTTGGATATTGACAGAACCAAGAAGGGAACTTCAACTCTGTTCTGGTGTAGGACCACTGGGAGCCTTCAAGATTTTCTTATCTTCTTCCTGAAGAACACCTCTACATCCACTATTACTTTGATTGTGTCCTTTCAACTCACCAAATCCTTTCAGATCTACATATACTTTAAAAAATAGGTTTGGATTTTATTTGGCTCCTTCTCTTGCTCCCTGCCTCTATATCTTTATTACCTACCATCACCATGTATGGAATTGTGTCTCCTCAAGACTCCTAGTCCTGCCCCCACCTGACTATGTTGGAGATTGAGGACAAGGAGAGGAGTCTATAAGGCTGGGCCTCTGACTCAATGGAACTGTGGTCTATAAGAAGAAAATAGAACAGAGCTATTTCCCCATGGGGCACAAAACAAAAAGGAAAGTAGGAGGAGCCCTCACCAAAGCTCAGCTGTGTTGATTTCCTTGTCTTCAGAACTGTGAGGAAATAAACTTCTTTATGGCCAACGAGCATTTTTCATTATGCAAGCTCTAACTGGCTGAAGCATCTATATTAGCTCAAGTCCTCACCTGGATTACTGTATTAACTCACTACAGTTAGTATCATCCTTAATTCATTTCCAATAATTAGTCAGTGTATAGCCCACTAATGCTCTGCTTAAATATTTACTCAACAAGCAATGAAAACATATGTATACAAACAACTTACATGAGAATATTTATAGCAGCTTCATTCATCATAGTCTTAAAACAACTCAAGCATACAGAACAAGTGAATAAACACATTTGCATATTGGTATAATGGAATACATTATAGCAATATAAAGGAAATTACAGGAAGAACTCCTAGTGCCCTATAGCATGTAGGGTGACTATAGTTTGCTATTTATTCTATGTCTTATGAAAACTGGGGAGAGGAGTTTGAAGACTCCTAACACAAAGAAATCATGTTTCTGATTTGATCATGGTACAATGCATATACACTGTATCAAGTGTGTTCAATGATTGTGTGTTAATAAGAAAGAAAAGGAAGCAATTCCTGACAAGCTACAGAGGTTAAGACCAAGAAATATTATACCAGGGATGATTATATTGTATATGGTTCAATTCGTATGTTGATATTGAGCAGACAAGCTTAGGTGTAATATTAGAGATTAGAAACTGGGCATTAGAAACTCATAATCTTACCTCCTTGGCAAGCAGAAACTGAACCATAATGAGTTTGAGGATAGCCTGGGCAAAGTTAGTGATACCCTGTCTCAAAACAAAATAAAAACAAAAGGCCTTGGGGCATAGCTCAAGTAGCAGAGAGGCTACTTAGCATGGATGAGATCTGGTTCAGTTCCTAAGTTGAAAGAGTAGTTTAGAGGGTGTTGTTCATTAGAAAGGGCATAAGGAAAAACTTCAGGGGAATTGGAAGGTTCCATGTATATATTTATTACATGGGTATACACATACATTTGTTAAATAAAAACTACATGTATACAATGGATATATATTTGTTAAATTTTGTTTTATTGTAAAGATACTGTACAGAGGGGTTATAGTTACATGAACGTAATGAGTACATTTCTTGTCGAGCATAGTTACCTCTTCCTTTGTTTTTCTCCTACCATCCCTTTCCTCTCCCACCTCCCTGACTCCCCGCCTTCCAAGTTGTAAGTTTCATTTCCAACATAGTGTCTTGTGAGTATCATTGTTGCAAGGGGGCAGCCTGTGACCTTGTTTCAGCATTTGGTTATTCCCCTTCCACTCCCCAAATTAGATAAATGTACATACAAGATGTATATACAAGATATAAATGTATGTACAAGATGCAGGGCACCAAAATCAAATACAGTGACAATGGGGATATACCATAGGGAAAGAACATACAAAAGAAACAAAACAAAATCATATAGTACATTAAAAGCAATAGCAACAAAGAAAAACCTCTTGTGTCCATATCTTTGGGTTCATTTCACTTAGCATCATCTTCTATGGTCATATGTACTAACTTTGCCCAGGCTATTCTCAAACTCACTATGATTCAGTCTCTGCTTGCCAAGTTGGTAAGGTTATAAGTATGAGCACCATGCCCAGTTTCTAATTTCTAGTACCACAGTTAAGCTTGTCTGCTCAATATCAACATATAAATTGAGCCATATACAATTTATTGTTTGGTGGTTAAGGTCATTCATTCAGCACGATACATATATTTTGGGGATGCTGGAGAAAGAACCAAGGGTCTTGCACAAATTAAGCAAGTATTCTACCACTGAGTCACACATTCATCCTAGTATAATATTTCTTGGTCTTAACCTATGTAGCTTGTCAGGAATTGCTTCCTTTTCTTTTCTTTGTTTTTAAAGTTTTGAGCTTGGGGCTGGGAAGGTGGCTCAGTGGTAGAGCGCTTGCCTTGCATGCATGAGGCCCTGGGTTCGATTCCTCAGCACCACATAAGAAAAAAGCCGGAAGTGGCGCTGTGGCTCAAGTGGTAGAGCGCTAGCCTTGAGCTGAAGGGCTGAGGGACAGTGCTCAGGCCCAGAGTTCAGGCCCCACGACCGGACCCAAAAAAAATTAAATAAATAAAAATTAAAGTTTTGAGCTTTTCTGCTCATCTGGTAAGATTATCCTAGACATATACTAATTGTTGCAAATAAGAGAAACCATGGGACCTATATTTCTTTGGATCTGGTTTATTTCACTTACTATGATTTTTTCCAACTCTTTCAATTTCCATTCTTTCTGATGGAAGCATAGAATTCCAGACAATGGATATATTTTTATTACATTGAAATTATATATCAACCAGTTGGGTACTTGTTGGCTCATTCCTGTAATCCCAGCTACTCTGACAGCAAATTGAGAGGATTGCAATTGAAGGCCAGATAAGGAAAATTGTGTGAGATCTCATCTCTCCCAGTCACTTAGCATGGCTGGCATTTGCCTGTCATTCCAGCTATTGCAGGAAGTGTAAATAGGAGGATCATCAACCAGGCTGACCCAAGCAAAAAGTGAGACCTTACCTCAAAACTAACCAGAATACAAAGGGCTAGAGGTATGCTCAAGTGGTAGAGCACCTGCATAACAAGTGCAAAGCCCCGAGGTCAAATCCCAATATTATTAAAAAATGACATGTTCAGTGAAAGCATAGATGCATACTACCTGTTACTGAACTAATCATGTTTTAGAACACAAAAAGTTTTTTTTACAACTTTCGTCTTTTTGTATTTACTTTGGTTCCAAATAAAAGCGTGTCCAAGAAGATAATATTTCAATGTAATTTTTCATAGGTTGGCATAACATTGATAAAATTATAATCTGACCCTGTTACTACCATTTTTCCTTTCTACCAGCCAGCACTCTAACTCCCTTATTTTGCTTGTAGTGTTTCACTTCCTGTTTTACAAGGTTTCCCTCAGCATTGAGGCGACGTTCATGGAACCATGGCTCGCTGTGCCCATTCCCAGAAGAATGGTGGGCAGAAACGTGAAGGAAATTCACTCTCCTAGATGTCAGAATCTCTAGAAGAGCAATCCCTGCTGGGAGCCCAGTTGTGATGTGCTGGCGGAGATTCTCAGCGCTCCCTGGCACCTTTCTCAACTGTGAGCTCCTTTGTATATTTCCAATCAATCAATTGACTTTTTTTACTTATAACTGAAGTCACATTTTTTTTTTTTTGTCAAGCACATACCCGTGGCTTCCTGTCATCCATTGATAGTCTAAGTCCCTTAGCCAGGTGTACAGGTTGGGTTCCTGAGATGCTGACCTTGAGCAATAATGCCAACTAGGACCTTTTGGAGGTGATTTAAATAAGAGTTGGAGTTCTGGGAGATGGTGCAGTGTTCCTGCTTGAATGATGGGAAATCTGAGTATTTATTTATCATCTCACTCCCATTTGTCATTAGCCAAAGGCTGCTGCTGATGCATTTACTCTCTGAAAATGTGATTCTGTCCTCTTAGAGCTCAGACAAAACAGTCAGGGAGAGATTTGCTGATGTGGAGGGATGTGACCATTATAGACTCAAACAACAGGGCCAAGACTGCACAGTGGGATGGCAAGGATATCAGTTAGAAGGTTGGAAGTTTCCCCTCTGCTTTGCCACTGGTCTCCATTGAACTCTGCACTGGTGGACTGTCTCTTCCTTTGTGGTCTATGTTGTCACTGTGCACAACTTCTTTTGATCTCGCAAGGGCACCAGGTTTAGTAAGCTCTTTATCCCTCATGACTTTGTACAGTGGAACCTGATTCAGTTCAGACACTCTGGTCCTTTTTTTTTTTGGACAATTCCAACCTATACTGTGTCAGATCAAATGTCCCTTGCTCCGGGGACTTTTTCCTAACCCTGAAAAGGAACAAATCTCTCTATCAAAGCTTCCATTGTATTTTGTCCTTCATGTATCACAGAAGTTACTGCATGCACACAAAACGTTCATGTCTCTATATTTCCTCCTCATCACTGGAGATCCAGTCCAAGATGGTCTTCAGGTGCCAGAACCTTGGACAGTTTACCAAACACACTATTGTACTCCCTCTCTTGCATATATACCTGACTTACTTCATAAAGTAGGAACTGTAAGAGACTGATGATAACAGCTAGTAATAAAGTAGAACAATGATAGCAGTATATTATAATACCTGTTACTTAAAACTTTGGACTTCTGGACATTTCCACTTAGTATTTTTAGACTGTAGTTCACAACGGGTAGCTGAAAACGCTGGAAGCAAACTGTGGATAAAAGGGGGCGGGGAACTGCATACTATGAGTACTGTGAAAGCAGCAACTTCTCCCTTCTCATCAGGGCACACACACAGCCTGGCAGTTGCATACTAAATGTCTGAGTGAACCAAGTAAGTGAGTGTCAGGGTAGGAACAGGATGGGAATGAGATCAGAGGACTCCATTGGTGGTCATAGGAGAGTTGACATTCCTGACATTCTTATACAAATTCCTGGCTGTCTGGCTGTCTTTGATGCTTGAGGTTAATTGTAGATGAGTTGGCTGAACTTGGTTTCAAGTTCAGGTAGATAATTTTTCACTGTCTCAACGTGATGATCACATTATTTTTTTCTGCCCAAACTCACCCCATCCCATCGCCTGACATACACTGTCCCCTTTCTGGATTCTGAATTTCTTCTGAGCAATCCTACCTTTGTCTGATTACGAGAGGGTCTATTTAGGGATTACCTCAAAGGTGTTACAACACCTGGCCCTGTGATAATGTAGTTTTATTAAACTGAACTTTTTGGTATTATGTTTTACCAAATTCTGCACATACTTCAAAACTTTGTTATAGATAAGATTTTTTTCAAGCCTGAATTGTAAAATTCTATACACACACACACACACACACACACACACACACACACACAACTTAAATGCTTTTTATGTGCTAATCATAGAACATTTTTCTGTCACGTAAAGTCTAACAGGTTCATTTCCCCAGTATACATTTCAACATGCTATGAATATGCAAGTATATGGGAAAAAACCTAGAAACTTGTTTACAGAACATGGACAAGCAACTATGGAGGTTTCTTTGTTACTAATAATACAGGAAACCAACCAAGAAAAATGATTATTTTAAACCACAGGTGAGTCTCTAATGAATGTGCATGCTAGATTTGAAAGATTAACCTATACGAAAGCTTAGGGAAAAAAGCCCTAATGATAACTGATTATACATCTCAACCACAGGGAGAAAAGTATTTAAGGGTAGATTTTCTGTAATTTCTGTAACTTTGATTATTTGTGTTTCAGATTTCCTTAAATAACTCCCTGAGAATGGTTGCAAACTGTCTTTCTCACAGAGAAATTTATTTCTTAGTTTGTGGAAGAACTTGCTAAACCCGAACATATTTTGTGTGACAACATAAATATGTAAAACTCCTTATTAGATACATTATATTTTGAAAATTCACTACAAATAAAACACAATGATTTCTTAGATGCTACTTTACTTTTAGAGAGACAATATCATTTGCTATCATATTATGAATTAAGAATGCAGGGCTCTGGGATTAGTGATGAAGTTAATTTCTTTGCATTTTTTAATTAATTAATTTTATTTTATTTAGCTGGTCCTGGGGCTTGAACTCTGGGGCTTAGGCTCTGTCCCTGACCTTATTTTGTTCAAGGCTAGCACTCTACCATTTGAGTCATAGTGCCACTTCCTGCTTTTTCTGAGTAGTTTGTTGCAGATAAGAATTTCATGGACTTTCCTGCTTGGGTTGGCTTCTAATTGTGATCCTCAGATCTCAGCTTCCTGAGTAGCTAGGATTACAGATGTGAGCCACTGGCACCTGGCTTTTTGCTTTTTTTTTAAATGCTCTTTAACATTCATGCACTTTTAAAGACATGTTCCATGCAACACAGAGACCTTTATGTAGGAACCATACATTCAAAGAGTATTTTAATTCTTCAAATAGAAGAATAATATCCAAATAACCATAATTCTAGCCAGAACATGATAAGCCAGTCCAGAAGTATTAAGTTGGGAAAGTTCAGAGCCCCAAGAGATCAACGTGTGAGAGGATGAGGGTAGGCTGCTTTGAGAATTATTTTTACCTTAGAATTATTTTTTTTCCTTTTTATCATTAAGTAGTTGGACAAAGGAGTTGCCATTTACCAAATCAATTTATGAATACCATGTATCATGATCAATTACACCCCTTCAATATTCTCACTCATGCCTCTCCAACATACTCCTACCCTTACTCTTCTTAATTTTGTAGGATAAACATTGGGTTCTTGATCTTATTCTCTCCTCTTCTTCTCTTCATTCAGCTACCTCTTTCCTCTTGACCCCGCCCCACCCCTTCCCAGTACCTGCTTTCTGGTCTTATTTCGTTGAATTTTTATTTTGCCTTTCTAAGATACAGTAATGGCTTTCTAAGGAATTACACTATTTGAGCTTCGAATGATTTATTTTGTCATAAATATGGGCAGAACTTTACACAAGAATAGCAGAAAGGAGAAAGGAAGACATTTAAGGCAGCGAAAAGAATGTGAACCAAATTGTTAAAAAGAAATTTGTTCAGAGCTGCATTGAGATTCCATCTCACACCACGGAGAATGGCTGTTATTAAGAAAAAAAGACCAAAGGAAATCATGATGGTGAGGGCGTGGAGTAGAGGGATGCTTATCCATTGTTGATGGGAATATAAATCACTACAGCCACTGTGGAAATTCACTATGGAGATTCTTCAGAAGCTAAAAGTAGGACTACCATAAGATCCAGTTGTAGTATTGGGTATAGAGCTGAAGGAAAACAGTAAAAAACAAAACAAAACAAAAACAAAAACAAGAGACAACTACTTACCCATGTTCATTGTGGCATTACTCATAGGAGCCATGGTATAGAATCAGCCTGCATGGTCCCCCATCTGGGGATAGCTAATGAAAATGCAGTGTATATACACAATAGAGTACTTTTCAGCTGCAGTGAAGAACTTCATCCTGTGCAGACAAATGGGCCGAAGTGGAGGACATTGTAATAAGCAAAGTAAGTCAGACAAAGAAAAATAAGTGCCACATTTTCTCTCTTATCCAGAAACAAAAACATGAAAAAAATGAAAACAAAAGCCTGAATTAAAACCGGAAGGAACTGGAAGTAGAAGATGAATTATTTAGAGGAATAGAAGAGGGTTACTAAGAGGGAGAGAAGAGTCAGAGGGAAGAGAAGGAGGAGTGTGGGAAAGGGCAATGCGTGGTCTGCATGTATAGCGATGTCTCGGCACAAACCATTGATTTGTATAAAATATGTAAGTGCAAGTAAAAATAAAAGAACATATGCGGAATAGGATTATGGCACTAGACACATCCCACTTTTTAGACAGGGCAAGCCGGAGCGGAGATGGTTTGGTCCAAGGGCAGAGATACTTGAATGATGGGTTGGGACATTAGCTATCAATTTTGACTTTGAATTTGCTCATTTGATTGAATTGGTTGCTCCTGAATATAGTGATTAATGTAAATAGAAAAGGTGGTTCTTGTCAGTGTTAGAGTAATATCTGGATGTCTGTGTTAATCTTTAACATGGCCTCTAAGCCCTCTCCAGTCTCTCTCTTGCCTTAGCCTCCGGTGCCCTGGCATTGGTACCCTCTCAGACTGGCAGGGTGCCAGTCTGCTTCCTGCTCTCCATGGCCCATCACAGCCAGCTAACATCTTCTTGTTTTGTGACTTGACTCAATGTCACATCCTCAGCCAAACTGTTCCTGGCCATTAAGTAGCTCTTCTTTTTCCTCTCTGTGTCCCATTTATCTTACTAGTGGAATTAGTGGTTAACTGTGTCCTCTTTGCCCATCTGAGGTGAGCAGATTACTGTATACTTAGCAAAGCTTTCCCTACAAGAGGAAGGTTGAGAACTGACACTCAGAGAAGCATCAGCTGTAGAATAGGAGAAATGCTTACAGTATTTGGTTGAACTCTTACTTGCGGGTTATGGAATAGAAACTCTGATTACTTCCTCTTCTATACCGACTAACCATTGCACAGAATGTTGATTCTGCCTCACATTCAGGACACTCTTGAGAAATGGACAGAGCAGAAGTTATACCACATTGTAGATAGTGACATTGAAGGGCTGGCTAGAAACCATGACAACCTGGAACTTGAATCCAGTTTTTGAATATTGACTGTGGATTGGAAAAAGTACTGTGCTATGTTCAATCAGCAATATTCAATCTCAATTAATGGGTGGAGACATGGCAGAAAAACAGAGTGCCTGACTAAAAGAATGGAGTGGAGTCAGCTTAGGACCCTGGTAACACTCAACTTGTTAGAAGCAGTATTTCTTGCCTAAAGTCAATTTGAAAAACTGGCTCAGAAAACAGTACTTGAATCCTGTCGAAATGACTTCAATTTCTATTACAATAAATTACTAGTCTTCTTTGCAATTAGTCATCTGACTTGTCAACTGTAGGAAGGGAGGATTTATTTTCTGGTTCAGGCAGCACTGTTGAGCAGGAGGGCAGGCTGCCATGCTAGAACCCGAGCTGTGTTTCCAGCTAATATGGAAGAGGGGCAAGGGAGAGGGGGATTGAGATAGAAAGATGATCATCGCACGAGATGTTCTTATTGTTGTATGAACTCAGCTCCAAGTTCAGTCTAGCTTTATTTTTCTAAAAACAATTGTGTTTTTTTTTCTAAAATTCAATTTTTGAGCTGCTGTTTGGAAGTTGGGAGATGTCTTCTTATTGTTATGTCTGGCCTGAAGTCAGTGGAGGCAAAGTGGAAACTGACACGTTGCAGCTTCCTCCTGGAAAGCAGGGGACACAGGCCATCCTGAGTGTGTGTGTGTGTGTGTGTGTGTGTGTGTGCACGCACATGCACACCCTTAAAGGCCCTCCAGGACTGAAGGACTTGGCTGCAGTGGCTGTGTTAGGAGAACGGGGGAAACAGAGGAACAGAGACTAAAAAGAAGCAGAAGTGGACCTGGAGTTATGACTCATCCTGCCAGAGAATGTTGCTCATGCCTTGAGCTATTTTCACTAGGTGGTCACAGAGACACTTGTCCCTGCCCACTGGGTGTTCGTGCCACTTGTAGCTCTAGAGGGTTCTGCGTTGCCATGAACACCGTAGGTCAAGTGATCCACTCCAGATGTTCCTCTGAGCTATCATTGTCCCTACAGGACTATTCAACCCAGACATCTCCTGCAGCCACAATCCTTCCATGGACAATACTAGCAAGATTTCCACTTGTTTTACTTTCCTAACCTACTGTCTAGTTTGTTTAATACTTTAAAGAATTGTTTGCTTTCCTAATGGAAACTTCTGTTAGGATAGGAATTATTTTGGTCAGTTTTTTATTTTTATTTTTTTCTGATGAATAAACCATTTTAAATTGGACTGTGTTCTCTCTTCTTCTTCTTTTTGTGCTAGTCCTGGGGCCTCAGTGCTGTCCCTGAGCTTCTTTTTGCTCAAGGATAGTACTTTACCACTTGAGCCACAGCACCACATCTGGCCTTTTCTGAGTAGTTTATTGAAGATAAAGAGTCTCACTGACTTTCTTTCCCTGTCTTGCTTAGAACTGCAATCCTCAGATCTCAACCTCTTAAGTAGCTGGGATTATAGACATGAGCCACAGGCACCTGGCTCTGGTCTTATTTTTTAATGCTAAGAGTAAAGCCCAGGGATTTGTATAGATTATGATCTGTGTTTTTCCATCCATCCATCCATCCATCTGTCCATCCACCCATCCAGTCTATATCCAGTATTAGACCAAAATCTGAAGCATGTTTGTTTGGTTATCTGATCATGATTGGGCTTCCTGGACTTTATCTACCTATATTGAAACTTTGGCTCTCCTGCTCACTACCTGTGACGGGAACAATATTCGATATCTCCACCTTTGTACAAATATTGCAATAAAAATGTGTCATGTGATTTTTGCAGGCATTAGTCACAACATAATAATAAGTGATAGTTATCTTTATTGAGTAATTGCTACATACTAAACATTGTGTCAAACATTTATTTAGTCCTCCATACAGCCCCATGTAAGGGGAATCATTTTAGTTCTCTTTTTATGATTCAAATAATGTTTGGAAAGTTAAGTAATCTATAATTACTATGAGATGGAAAAGGTATTGAAACTACTTTTATGTGTGACTTGACTATGGTAACTACTCAATAAGTGACTCAATAAATGTTAGCCATCATTATTATTCACTATATAATTTTAGACAGCCTATAAATTCCCTGATTTTTCTCAAAGATATCAACTGTGAAATAAACAACTTAATATTTGATTCCTAAAAAAACAGGAGAAGATTCACAATGATGTAAAGAAATAGGTGGAAAAACAATCATTTTTTATTACACATACATATATTTTTATTGATAATTAAATCTTATTGAAGATATAACATGTTTCATTATGCTGGCAACTAGCATCTGTTAAAAACGAGTTTGCAGAATGCCAGTTTGGCTTAGGTAATGCTGTGAAAGAGGTTCAGTATATGTGTTCTGGATTATTCCTCAACAAAAACTATCTTGGCAGGGTGTCACATACAAGCTTTCAGATTTGCCTGTGAATAGTTAAAACTGAACTGCAAGTCCTCAAATGTCAAGGGAATTCAGTGATTGAGGGTTCTGAAATTTGATACTCGTATTATGAATATTTGTTCACTTATCAATACTTATTAAACTATAATTTCTTAAACAAGCAGAAAAAATAATTTTTATATTTTTGCTATCTTTATGCCAGAGTTATGAATTTAATTGGGATGAATTTTTTTTACCACTTAACAGTTAATGTGCATATTTGGGTTTTGTATTTCATATTCAGGAAGATTATTTTTCCTGGAATTGAATCATGACACTGTGTGAATATGTTTATATACTGTATTTCATGTCAGTGGTTTATAGGAGATACAACTTTGTTCAAGTGAAGAATACATGTCTAGATCTTCTATTAGGACAGTAGATATAGCCAGTACCCCATTGGAAAAAAAATAGCAGGATTTTAGGATTGGAAAGGGTAGAAAGTCTATGTAGTTCAATTTCTTCTTTTTTATAGATGAAGAAGTGGGAAATCAGGGAGGGTGACTTGTCTACAGTTACATGGGCAGTTAGTATAAGAAATAAGCATCTTGTCTAGGCGCTTGTGGCTCATGCCTGTAATCTAGCTGCTTAGGAGGCTGAGAGAGGACCCCAGTTTGAGGTCAGCCTTGGCAGAAAAGTCCACAAGACTCATCTAAAAAACAACCAGCCAAAAAGTGGGGCCAGAGGTGTGGCTCAAGAGGTAGAGCACCATCTGTGATCAAGAGAGCCAAGCAAGTGCAAGAACCTGAATATGGAAAAGAAAAAAGAAGGAAAAAGAAAAAAAGAAAAAGAAGCATAAGTCTTTTATTTCTATTTAATGCTTTGTCAAGGGGCAGAGATAATATGCGCAGAATTCTAGTTTTATGTTAGATAAAAGAACTTAAAAAATTTACATGAATGGATAGTTAATGTGCCCATTATACCATCTGTCTCAGGGAATAAACGTGTTATTTGAGATTTCATGAGTCTTCTAACTGATTCTGCTAATATGTGTCTGTGTACAGAGATACATATTTTAGTTTCACTAAAAATAATGCATTTCCCTAACTAAAACAGCTCACATTCATTATAGCAATTAAAAACATAGAAAGTCACAAATGTAAAATAAAAGTAACTCCTCATTTTACCACTAGCTGTGGTTTAACTATGGTTTGGAGGTTCATGTGTTGGGAGACTGGACGTCAGTGGGATGGTGTGGGAGATGTGAATCTCTGAGAGAGCCCAGTGGGGGATCTTGAGGTCTGTAGAGAACTTCCCTCAAAACAGTACTTGTGGGACCCCTGAGATCTGGTGAAAGTGAGTTGTGTGACCCCTGGATTGTGTGTGTGACTCCTGAATTGTTTTTTTTTTGGCTCCTCACTTCCTCACACAAATGATTCCATCAGGATGTTTGAAATAGTCAGGAGGTCCTTGTCAGAGTTAAGGTAAGGCCACAACTATGCCCTTGACCCTCTAAAATTGGGAACTATATTTCTCTCCTTGTATAGTCAGCCTGCCTCAAGTATTCCATTATAGTAATGAAAAATGGACTAATATACCAGTGTTAGGAAATTATTGTTAATTTAAGAGTTTTTCCCCTGTATTTCAGATGATCTATATGTGTGAATATAGGTTATATGTGCATAAAACATATTTTATAGATTGTATATAAACATGTTATGTAAGAGTACATATTAGCATCTATGTATATTATGTTAGTAGAGCATTCCTCATCTGAAAAGCTTCACTATCTGAAAGTTTTCTGAATGCTGACATGGTATTTTAAGTGAGAAATTCTACTTCTGACTTCATCATGCTGAAGATCTACCAGGCATACTGTATAAAATTACTTCCAGCTTATAAACACAAGGTAAAAGGAAAACATGAATAAATTTCATCTTAGATTTGAGTATTATTCCTAAGAAATATAATTATGTATAGGTGAATATTTTTAAATCTGGAACTCATTTTGAGTCCAAGTATTTTCAATTTGCACTATTATTATATGTGATTCATAATAGTCTAGTTATATACAATTAACATTTGCTTCATTAAGATACTATGATGCATTAGTTTAAAATTTAAAAATGCATTGGTGAATGTTCTCCTTTTTCTTATCCTTTGAATTAATTTATCATTAGAAATATTTGGCTTTGTGATAGAATTCACTTTGCCTGGACATAATTTTTGAGGGCTAGATTTTCTCACCATGAACTTGATTCTCTAGAAGTAGAGATTTATTCAGTAATTCTATTAATTTTTCAGTAATTTTCCTGTGTTCTAGATTTGAAAGGTTGGCATGAACTTTCCATAATATCTTCTTTTTGAAATCTTTTTACTTCCCATCTTTGTCCCAGTTTCATTCTAATGCCTCTGAGTTTGGGATTTTATTTGTCTTATCTGTTTTTAAATTTGTCATACGGATTTGGTTTTATTACATGTTTCAGTGAATCCACTCTAGCAGATACAGACAATGACCCATTCAGGTCCTCCTCCCAAGAAGCCCAGTTGTCCCAGCTGCTGGGAATACTGTCAGTGGACAGCCTCAGCTGGCCATACTTCTATAACCACCTTGTCTAAACACCTACTCCTTTTGCAGGGCAGCTCATATCACATCCAATGGCTTTTTGAGGTATGGGTGGAAAGGCCTGCTGGCTGGTCTATTGTGGGACAATTTTGATGGGTCTGTTTATCACAGGAGCTCTCCATAGAGTCAGTTGAGGCTCTTTGGTTCGCATTACAAATCACATTCACCCTCCAAGCAATTTTTCTTCTCTTCTTTCCCTCTTTGCTCAGATGCTAATTCCAATAATACTTCTGAACAAATATCCTGAGCATTCAAGTGTCTCAGAATCAGCTTCATGAAGAACCCCAAATTGAACAATTGCGTTAGTCTGTTTTTTATTGCTCTAACAAAACACTTGAGGGAACTCAACTTGAAGGAGGAAAACCTCTGAAAAATAGTCAGTTGGCTCCACTGCTTTTCAGACCATGATGAAGTAGACTATCATGGCTGAGCATATGTGGTGGAAGAGTGGCTTACCTCATGGTGGTTGCGAGGTGGTGCTGGAGATGGAGGTAGAACAAGAGATATCCATCAAAGTCAAGCCACAGAGACTCACTTCCTTTAACTCCGCTCTACTTTCTAAAGTTTCTACCACTTCCCAATAGTGCCCTGTGCTGGAAATCAAGGCTTCAATGTACTTTTTTAGAGGAGTGGGGGAGAGCAGGCATTCCTGATTCAAACTACAATAGCAATGGGATTTCTTTCAGACCAAGAAGGCTGCCAATAAGGATGGAATTTTGTGTTGTACCATTCTCTACTATCAATAATATAGATAGCTCCTGACAAAAGATGGTGGCTGGTTTGTAAAACCTTCAATTGACAGTAATCTGAAATATTTCACTAGAAGATAATGTACTAGCTAGTAGAAAGTATTGAACATTTATAAAGCATGGTGGAAATAAATGCAGGACACAATATAGAGTGTTGAACATTCTCTAAAACAACTAGTCTGGACCTACAAATTAATCTCTCAAGAAAGAAGAGGTAGAAAGTGTTGTAGAAGAAGAAAAATCACAAGGACATACCAACAAAGTGCAAGGTGTGGACTTCCAGGCCTTCAAGTAAAACTAAACAACAGGTATAAAGAGAGATATGGAGCAAGGGATGAATTTGAAGTATTTACATATTACATGTTGGCATAGATTGTGGACATGCTACCCCTTCCTCTATATTCTTACCAATTCCCATTTCCTCTACCTTTATTCCTTTAGTTCTTTTCTAAAAATGTATCTGATAAACAAAAATTGTACATATTAATGGAGTCCCTTGTGCTGTCTCAATAATATGCACATGGTATAATGTTTAAATCAGACTAAATATACCTATGTCTTTGAACAATGGTTGTTTCTTTATGATGCAAACATTCTGAATGGTTTTCTCTAGATTTTTGCAATGTATGGTAGATAACTGTTCTCTCTAGCCACACTACTGTGCAATAGAATAGTAGAACTTCCTACCTCCATCCAGCTGAAACTTAGTATCCTCTGCTCACCCCACATGTCCCCCCCCAACTCCTATTCAGCCCAGCCTCTGGTAACCACAGCCCTGCTCTCAGATTCCTTAGATACATGAGAGAGATATTTCTGTGCCTGGCTTGTTTCATTTAATATGATGATCTGCAGTTCCATCCCTATTGTTACCAATCACAGCAGGGAAAGTACTTCGTTGTGAACATATATTTTATTTTCTTTACCCATTCACCAATTCTTCAACAACTAAGGTTACTTCCTAGTCTGGAATGTTGTGAATAGTGCTGCAATAAAAATCCAAGGCAGACTTCTTTTTAGTATAGTGATTTCTTTCCTTCAGATGTTCATCAAGTAGAGGGATGGGTAAATTTCAGTTTAGTTCCATTAAAATTGTTTTTTGAGGATTGTCTTTGTTTTTCCCACTATGGTTGTACTAAGTCCTATTCCTTCCCATAATGTGTAAAGGCTCCACATTTTCACCAGCACCATTATCTTTTGTCCTTTGATAAAAGCTCTTC
This sequence comes from Dipodomys ordii, assembly GCF_000151885.1. Taxonomy (NCBI): domain Eukaryota; kingdom Metazoa; phylum Chordata; class Mammalia; order Rodentia; family Heteromyidae; genus Dipodomys; species Dipodomys ordii. The sequence continues at coordinate 4,929,450 of NW_012267224.1, forward strand.
TTACTGGAGTGAGTGGATATATCATTAGGGTTTTATTTTTCACTTCCCTGATGATTAGGGATGTTGAACGTTGTTTTTAATATATCTGTTTATTTGTATGTATTCTTCTAAGAAATGTCTATTTAAGTCTTCTGCTGTTAAAATATGACTATATTTTTGCTTCTAGAATTTCTTATATAATTTGAATATTAACTCCTTTCTTTGGGGTTGGGACATTTTAGTCTAGTAAACTTCTGATATGTGATTTCAATGAGACTACAGCTCTAAAATAGTTATATCTGGGCAGTAGAAGACACATAAAAGATAGCTCATAGCAGCTCTGCTTGTTACATCACAAATAGAAACCACCCACATGTCCATTATCATTGGGAGGAATAAACTGTCCTGGTCTAAAACCAAGGAAACACAATGTTCTAGTATTTACTAATACCTGAAAGTTAAATTTTGGGCTTCTAATTTGAATTTTAGTTTTGGTTTAATCGATTGCTTTCTACTCCAGCATGAACTGCATATTAAAATAAGGACATTCTATGAAAGCTTTTGAAGTTGACCTTTATCTTTCATTTGCTGATCTCACTCACTGGTTATCAACTTCTTCAGAATGAACACTGCCTTTCTGTTTGGAGATATAATTCCTCTCTTCAATATGTGGTTTTTGAAGCACAGGAACTAGCTTGCTCCTTTAAAAGCCATTTGCAGCAGTCTGTTGAGAATTTAAAATTTTATGGCTTATTCCATCAGTTCATGTGATATTACCCCATCTGAATTTCACTAACTGAGCTAATGCATAATTAGCATTGCTCCTCACTTCTCTCTTTGCTTCCCTTACGAGTCTGGAATTATGTTTTCATCACGTGTGTAGGGAAGGCTGGGATTATTTTCTATTCTATAAACACCTACTTTGCTCTTTGGTTATTTTTTTTAAGGTCTTCCTATTGGCTGATGAAAATACTATTATTTAATAATAATATTCTTCTCTTGTTTGTGGTTTCCCATAAAACCAACTTCCAGCCTTTTCTTTCAACTTAATTAGCTGGGCCTTTCCTTGCAAAAGCCACAGTGTTGTTTTATTTCTTGCCATTGAGATGTGGTAACAATTCATCAGCAGGTATTAATGTTTATTTTCGCTCAATGAGAATTGAAGATACACACCTTTCACAGTTTATTAATTTTAAAGTTCCCTGGATCAAAATTATCTCTGGGGACTAAAAGCCATTTAAAATTTTGTCATGCACTTACCTGGCTTATGATAATTAAGGCTTCAGTGTGTTTTGACTAAGGGAGTTCTATTAGTCCATGAAAGGATAGTGGTATGTGACCAAGGTAAACATCTTTGTGAGCTTTCAAGATAATTCCAGAAGACGTTGCTAATTAAAGAAGAATCTGAGATTAGGTGCATTACCTCTATTAGAAGGTGGAACATAATAACTGATCACCTTTGGGTTCCATTTAGGAAACATTATAGGAGGTAATATTGTGACTTAAAAAATCATTAACTGCAGAATCTAAGAGGCCTTCATTTTCCTTAAGGTTTAACTAGAACGTAGAGATAACACTCTCAGATTTTGTATCATAATAAACCACCCTAATATTTAGTGCTTTAAAATGAAATTCCTTTCTTTAGTTGACAATTCTGTCGTTTGGCCCTTGGATAGAGCTCAGCTGTGTTATTCCTTGATGTTCTGAGCTGAAGCTCACTCATGTCTTTGGTCTGTTGACAGGTTGGCTAGGGGGTTGGGGAGAGACTTCAGATAGTATTGCTGCTCTTCCCTCCATTGGCTCTCACATCTTGTAGAAGTTTAACTCCAGATTTTTCACATGGAAGTATGGTAAAGGACTTGAAGATAACCAGACAGGGCAAGTATCAGGAAGCAAGCATTTGTAAGTCTGCTTGCTCCCTGGACAAACTGTGTGTGAGAGACAGACGAAAGATGGAAGGTGGGGAGGTGAAGGCGTGGTGAGGAAGTAGGGTGCAGTGAGATAGGAACAGATATGGGGCTACTACAGCAAACAACCCACCAGAATAAAAGAAAGACGACTTGTCTCACTTACTGTGGGGCAGCATTTTGGCAAGTGTATTTTAAGGAATTTTGATCTAGTAAATATGGCCCTGAAAGAGGAGCTCTTCACCTTAGGTCTTCAAGGTCAGAATGCAGAATTTCCCAAACTTACCCTAAAAAATGTATATTCTCACCCCTCCCACTTTCTAGTGGTCTTCTCTAGGCTTGCATGACCTTCATACTATTTGCTGTTGCCATTCTTTTTTTTTTGTCTTTTTCCCTCTTTTTGAAATGACTTTTGTAATATTCACAGTAGTGCTGTAGACAATGAACTTCTTGATCAGCCTTTTATTTTCCAATCCATCCTTTTGGAAAAGACTCTAACTCTATCATCTCCATATGTTAACCATGTCCTTAAATCTATACTATTAAATTATCAAATTTTACTAATAATTTTTTCAGGAAGAAAACAAAGTAAAGCAATGTGGACTGATAGAGAAACACATCACTTTGCCATATAGAGTCAATTGTCTTAGGACTCTATGTGCATGTAGTTTTATTATGGTGAGATTTTAACTATGGAGACTATTCTGTTGTTCACATCTTTTTTTTTTTTTGGTTCCGGTCATGGGCCTGAACTCTGGGCCTGGGTGCTGTCCCTTAGCTCTTCAGCTCAAGGCTAGCACTCTACCACTTGAGCCACAGCGCCACTCCCAGCTTTTTTTCCTGCTTATGTGGTGCTGAGGAATTGAACCCAGGGCCTCATGCATGCAAGGCAAGCGCTCTACCACTGAGCCACCTTCCCCGCCCCTTACATCTTTATAATAATGCTTGTTTAATAGTAACTGGAATGAGCCAAGAATCAGGAATCATTTAATTTAGTACATATCAATAATTTAATTCCTCACAATTTATTATCATTATTATTATTATGGAAGAGATGAAATAGGAAGAAAAATAAGGACTCTGGTGTCTATGTTTAAATCTTGGGCTGTCCTTCTCCAGCCATGTGACTTTCAATGCATTTCAACTTGTCTGAGATTTCATTTTTTAATATGTAAAATGAATATGAACGTGTCTAACCATGAGAGTTTTGAGATTCCCATGATGCAGTGCAAGTAAATATTTTAAAGCTGTGGTCCTTGCAAAAGAGCAGATGCTTTGTAAGTGGTAAAGATGGCTGCTAATAAAGGGATTCTACTTTTGGGAAAAACATGGGAAAAGTTCAGGGCCTTCCTATAGCTTGGAATTCAGTCTTGCAGCTCTGATTTTAATGAGTTCAGAGATCTTCCCTGAACTCTGAGACATAGTACACTTTGTGTATCTTATGACTGAAATGATCCACTCCTCAAGGTGTGGGTGTGGTTTTTGGGCTCTTTGAGGATCATTTCAGAAGCCTTTCTCTGGCCAAACTCACTAACAGCCATTGCCTTTCGTGAAGTGCCCCAACTCCGTATCCCCTTACCCAACTGCTCTATTACCTTTCAACACTTAGCACTTTATGTCATGACCTTATGCATTTATTTATATATTTATTGACTAGTTCTGACCCGATGGAAATTACCCTCTGTGAGACCTTATGTGCCCAGGCCTAGAATGTGATCTGGCTACTAGGAATACTTCCTAGTTCACATGGTTTAAGGGAGCTGACTCACTTTCTTGCCTGGAAGTTGGGGTTAGGTCAGGTGACTGGTCCATGGGTAATCTTACATATTTGACCAGTGGTTGTTGAATGAAACCTTTCTTTTTCTAGAGTTATTGGAAGAAATGCTAGTCCTTTCTACAGATGGTGCCACACTGGTAAAATATAAACCTGCAGTGCCTGGAAATGGTTTTACCATCAAAAGTCAGCCAAACAGACACCAACAGAGAAGATGGCAGAAGTTATGGGAGAGAGAGACAGAATCCTGAAGGATATTTGAATATCTAAGTCTGAAGTGTGAAGCAACTGGGCTTTTTTAGGATGAAATCATTTTTGGGTTGCTTTATTTGTTTGGTTGTTCTTTGGGTTTTTTTGTTTGGTTGTTGGGCTTGACCTCAGGACCTGGGCACTGCCCCTGAGCTCTTTTTGCTCAAGGCTAACACTTTACCACTTGGAGCCACAGCGTCAATTATGGTTTTCTCGTGGTTAATTGGAGGTAGGAGTCTCACGGACTTTCCTGCACAGGTTGGCCTTGAACTTTGATCTTCAGATCTCAGCCTCTTGAGTAGATATCCACTAGTGTCTGGCTTCAATTATGTTATTTTTTAATTTTTAATTTTGGTATACTTGTTTTTGCTTAGGCCAGCTGGAATTTGAAATCATGCCATTCTCTAATGATCATCCTTGTTAGTGTAAAGTCATTTTCCCCACCATGGAAGTGGGAAGATGTTGAGCACATGGACCACTTCACTGTCTCCTTACTTTGGCATCACTCCTTCAGCCTGAACCTATCTCTTAACTCAGCTTGAGTGATTAAATGAAGAGGTGGCCAAGTTAGTAGGCAATAACGGCAAACTCAGGGTTTAGAATGTGTGTGTGTGTGTGTGTGTGTGTGTGTGTGTGTGTAAATAGATTTCCACTGTAACTCACTAAACTCTGGCCACCTTCCATCAGAAAACAGGAATTTATTTTTTTTGCTTCTCTTTAATGTCCATTAGCTTATTTCCCTGTCATTTGATTTCTTTTCTTTGTGCTGAGGTGAAAGGGAAACTAATTCTCTGCAACTGAGGCCTTCAGTTAGAAGGATTTATTTGCATTTATTGCTTGTTTTTAACAAACAGGGTATCACAGCAACTGGTGATTAGTGTGATGGCAAGAAGAGAGCATGCTGCAGGAGATTATGTTAGATCCGACGTAGTTAATGGTTTGCGATGCTGAGCAGAGAACAGCAAGGAGCCTGCTGGGGAGACAAGGCAAAAACTTAGTTTATTTTATTCCCCCCTTACAAACTCTGTAACCTATAAGCAGAGAGATGTTACCATTCCTCTCTATTCAGATCAAGAAAGGACAGTTTTCCTTTGTCGATCACTGAGTGTAGGATGTAGGTTAAGCCACCTTGTACAGAAATGTTCTATGGGGAAGCAATGGTGGTGATAATCAAATCCCGCTTACAGTATGGAAAAGAGAAGCATATTACAAAAGCCATAATCAAAACTTGTTTTTATAATAAGAGTTGAGTATATGAACAGATTCATCTTCAGGGGAAAAACAGTGTTTGGACTGAGAGCTGGAAGTCATGATTTAGTTTTGGCTCATTTTGGATGAAATACCATTTGGGTCTTGGTCATGTCACTTGCCTCCAAGGCGTAATACTTTTTATATCACAGAATAGTGGTGAGGCGTGAGAGAGGATTTGTGAAGTTTAAGCAATAACATATGTAAGGAAATTTGATTATGAAGTAGTAGTATTTTGATAACAGCTCAGGTCGAATGAGATGCTGGGAATTATGAAAGTCTGTTCTCAGATACTCTCCAGGACTGTGAAATGGAATAAAATTCCTTTCCACTCCCACCTTTGGCCTCTCCAGTCCATTCTTCATACTGAAGCCTCATGTTCCTCTGAAAACATATAAATCTGCTTCTATCTCTTCCAAGACATGATGGACTCAAGTAGCTTCACATTGCTGTTATGATTGGAAACAAGATCCCCAACATGGCAATAGGCCTTTCTACCATCTGGTCCATTCTTGCAACTCCTTATCAGCTCACAGTTTCTTTTCTTCTGTTGTTTGGATTCAACCCACACTGTCTTCTTTCAGGAGCTGACTGACTGCACCATGCCTCTTTCTCACTTAGGTTTTGCATCTTTATTTTATTTTAGCTGAGAAAGCACTATGTTTTCAGCTTCCCAAACTTTAATTTGTCAAGTAGCTTGAATAATGACCTTCTTCCCCCAATAAGACTGTGTCCTAAAATCTCAGGATTTTAAATTTATCATACTTAATCAAAAGGACTTTGCAGATATGATTATGTATAAGTGAAGATTATTCTAGATTATCTTGTTGAGCGTACTGAAATCATGGGGTCCTTAAAAGAGTGGGAAAAAAGGAGAAGCAGTTAGTAGCTGAAGATGTGATAATGGAATAGGAGTTAGAGTTGGAATGTGTGGTAGGTTGACCAATGAGATACTCTTGTACTCAATGGCAGGTTGAAGGCTGAAGCTGCTTTTGAGTATGCAGTCATCAGAAGCTTTCTACAGAAAGAGACTCAAGTAAATCTCTCTTGTGTGAGCAGGACGCAGAGGTGGTAGAAGAGGTGGGGTAGAGGATCTTCAAAGTAGTGGGGATGGCATGGCACATGCTCCCTGGGAGGAGGAGAGAATGTGGTGTGCACAAAGTGATGATTGTGTTTGGAAAGCTCAGTGGTCAGATTATAAAGAGCTTCATGAGCCAGTTTAGAGATTGTAGTCAATGCCAAGTTGTAGAAGGTGGTTGTTGTTTAGTTGTAAAAATGTGTTTCAGATCTGCAAGTCAGATTACAAGTACAGTGCATCTTGATCATTTACCTCTTTGTAGAGGATTTTAATTAAAGAGGGAAATGATGGAACCTGATTTAAGGAAGAAAATTGGGGAAAGATAGAATGACAATTTTAGTATTTGCAAAGATGAAGACTTGGGTCTGAAAGGGACCACAAGGCAGTGGGAATGGAATCAAATCCACAGATCCTAGAGATGTTTAGGAGGTGGCCTCAACAGGACTTTGGTGATGAGGTGGGTAGAGACCAGACAGGATTTATTCTCCATCATTGTCTTGGAAAACTGATAATATAAATAATGATGTTACTCATGAGAAATGGGAAGCAGGGAAGAAATACACTGAAATGAAGTTATGTGTTTGTAGCAATAGATCCTCAAGCTTGTTCTTTCTTTCTTCCTTTCTTCCTTTCTTCCTTTCTTCCTTCCTTCCTTCCTTCCTTCCTTCCTTCCTTCCTTCCTTCCTTCCTTCCTTCCTTCCTTTCTTTCCTTCCTTCCTTCCTCCTTTCTTCCTTCCTTCCTTTCTTTCTTCCTTTCTTTCTTCCTTTCTGTCTTTAAAATTACTGTTTTAATAAGGAGATGGTAACATGAACTGACATGAATTGAACTCTATTGTCAACTAGCTAACCTGGATACAGTTGATAGAGAGGTTCTTGGTTGTAGGTATGATCTGAAGGGAATAGATGCACAGGATGGACATTTAAGAGGATAGAATTCTTGTAACTACTACATCATGCATTTCACCTTGCAAATTTATCTCCAAAGCATAGGATCAAGGCGCACATATATGATGGCTTATTTTTATTTTTAGTTGACAAGTTAAAATTGCATATGTATACTCCTTAACACATTACATATGCATACATATACATGCATTATATATGTATATATACATATATAGGTAATATATATTGTCCCTGAAGACCCCTCATTGTGTTGTTGAAGGTCTGAATAAACTAGTCTCAGACTAGGTTTCTCCTAAGTAGGGGAGAGGGAGGGCTTAGGGAACAGTACTTGCTCCAAACGCTATGTATACACAATTACTAGCTTATCTTGGTGCTGTAAGAAGCCAAGGACAATTTGGGGACTACAAGACCCGTGAGTGCATCTCCTTTCCATCTGTGGCTTGGCGAGGGAGCCATGATTATGGTGAAGAATTGTAGCTGGAAAGGATGATAGAACTTTGTGGCCTGAAGTGAACTATCCGGGAGATGATCACCATTAATTTTTCTCAGCCCTTAAAAACAATGCGTAGAACTTCGTGGTTGGCTTCTCAAGCAGTTCCTGGTTCAGACGCTGCTAAGAGGAACGTGGCTTCTCAGAGCCTGGGGCTCCTAAAGCGACTGAACAAGCTTGGATTTTTTTTATATTGGTTTGAATAAAATTTAAAGATGTATATCATTGGCTTAAAGTCAGTCAGAAGTCGTCCTGCTACGCTGCTTTGTGGAACGTATGACACTTCTATACGACACAGTCTCTGTGTGCCTACCAATATAACATTTACACCTTTAAGTCTATTTAGTGGTCTGTGTAAATGTTCTTAGCTTCATTCAGCCCCTCGGACAATACTTTGCTAAGAAGATGTGAGGAGGGGTGGGGCGGGATGCAAGACACTTTTCTCCCCTCTGGGCCCTGGAAACCAAGCATTGTTGTACAAAAGACAAAACGGAGTACATTGTCTGCAGCTGAAAGGATGGCTGTTTCTCTTGAAGAGCTGTCATGGTGACATATTTCCCCTCATTTACACTGAAAGTGGGACATTTGCCTGTAAGACAGATTGAAAACAATTTATCTAGCATTTTGAAAAAGGAGGGAAATGAACCAAGCTCCCTCCCTTTGCTTCTGCAGCCCTTCTGCGTCTCCCCTCCTCCTTTTGACAGCATACATGTAGGTAAAGACCATTACAACTGTAGGAAGGCTAATTAAAACCAATTATAGCCTGGCTGACCTGTCACCACAAGGAAATTACCAAAAGAACAATGTAGCATATTTAGAAAACAGTTTCTTCTAGAGTAGGGAGTTTACCTAATTTGGTCACATTTTATTTTAGGATCTCAGTACAATGATCACTTAACTGTGAATATTCCTTTGTCTCTTGACTCTTAAATATTTATCTACAGAAGGGCCCTGCTATTAGCAAAACCTAAAAAGAAAACACGTGAAGAAAGCATAAGGGATAAAAGTCAATGTTGCTTTATATTAATTGGAGTAGGATAATTTTTTGAAATGCTCATTTTTAATTTTTATTCTTTCATAAAGTGGTCTGTAGAGTCTTCATGCTCATTAAATAGGTTCTAGATTTTTCTGATCACATTGTGACTAATTTCTTAGGCATATATTTGTGGGATTGACAGCACAAGAGAAAAGTATTGCGACTTTCCACATAAACACTTGAGAATTTTGGGCAGGGCTATCACTGAGCCTCTATGGCAGGTATTACATTTATAAATGCCTTTGAGTCAGTATCTGCGAAAACTCCTTTTCCCTTTAGGGACCAAGTAAGAACAAACTGTTGTGAAAACTCAAAGAAGTGTCATATTCTCTGGGATATGGTTTGAAAAGCTTGATCTTTGGCTAACATATAGTAGTCTATTCAGTTCGCCACTCATCTTGAGCAGAATACAGCCATCATGATAAAATAGTAAGCTAGCCATTGTCCCCCCAAAACACATAGCATCCAGACACACATCACATGTCATCTTTACTAGGAAGGCATCTATCAACACCATTTCACAGACGTATCGGTCTGATGACAAATTGTCTATAGACATTGTAAAAAAAAGGCCTAGGTATTCTAGGAAGACTTTAAGAATGATGATTATCCAAAATTTATCTTGAATCAACTATTCTGACAATATGGGCTCCCCCCAAGCCATTGGATGAAGAATGGTATGAACTCTTGAAGAAGGGGTACACGAGTCAGTCAAGTATTATACTTCTGGGCAGGAGGCCCCTGGGAGTTGCAGGCAGTCCCCATGTTTAGGATTGGCTGCAGTTTGGGGTAAACTTCCTAGAGAAATGAAGTATATATGAGGCATACTGGCGGAGCCTGTCATGAGCATTACGTGTTTTAGAATGTGTGGAGGACCTGCTGGCTTCTGTTTGTTTTGAACAAATCTCACACTAGAGAAGACTGTAGCAAGAAACAACAGTAAAATACAATGAAGTAGGAAAGTAGAGTCATATATAAATTGCAGTGACAAGGCTAACCATAGTTTCTTTCATGAGAAAGTCAGTTAAATATTTTCCAAGGCAATCCAGACAATAACTAGCCAATAATCAGTGCATACATTTCTTTCTATATACATGCATTTTTTCCACAAGTGGCTTACCTCATGTGTTCAACTCAGGAAGCTTTTATCTTTGTGCCTGGTGAAGGACTACGGCTATAACAATTTATTCAAAATGATACCTTCCAACAGCATAAATGGTTGGGCATGCCTGCATACCTGTAATCCTCACTCAGAGAAAAGAAAAGGTGGGAAGATGGTTGTTCAAGACAGCCCCCGGCAAGAACGCAAGACTTTCTGAAAAACAATGAAAGCCAAAAAAGTTGACAGGTAGTGGTTAAAGCGGTTGAGTGCCTGCCTAGCAAGTTGGAGGCCCTTCAGTATTTTCCAAAGACCCCAAAGGATTCCCACAATAACAACAAAAATAACAACAGACTAATCTTTGACTTTTTTTTTTTGTTGGTCATGGGGCCTGAACTCAGGGCCTGGGTGCTGTCCCTGAACTCTTCAGCTCAAGGCTAGCACTCAACCACTTGAACCGCAGCACCACTTCCAGTCTTTTCTGTTTATGTGGTGCTGAGGAATCAAACCCAGGGCTTCATGTATGTGAGGCAAGCACTGTACCACTGAGCCATCTTCCCAGCCCTATAACAACAGACTAGTAACCGTTTATTATTTCAGAGTCTCTTTGGGTTGGGAATCTGGGAATAGCTTTTTTGGATACTTCTGGGTCAAGGTTTTACATGAGGTTGCAGACAAAGTGTTGAGTGGGGCTGTGGTTTCATCTGGAGGATAGACTGGGAGAGAGTTCAGTTTTCTGCTTGCTTCTGTGGTTACTGGCGAGCCACCAATTCTCCCCACACCACTCTCTTCACAGGACCGCTCCATCACAAAACTGGCTTTTCACAGGGCAAGCAGTCCAAGAGCGAGTAAGTTTGTCCCAAGACCGAAGCCACAATTTCTCATAATTGAATTCCTAGAAGTGATATAACATCATTTTTGTCAGTCTATTCATTGAAAAGGACTCATTAAATCTAGGTCTCACTAAAAAAAAAAAAGCAATTAATAGCACAAATACCAGAAGTTGAAGATCACTGGCACTATAGTCTGTCCACAGGATATGTTTCTTAGTTTTTATCTTTGTGTTCATTTCCCTGGCCTCGGCAGTACTTGTGTTTAGAATATTGTGATATCTCTACTGCAGGTGTCAGATAGAAGTCAGTGCAATATGACATCACATCTTATCATCCTGGGCAAGCCTCAGAGTTAGTATTTCTTTCTGGTGACATATCTGTAGGAGGTGAAGCATTCCATCAGGATCAGCAAATGAGGTTGTTGTTACAATTGTCTTTGGCAAAAGCAGAGGCACAATAATATTTATCCATTCATTCCATTCAATGAAGTGTTAAATAAATATGTTTCCATATGTTCCAGAGAGATTAAGAGTAAATTTCACACTATGAGAGTAGGTGGCAAAATATAGATGAGAAGATACAGTACCTGTCTCTTTCCTAACTGTGGGAGCACACTATTTCATCTCCTGGCTTCTCCCTTTCTCTGAGGTCATCAAAGAAGGGCAGGGTTTAATTTGTTAACTTTCAACATCTTCCAGGATAAGGTAAGTAACAGGGGAGAATGAAGAAGACCTGATATAATGAACATGAATGATGGTACTCATGAAATGGAAGAGTATACAAAGCAGCTTAAGGATACTCCAATGAACTGTGTGATGGGAGGATACGGGTACAGTGTGGCCATTGGTCAAAACAGTAGGTGGTCAGTTTGGAATCACCAAACTGCTGAATCCTTTCCAGTTTAAAAAATGTTTCTGCTTTTTTTATGTAAAAATATAAACTAAGGGACATTACTATATGATAGAACATTTTTATTGCATGCATTGAGAAACAATCTTTTTTACAGCATGATTGTTATAGGTAGACGTTAAAAAAAACTCTGCATCTTCCAACACTCTGATTGCTTTAGAGAGCTCTACATTTCTGCTTCAAGGAATCAATAAAAAAAAGTGGTTAATGTGAAAGACACTTCTCATTTCATTTATATTTGACCCTTCATATTGCTGAGAAAATAGCACAGGAACCACAAAATGAGAAATCTAAATGAATCTTGATGCTATCTGATAAGAATCTTCACCACTGCGGGTCATAGATTCAGTGAGAACATCTATCTAATACTTGTTAAAATTAAGTCATAAATTACATTCATAAAGATTTTTATAAATAACCTCACACAGGGTCAGTGTCAACAGAAGAAATTAAAAAAGCAATTGAGAAGTCCTGATGAGTGAGCTCATGGGTCCCGGAACTGACTGTGTGATTGTCAGGACCCAATTTTTACCTAATAAACACACAAATGTCATGGTTAATATTGACACAAGGAAGTTAAGTGGAGATACTCTCTATGATAAAAATGTCATTTTGGAGGAATTGAAATGAAGATCATGAGTTTAAGTACACAGAACACACATGAAATGGAAAAATCTGGGGCATGTGAGTTGTGGAAGTGATCAGTGGAGGTAGGGAACATCTTCAGAAATTTCTAAGAATTTTTATTTTATTCTTTAAATTGGTTTAGGTAGAAAAGACTGCCTTCATGCTGATTTCAGGAAAACCTCTTTATTGTCAATTTCGGAGACAGTACATCAAATACTAGGAAAGTATGTTGTCATCTCTGCTTTTGTATCAGCTGCAGGCTCCTGGCTTCAGGTTTGTCAGGAAGGACAGTACACAATGTGAACCTAGTTCATTGCATTTCAGGACCAGTGTTTTCTAGTCATCCTGGACACTGGCTCTTGCTAAACTGAATCAGCCATTGTGTTAGTGGTTTAGGCTGATGCTGGCAAGGAGATTCTTAGTATGAATTCCTTATCATTCAGCTTGCTGTGGTCCTTTTGCTCTGACAAGCTAGGAATTGTAGGTAGGTGAAAAGTCCTTCCTGGAAATCCCCGGCCCTTGAGTACCAAAGACCAAAGAAACTAGATAGACGGAAAGACTCAAAGATGGCTTCAAGCTTCTGGAGCTAAGGGACTGTTTCAAGACTGTAGAAGCTAGAGACTAATGGTTTTAGGCACTCAGTTTGGAGATGTTCACTTCAGGCTTTAATCACCACCTGCTCTAGCATGTGGCAGCTATTATAATTCTCAGTTTCCATAATCAGTGGGCAGTGGCATCAGACAGCAGTAGCCGAGCAGGTTCTGGTTTCATAGGCTTCGTACAGTCATAGTGTGCTGGGACCTTCAGCCTTATAGCAATACATTTTACAGCTTTCTGCCTAGAATGCCAGGATCTTCAGCCCTCAATAGTGGCAAGTGTTACTAGTTATTGAGCCTAGGGTGTCTGACACCTTTGAGCCTTAATGCTTGGTAGCTCCCTGGAGTTCTTCTCCTGACAAAGTCCTGGAATTTCTCTTCTTTAGCTCTTCAAAGAACTCTTTCTTCAGCCTTGGCTCTCTATCCTCTCTTAACCTTTCTTCTACTTCCTCATTGTCTACCTCCACCACCACTATTGTCTCAGCCCATTCTACCAGTGATAAAGATAAAAAATAGTCAAGAAAAAACCCGCTGTTGTGAATTTGAACAACTAACAGTTTAGCACAATGAATACCAGGAAGCTCGAACAGGTGTTGTGTGAGGGGAAGGAGAAGGAGAGTGAGGACAGGTAGATGAGTGGAGAGAGAAAATCTGGGGAAATGCAATGTGGCTATGTGAAAATGGAACTAGGTCGATTGAGGAGATGAATGGGGATGAAAGAGATGGGGGAGAATGATGAAAGGGTAACATTGACCGAGATGCATTATACTCACAAACTGACATGGTGACTTGAGATCCAGTTGTACAACTACTTAAAGATATCAAATAATAAATAGGAAGGAAAATAAAGAAAAGCCGACCAAAGAGAATCAGTTTATTGGGCCTAATATTGTAACACCAGGGGAGCGCAGAAGAGTGTATGCTCTGCTAACTAAAAAAAATGTGCTGAACAGCCTGCTTATATAGCCAGAAAGAGGAGTGACAAGAAGTCTACATCAATCATGGCAGACCTTTATTTAAGTGAAAGACTGTGCTTCAATCCTGGCATAATACCTTACACAACTAACAGACAATATTTGTATGAATCATAGGCCTCTGTTGGGTCGTCAGAGGAAATATTTCCCCTCTGGCTTGGGTGAAAATGGTTATAGGGTCAGTTAGAGTTTGCCATGGCTTGAGTAGATAAAAAGTCTAGCACTGTCTGTTTGAAACAGTTGTGTCTGTGAGTGCCTTCTGGAATTCAAGCTATGCTTCAGCAGCAAGCATCCATGGTTGTCCTGTAGCCACTTCAAGGCATTTGTGGGATAGTCAAAGTAGCAGGTTTTGGCATGAAGGCAATCCAGCCAGCTTCCTGGCTGATTGTCATACATTCACAGAAGCCTTGGTACCAGGGAAGAGCCTAACAGTTTCCAATTAGGAGACAAATAGTACTGATCACCAACATATTGCTTATTTAAGGACAAAGAAGTATTAAAAAAGGGTGCTAATAACCAAAACTTAGCAGTAATTTTACAGTGGTCTAACAATGCTTAACTTCTCCCTTCAATCTAGCTCAGATTTGTGCATTGTTATCATCTGAGTTTGACTCCTGTCTAGGTCACCTATCGATTAGCATTGTGACCTTGGGAAAGTTGCTTAACCTCTCTCTCTCTCTCTCTCAATCCCTCTCTGGCTTCCTCATTTTCTCATTTTTCAAATGAGGCTAATTCTACCATATGGGATTAAAGATTAAATTAGTTGATATAGGGACACTCTGAACTGCATGAGATTCATGCTTAATCAACTTGAGTCATTACTGTGAGGGTTGGTTTCCCCTAATGTCTCTGCCAGCCTGTAGTTATCACACCTGCTACGATTACTGTAGTGGTTCAGTCTCACAGGTTCATGTTTTTTTTTTTTTTTACTGGTCCTGTTGCATAATCATGGGTCTTTTCATTGTTTATTTTTGTTTTGATTTTTTTAAAGAACTCTGCAGCAGCCAATTTCTGGTACCAAACAAACGTATGTCAGTGTTCCTATTTGTGCTTAGGAAAGGTTCTGACTAGTCACTTCCTTCAAAGTCATACATGGGTGATATTTTCTTATAGATGGAAGATAACAGACATGCTTACCTGGGAGGAAAGCTCTAGGCATGCTTTCATGGGTAGCCCTTTGCAGGAGAGACTGACTTGGATCATAGTATTGAAGATTCTACAGCACAGCTTCTTCTTCCTCCCCTCTCTCTATCTGTCCTAGAGAATAACACTCATTTCTTGTTTTACATTTAACTCATGTTTACTGTCTTTCCAAGATATTTCAGAGTCGTTGTTTTCATGGAGAATTGACTGCTTTCTCTTTAGTGTTTCCACTATATTCTCAACAGCACTTACCTTGATTCATGGCATTTCAATACAATTATGTTTTCGTCCATGTCTACTATCAACAAGTCCTTGAGTCCCTCAAGGGAAGTGTCTCTAGTACAAAAATATACTTCATAGAGAAGATGTCCTTAAAATGAATTTTTTTTGAGACTGGATTGTCCAGTTAATTCTGAAACTCTTGATCCTCCTATCACAGCCTCCTGATTGCTGGGTTTGCAAAGGTATCAGTGCAACTGAGGAAAATGCTTCCTGGGTGAGGCTAAGAAGCTAGTGGGCTTCCAAGAAAATGGCTCTGTTGGTGAAAAGTCTTGATGGAGAAACATTTGTTTCTTCAAATTGGATCAAGTTATGTTCAGCCATTAATTTAAAAACAAGTTGTTTTAATTGACACAAAATAATTGTACATATTTATGTGGTACAAAGTTACAGTTCAATAAATGTGTAAAATGTATAATGACCAGGTCACCACAACTGGTCTATCCATCACCCCAGACATTTATCATTTCTTTTTTTTTAATTTTATTTTATTTTATTTGTGAACATACTGTACAGAGGGGTTACAATTGCATGGGCAGGATAATGCGTACATTTCTTACCAAGCATTGCA
>NW_012267224.1:4952517-4961201 GCF_000151885.1 Dipodomys ordii
CTCGCCCGCTGCGTCTGGCTCCTTCGTCCTGGACTCTCTGTGTGAGCGCTCAGGTATCGCCCGGCTGCGGTCTCCACCGCGACCCTGCCGCCGCCGCCAGCGGTGGCTGCAGGCTAGTGCTCAGATGTGTATTCTTGCCTTGGCTTTCTCTCACTTGTCTAACTCTCTGTCCTGTGATGGCACACTTGGTGTGTTTCTCTGGCTTAGGACTGTTCACTGGAACTCTAAAACTGCTTTCTATGCGAGAGCTTGTTCAGATTCCAGCTTCTCCTCCGCCATCTTGTCACCTCCTCCATTTATCATTTCTTTGTGTTGGGAACTTTCAAAATTCTTTCTAGCAGTGATTTTGATTGTTGTCAATGATAAATTTCTCTTTTCATGAGAGAGGAGTATGTAAATATCAAGAGAGTAATTCCTAGAAAGGTGGTCATCACCTGTTCTTATTGACACTTTTAACAATATTTAAAATGGTATCAACCTCAAGTATAAAATCACATGACCATCCAACAGTTGCACAAATATAGAAGACTGTCGGGGTCTGCTGTGAAATTACTAAAAGTTTTCACTTTGATATGTTGGACTCCTTAGCCAGGAGGGTTTGGGTTCTATGCTGTAAACGGATCTAGTCCATTCCTGAGTCTCACATTTGAACTAATATTTCAATTTGGGTAGGTCTTGCCCACTTGGTAAGCACAGCTCAGCTCCTTCAGCTCCTCCTCCTCCTCCTCCTCCTCCTCTTGCTGCTCCTCCTTTTTCTTCTTCTTTCTCTGGTCATGGGGCTTAAACTTAGGTCTGGGAGCTGTCCCTGAGCTCTTTTGCTCAAGGCTAGTGCTCTACCACTTTGAACCACAACTCCCCTTCCGGTTTTTTCTATTTTTTTTATTGTGAAAATACTGTACAGAGGGGTTACAATTACATGGGCAAGATAATGAGTACATTTCTTTTTATTTTTTATTTTTTGGGTCCAGTCGTGGGGCCTGAACTCTGGGCCTGCGTGCTGTCCCTCAGCTCTTCAGCTCAAGGCTAGCACTCTACCACTTGAGCCACAGCACCACTTCCAGCTTTTTTTTTTTCTGCTTATATGGTGCTGAGGAATCAAACCCAGGGCCTCATGCATGCAAGGCAAGCGCTCTACCACTGAGCCACCTTCCCAGCCCCTGAGTACATTTCTTATCAAGCATTGTTGCTGCCTCCTTTGTTTCCCCTTCCCATCCCTTTCCATCCTCCTCCGGCCCCCCCCCAGTCCTCCTCCCCCCTCCCCCCACCAAAGTTGTAAAGTTCGTTTTTGACATAACGACTTGTACATCTCATTGTTGCAATGGGTCCACCTGTATCCCTATTTAAACGATTTGTTTTTTCCCTTCCCCTCCACAAATTATACCAACCTCAAATACAGTGAAAGCAGGGATTATACCATGGGGGAGGGTTTTTTTGATGGTTAATTGGAGATAAGAGTGTCACAGACTTTCAGGCCTGGGCTGGCTTTGAACTGTGATCCTCAGATCTCAGCCACCTGAGTAGCTAGGATTACAGGCATGAGCCACCAGCGCTCAGAAGATGTTCATTCTTCTATGTTATCTGATTTAATAATATTGAACATAGCATCACATTTCAATGGCCACAGCTATGTTTGTGTAAAATTATTATTACATGATTTTTTAAATGTTAAATCACAGGGATTCCTTTTAATGATTCTTCTGAATAACCTGGAATGTACTTAGCCATCTTATACATTCTTAGCATCTTCTAAAGTGACTGTGATTACTAACGTCCAGTTTGACCTAGGACTTTGAGGTGGTTTACTATTCAAGTGTCTTTCTTTCTACCCTGTCTTCTATTGTCACACATGTCTCCTCATTATTGTGGCTGAGGTCAAAACTATCTGCTAAGATATCTGTACAATATGCTAGTTGAAGATAAAATGCTTGGACCTTTGTTAATTAATTATTTCATGCTAGCCACATGTGGTAATACAGTTTTAGTCCAGACGTGGCATCTAACCAAGCAACAGTTCAGGGAAAGCTCTCACTGTTTAAAGGGAGCAAGATTACAGCAAGGGCAAGAGAAGGCCGTGTGATGTCACAGAGAATAAGGATTGGAGTGAAGCACACCTGGAATTCCAGACCTTCCATTTATAAAGTCCATTGCTAAGAGAAATTAGACATGTTACCTTAAGCTCTCATAATAGACCTGAGATATAGTATCATCAGATTGCTGTGAATATTAAGTGTGAATTTTCAAATTCAACACATTATTACACTGCATTCTACAGCATTCAGAGCCTTCAGCTGATTGTACAAATGAGAAAATTGAGGCTTCCTCAGAGGGGAGAAGGGCTTGCATATTATGTATTAGGAAATGTAACTTTAGAATATACTCAGACCTCTTTAAATACTGCTGATAATAACCCCATATCGCCAAGAATGCCTTTAAAGGACTAGGAGCTCTTACGAGTGCCAGGCACTGCGGCAGCCTCAGGAAATGGGCAGGTGAACAGAGAGCATCATAGACTTTTAACTTTAGATGTGAGGACAGACACTAAATAATTATGATGACATTACAGTTAGGAGAGGAGTTAGAGCAAGCGGCAAACAATTGCCTAATGTGTGAGTCTCTGGGTTCCATCCTTAGTCCTGGAGGTGGGGCAAGAGAGAAAAAAAGGAAAGAGGGAGGAAGCGGAGAAAGGAGAGAGAAGAGAATGTGTGGAGACACAGCTTTTAAAGGTAATTACAATAGGAAGAATAATGTAAATAGATTTTTTATGATAATCCATGCAAGGCTATAACATTTCAGCAGAGTAGACCAGTTTGGGTCTAAAAGAAGAAACTGCATATTTTCTGTAAATTGGCATTTCAATTATTGACCTGTGTTATTAAATTAATACTTTTTTTTGTCTGTGTGAGGCTTGAACTCTGGGCCTGGGCACTCTCCCTCAGCTCTTCAGCTCAAGGCTAGCGCTCTACCATTTGAGCCACAGCGCTGCTTCCGGCTTTTTCTGCTTATGTGGTGCTGAGGAATCAAACCCAGGGCCTCATGCATGTAAGGCAAGCACTCTACCACTCTACCTTCCCAGTCCATGTATTTTGATTTTGATACCAACTTCACTTGATTCTGGGCAATACCATTTTTTTTGTGTGTATCAGTTGTGGGGCTTGAACTCTGGGCCTGAGCGCTGTTCCTCAGCTCTTTAGCTCAAGGCGAATCGTCTACCACTTGAGCTACGGCACCACTTCCGGTTTTCTGGTGGCTTATTGGAGATAAGAGTTTCATGGACTTTCCTGCCTGGGCTGGCTTTGAACCGTGATCCTCAGATCTCAGCCTCCTGAGTAGTTAAGATTATAGACGTGAGCCACCGACGCCCTGCTTGGGCAATACCATTTCTGATAGGAGGTAGTTGTCTTGGGCTTCAACTAGTGATTCCTTTCAGCCTCTCTCACTGGTTTTGGGACGGGTTTACTGTTTGTTCTTTTTATATTCCTCTTCTTCTTCTTCTTTTTTTTAATCTTCTTGATTTGTGCTTGTGCATTAAAACTGAAAATGGGAGACTATGAAAAGATACTTTCCATTTTCAAGAATGCTAGATGTATTGCCCAGTGGTTCTGTGAGATGCAGAGCAAATTTAAATTGCATCTCTTATTTGACACAACTGCCTGTGAATGTAAGAAAATATCGTCCATTTATTAAGCAAACCATGTGAAAATGCAGGGCATGTGTGTGAAAGCTTATTATAGTACAAAGGCAATTGCGCTTTGTTTACTTGGTTTGTGGCTAAGTCATTATAATGATTCTTTTCCAGAAAATAAAAGTACATAGACCGAGATGTCTTTGGCAGAATAATTGCTTCCATTTTATTTAAAGATAATGTAAATGTTAAAACCATCAGTGCAGTGGACATTGCTTATTTTGGGCTGTCCAGTATTCATTTGTCCTACTTTTAGAAACCTTATTCCAGAAGTTAGTGTTATTGGGTTGGCTTATGTAATACCGATGGTTCTAATAAGTAAATGGCAAATTTTTAATGTTTGAGGTTAATAAAAATATATTTCTAGCTTATATGACAGTCTAGTGTGCGAGGTCCCAGAATGATAGTTTCTGCTTATTCATTCTGAGATCCCTGATTTCTTCACCTTTTCTCTACCTACTTCTAAATTTTTAATATTTTCACTAAACTGCTAGATAGAAAAAGACAGATAGGATCCAGTGATAGAAGTAGCCATAGGCAAGGCTTTCATTCCATTGGCCCAAGTTCAATCACGTGACCACACCTGGCTGCAAGGGAAGCTAGGAAATGCATTCTAGGTGATGGGGATGGTTGTAAAAAAGTCCTATGTGCTGTAGATATCTACCTCTCTCTTACATTTCAGAGGGTGCTAAAAAACAATGAACCCACGTGACTCTGTCCTCACCGAATCTGCTTAGAAATGGGTCACATGGAACTCAGATTTGTTGGGGTGACATATTCTTCCTGGCTGGATATAAGCATGGGAATATGTAGTTGTATTTCACACTTCTTCAAATGGTGATGAGAAGTGAGAGGAGGTTCCTCAGAAATGGAGGTCAACACCTAAAAATAAACCCAGAAAGAGAAACAGAGGGACAGATTCTAATCATTGTTTTTAGTGTTGGATCAAGCTAACTCTAAAGCCATAGCTAGTTTTCTCGTCAGAATCCTTTTTTTTTTTGTTGTTGTTGCTGTTTTCAAAATTCACTTTAACTTAGAGTTTCTGTTCTTGAAAACTCACAGCCTGACAAACAGCAGTGCAAGTATAAAATTTCTCAGAGACTTTGGGAATATATTATTTAATTGATTATTTGATGAATTATTTAACTAGAGGAAAAGACTATTTCTCAATTTAATGAATTGCAGTCACATGTAATTCCACGTGTACTGGTTCATCAGGATTTTTATGTGGTGCACGTATTAGGCTTCCTAAACCCCATTTGGGGCAGTTCCTGTTATAAACACTGAATCTCTTACTGTGCACTTCCTTGACTTTCTCAACATTGTTAATATTGATCATTTCAGTGTTTAAAATCAGGACAGGGATCAAAATGCTCCCTGTGGTTACATATGCATAAGTGATAGCACTTGGTATTTCCATGAGGCACTTTCTGATGATAATTGTTGCAATGGTACATCCAAATGTGCTTTTCAATGTCCGGTAAGAGACAGCACTTCAAAATACATGGTGTCATGATAAAAAGGAGGACTTACAGGATTTCCTTGGGTCTGAAGAGTAAGCACCCAGACAGAGGAGGCAGGACTGCTTCGATTAGGATATCAATTTAGTTTTAACAAAAATAGATTTAAAAATGAAATAGAAGTTTATTTCTCTAAGAAATGTTTGTGTTGGTATTATAACTGCTCCGAGAAGTCTTCAGACTCCAAGCTCCTCCCTATTCTTGCTTTTCTGTCACTAGAATCTATCTTATTCAGCTGATCTCAAATAGCCTATCACCAAGTCTGAATTTCAGCTGGGGTTAAAATGGATAGGGGACAAGGGAGAGAGGATTAGTTGGAACAGGCTAGATAAATGATACAGTCTAGCATAACTCATCACCTTCTAATGTTGGTCATTTACATTTTACTCCTTCTACATGTTTATTACCAATGGGTTCTCCCATGTTACTGTTTTGAGTGTCTGCCAGTCTTGGGGCTTGCACTCAGGGCCTAGGTACTGTTCCTGAGCTTTTGTGCTGAAGGCTAATGCTCTACCTCTTGAGCCACAGTTCCATTTCTGGTTTATTTTTTGGTGGTTAACTGGAAATGAGAGTCACATGGATTGTTATGATCAAGGCTGGCTTTGAACTGTGACTCTTAGATCTCAACCTCCTGAGTCACTAGGATTATAGGTGTGAGCCACTGACACTGGCTCCATGTTACTTTTACTCCGTGATAACCAGTTGATAAACCATCACTATCTGGAGTGTTTCTTGAGCCTGTGGAGGAGAGAATGGAAGGAGGGAGGGTCTTGTCCCAGTAGTTAAATGATTTGCCCTTCTCTTATTGGCCAGATCCAATCACATGACCACTCCTAACTTCAAGTTATCATGAGTACAGTCCTCCAGTGGATGTATCTGAATGGCTGTGACAGTGAACACAGAGAGCACACTCCTTTGAAGCACATGAAAAGTAAAACTTAGAAGTTGCAAACATCAGTTCTTTTTACATAATACAAGTCAGAATGTAGGCAGATGGTTTTGCCATGCCAAAAAAGAAGCTGGTAAGTATAATATCCATTCTTGTTGCAGTGATTATGATTTCTAATGTTTCCTTTTGCCTCTAAGAGTTTCTGTAAGTTTACTTACATTAGTCACTTGTTTCTTACTGTTTACTTTTTCCAGTATTGGGTTTGGCATGTAATCCTTTCCTGGCCTGATTATTCCAATTTGCATCTGATTTTTATACTGTTGTTTCATAGTGTTTGGGGGTGCTTTGTTTCTTTGTGCTAGTCCTGGGGCTTGAACTCAGTCAGGGATAGTTGCTGTCCTTTAGTTTTTTTATTCAAGGTTGGGACTCTACCACTTGAGCCATAATTCCACTTTCTGCTCTTTGGTGGTTAACTGGAGATAAGTCTCTCTGACTTTCCAGCCCAGGGTTGGTTTCAAAGCCCTATGCTCAGATTTCAGCCTAAGTAGCAAGACTCACAGGTGTGAGCCACTGAGGCCTAGCCAGAGTTTGTTTTTCTTGTTTTGTAGCACATCTTATACTTGTGGTTGAAATCAGATGGTTTACCATTGACACCAGCTGTGAGCACTTGAGGCAGGTTTGTATCCAAGGTTGTTTATTGAAGCATCTTAAGAAGCACCTTCATTTTGTAGGTCTTTTTTGTGGTCTCCTTAAACAGAAGCCTCTGTGATGTGGTGGGGAGATGTGAAAAAGGAAAGCTTTCCATTTTCCTATGAGTTACCCTCCACTAGTCTATCTTTAATAAGAGGTATCCTTGAGTTGTGACCTTTGCAGTGTGACCTTCAACATTTTGTTTTCCTTATGGAGGTAAGGCAAGACTAGAAGGTTGAATATTTCCAATTTATGCATGCATTAGGCTTTTATGGTTAGGTCAACACATCAGAGAAAGGCTTGAACATCTCTCAGAGTGTTCCTTCTTCCCCTCTTCCGGCTAGAAGTGCAAGGGAGTTTTCTCTGATCTTCACAGGAGAAGTTGGTGAGTCCTGGCAGAGGAAAGCTCACAAAAGCACGGGCGTTCTCTTTAAGACTGGGAAACTTGGATGTTTACCTCTTAAGCTCATTCATAATCAGCTTCTAGAAGTTTACCAATCTCATCTCAACGTTGTCTTCCCGTTCTGGGACCCTGCAGCTTCGGCTCTTGTGAGCTTTGCTTCTCTCTACTTGGCATTTTCTAGTTTTTAAGCCATTGATTTTTTTCCCTGTGACCTCAATTCTGTGATGGATGGAAGAAGAGCTGTTTGGTTTTTAACTTGTTCAACTCTTTTTTTTTAATTCCTATTTTTTTTGGTGAGGATTTCCAAGTCATTTGTATGTCAGAGTGGAATCCTTGCCGGGATAGTCATGTGAGTTGATTCATGTGGTCTTTATTATGGGTGTCCAGCTAACAAGGTTTGATTACTGAATAGTAAGGAGGAGAGAATGGGTATTGAAAAGCAATCAACATCAATGCCAAGGCAGCCACAGGTGTGACTACTTCAGGTCTTAGGTGTCTGCGAAGAGCCTACAAACCTGTCTTTTAGAGAACAAGTCAGCCTTTGGAAGTTTTGAAGCTGAGAGTCCAGATGCTCATTTGTCGCTGTGCTGGTAA
Organism: Dipodomys ordii; assembly: GCF_000151885.1. Lineage (NCBI taxonomy): Eukaryota > Metazoa > Chordata > Mammalia > Rodentia > Heteromyidae > Dipodomys > Dipodomys ordii. Next base: position 4,960,296 of record NW_012267224.1, read on the forward strand.
AGTGACAATTTTTTTGTCCTTTATTTCTCTGGCTGCAGCCCTGGAGAGTCACTGGCGGTATAAAGGAGTCCAGGTGAGCAAGAAACAGCTGAACTTCCTTGACCTTATGGGTGGACCGGGAGACATTACTTGGATGAGATGTGGGGTCTTAATACTATCATGAAAAAATAATATTTTATTTATTTTGGGCTGCCAATTGCGTATCTGTTCTCTCCTCTTTTCTTTAAACAGAGTGTCATTTTTACCTATCAGACCCTACCTTAAAAAATATCTTAAATTGCCTTTTTTGAAGCTAAGTTTATAGTGCTAAATTTACAGGGAAAAGTTTTGAGCAGAGGGATTGAGTTGTGTCTCTGGTGGATATTTTAAAGCAATACTTTCTCTTCCTTTTCCTCTGTCGAATTCTTTGACAACTAGATCTCCTCCAGCCATTTTGAACCACAAGGACAGGGTTAGCGGAGCAATGAGGTAAGAAAAAACCAAAACAAACAAAAAACCCCCCAGAGAACCTGTAGCGCATGAAGCTGTCAGGACATTTTATCCAAATAGTAGTTTTTAAGTAAGAGATATAAAGGAACTCCTATTTTTTTCAAGGCCTTCTGTTTCTTCTGGCAAACTTAGAGTCCTAACTTATATAAAAGTTGCCCAAGATTATAGGCAGGGAAGAGAAAAATGGTCTTATGGGGTGGGTTTGCAGGCTGCAGTAAGGAAGAATAATCTTTATTTCTGTAGAGTTTAGCTCATTCACAAAGCCAATTACGAAACTGGCTCTCAGCTGAGCAAGTTCTTCTTTTTTTCCTTTTTTTAATTGTGAAAATACTGTACAGAGGGGTTACAATTACATGGGCAAGATAATGAGTACATTTCTTATCAAGCATTGTAGCCTCCTCCTTTGCTTCCCCTTCC
>NW_012267224.1:4962176-4998154 GCF_000151885.1 Dipodomys ordii
TTTCCTCTTCAGAGAAGTTTCTCTTTAAGTCTTTAGCCCACTTATTTACTGGGCAGTTGTTTCTTTGAAGATTTGTTGTTGGGGGATTTAATTTTTTAAGTTCCAGGTATATTTTCGATTTGACACCCGTCTGTTGTATGGCTAGTAAAGATCTTCTCCCAATCTGTGGGCTTTCTATTGATCTTGCTAGCTATGTCCTTTACCATGCAGAAGCTCTGCAGCTGAGCAAGTTCTTACCCTACAAAACAAGAAATGAGGAGGGAGGCCATGTCAGGTCAGTTACTTTGAGAAAGAGACACTGACATGAAATTAAATACGTAATGAATTTATTGAGACAGTGATTCTTGCAGCTGGAATTAACTCTTAAGGGAATCCTGGGTCTCCAAGACATAGGGCAGCCTTAGTGTCCCAGCTATATTCAACCACTAGCTAGGGATGGCCTAGTCAGGGCATAGCCTCCGTGCAAATCCTGTGGAGAATTTCAGAGCTTCGCAGCCAATCATAGGCTGGGTGAGATGTGAAGTGCATTCTTAAAATCATCACAAAGGCTGCCAGGAAGCAGCAGGTACCTAGCTGTGTGCAGTGGGTTCTACCTAAGGGGAATGGGCTCACAGCTGTCTGGAGCAGTATCTGGAGCACTTTCTCATCAGGATTAAGTGCTGCTAGGAGGATTCCTGGCAGGAGAGTAAGGAAGCACCTCAGGAATGTGAATGCAGGAGCTGTCTCAAAGGAAGCATTGATGTGGATGAAAACCGACCATGTGCACCTAAGCAGAAGCCACCATCTACCCAGCATCAGTTGTAGCACAACAGCTTCTGTTTCACCAAAGCAACTCCAGCCATCGAGTTTGTCCTTTAAATATGGAAAGGGAAGATCTCTGAAATGATACAGGCAGAATGGCTGTACAGGTCATCGTAAAGCCAGAGGCTGGAGGCTCCTGCCTGTAATCGTAGCTACTCAGGAGGCTGACACCTGGAGGAAATTGCAATTCAAAGCCAGCCTAGACAGAAAAGTCTATGAGACACCATCTCCAGAATAACCAGCAAAAAGCTAGGCTGTAGGCATGGCTCAAGTGGTAGAGTGCCATATGTGAGCAAGTATGTTGGGCAAGCTGGAAGCTCGGAGTTCAAACCCTGGCACCTGTAGAAGGAAAAATAGAAGTCATTGTAGACCTTTTCCAAAGTGTCATGCACATAACAGTGATAATGTGTGATGTGACATTAAAATTAATGCAAAAATTACTTAATAGTAATCAACAAATTTATTAATTAAATTATTAAATGTATTATGAAATTATAAATTTAATGCCTGTACAGTGATTTTCAAAGTTCATGGATAATGACGTATGGTGATTTTTTATTTGCCTTTTTTATTTTTTATTTTATATAATTTTTATTTATATAATTTGTTATTTACCTTTACATTTTAAAATAGATTTTATTTCAGAGGGCAGTTTTAGATTCAAGAAATAATTGAAAGTACAGAGATTTCACACATTCTTTCTACCCCCACACAAACACAACCTCTCTTATTGTCATTTAATTTTTAACATGTAAACTTTAAATCCAAATGAAATATTACATACAAGACTTGGGAATATGACAAAAACTTACCGGGCAATAAAACATTACCTACCCGTAGACTCCCACAGCTGGGCCAGTTGACCAGGCAACAGAATCCGGATCTTCGGACTCTTCCCAAGACCTCTATTGTCTCTCTGAGAATGACTGGGCTTTAGATGAGGAAATCTGACCATGCTGTGACTGACTAGGGTGGGGTGGGGGGAATATGTTCTTTACAGAAGTCCTGATCGTGATTCTGTGTGCATGTTCAAGTGAATCAAATGTGCAGGGAAGGTGGGCTTCCAGTAGTATTCACAGCAAGGCTGACAGTGGACTTCCTCGGGCTGCAAGGGTAGTAGAACCTATTTTTCTAGAAGTTCTGGATGGGCCTAGTGGGCATGGAGGAAATAGAAAACGTGAGAATGATGGATGGAATCTGGTCTGTTTTCCAAAGTGCACTTGAAATCGTCAAAGATGATGAAGAGTGTAGCTATTTTAAGAACATGACCACTTCTAACAGGGGCCATCAAAATGATGGAAAGTTTGAAAGGCTTATTTGGGGTTTCTACTTGAAACCATATGAATGTAGATAGAACATTTAAACTACATTTAGTGGACAGAAGTCATATGTTCTTTATTTCCTATGCAAACAGTCATGCAAAAGATTTGTTTTTCTTGGAGAAGGAAGTATTGGATGTCTGATGTGATTATTCATCAACAAGTAGAAATTGGCAGCCTGGGAGCCTTTTTTCTTTGCTCTATATGTTTTCCCTTCTTTTACTCCATGAAACAAAAAGATCTCAACTTCCATGAGAAATGTCTGGATTGTATGATATAGGAATCAGCAGACAGAGTGGAGGAGACAGGGAGGTGACAATAGAGCAGCTAAAGCACCAGACTTGGATGTGGGATCCTTATGCTATACAGAGTGCTTCCAGCCTGGTGATTCCTTCTCTGTTAACGAATAGAGAGAATGAGATGCTTATGATGTGTATGAAGTCCTTATACTTAGCTATGTTAAGACAAGAGATGTGCTTAGGTATCCTGCCAAACAAATGGTGTTGAGAGAGTACCAGTTCTCAGATACTCAGCCACTTGTTTCAGTTAGTACCTCTTATGTTTCATCAAGAGCTCTAATTCTAAGTTATTATATCTACTAAAACATTTGTCCTATTGCAGATATTTATGAGTATCTTAGATATATGTTTACCATAATTAGTAGGAGTTGACTCAAATATATATTTTGGATTATGATAGTCACATAATATTCTCATATAATTTGTCAATTTCTTTACAGTTGAGGGTTACGGACAGTTATACAATAAATTGAAAAAAAATGCACTTCAGGGGGTAAGGAAGAAACACTAGATGAGACACCATAAATTCTGGGTTCTACATTCATTCTATTAAAAAACGGATGATGTGGGCTGGGAAGGTGGCTCAGTGGTAGAGCGCTTGCCTTGCATGCATGAAGCCCTGGGTTCAATTCCTTAGCACCACATAAGCAGAAAAAAAAGCCAGAAATGGCGCTGTGGCTCAAGTGGTAGAGCACTGGTCTTGAGCTGAAGAGCTGAGGGACAGCGCCCAGGCCCAGAGTTCAGGCCCCATGACCGGATCCCCCGCTCCTCCCCCCCAAAAAAACAATGGATGTTGTAATGAACAATTACAACATGATTATAATATGCTGGGTAGTTTATAGTATTTATCTTATTTAATTCTTGCCATGGAACTATATGGAAATATAGTAAAAATGTAGTATGAATATACATATACATACACACATATATATACATATATATTATATGGAACTTCAGTAGAAAGAAAGGTGCCTCCTTGCCTCCCATGTTTCTGTACTTGTTTTCTCTATGTTTGCCACCCCTCCACTGCTGGATCCCACTGAGGGGAGAAAGTACACAACTCGTTCTCACCCATGGATGGAACACAAATGACCATTCACTTCCAGTGCAAGGAGAATGACAGCTCCTGTGCATTCTCTTCTCTATCCACTACCTGAAAGCTGGTGACCCTGGGGAGGGTGGAAAGGGGGAGCATGGCAGCTGCAATCTTGTCTGTTTTTCATGGTCTGTCTCCACATTGTCAGTGATACCTGGAAAGGAGCTGCTTTGGGGACCTTAGAAAATGGCAGAGCCATATGAGAAAAGTTTGTCACTTATTGGTCTAATTTTTAGACCAATAAGTGATTGGGTACCCTATTACAGAAGAACAAAACTGGGATTTGATTAGGTAGTTAGCATGCCTTCATTATGATTAAGTGCATGGCAAACAGTATTTCAGCTCTCTAAGTTTTAAGTCTTCTATGAGCAGGGAAGGGTAAGGTGATTAGTGAGTTCACACATAGAAAAGGCCTAGAGAGATCACAGCACAAAAGAACTCAAAATGATATGAAGTGTGTGTGTGTTGTGTGTGTGTACACACACATAGATATATTTGGAACTTTGGGCACATATTTGGAACTTTGTCATGTTGAAGCTGAGAATCTCTTCACTCAAGCGTTCCTGTTCAGTGGCATTGTTGGATAAGATTTGACCCGTTGGATGAACTATGCTTTCCATCCAAGGAGACTGTCTGGAGATGAATTTTCTCTCTTGTTTCTAAGTGACTATGAGTGGGGAGGGGTTTCATGGCAGCATCTGCTAGTGACTGTGAGGGAAAGTGTGTTCCTTCCTCATGAGGAGGGCAAGGCAGCCAGGCCTAGGGTGGAAGGTTCCGGGGGAGAAAGCGTGCACTACTGCTCCGCTTTCAAGCTTCAGGACAATCCAGTCAAGATCCCAACTCCGAAATTAAGATCGCTCAGAATTTTAATACAGATACAAATCTTTTTAGATAACATGATATGGAGGAGCAAAAACCAGAATAGAAGGCTTTTGAGCCTTTAATTTATCTATGATTTGGACTGCAGTATACCTAATGATTTCTCCGAGTCTCAATTTTCTTATCTATAGATTGGGGATAACATGGAGTTGGCCTGGCTTCCTGGAATGATTTTAGAAGGCAATGGCCCCCAGCCACATGATCTTTAGGTGCTGCGACACTGAACTCCGCTAAGTCCCGATGGCATCCTAGTGACTCAGTTACATTTGTAGCCCAAAGAAAATTTTAGCACAGACAAAAAGAAAAACTTACTTTTCAATATCAAGAAGAAACAGAGTGTCTGGTGATCAGTAGTGCTAAATGATAGTTGATGACTGTGTGTCTGTTTTTTGTTGTTCTCCTTTCAATGTTACTCTTTCTACACCCTGGATAGACAAATGGATGACACAAATGATGCCCCGTGAACTTAACTGGAAAGCACAGGAAAGATGGGGAAAACCACTGATTACTTAATTAGTTGTTTGCTTGTTGGCTAGTTCAACCTGTTAAATGTGGTGGGTCGTGGGTGTACAACATTGGGAAAGGATTCAGTCTTGGCCTCGCTTTCAAGTTGCTCCCAATACACTGAGGAAAGCAGATACTCAAGTGAATATTTCACAACAGAGGTGATGATAGAATTCAGTGAAAGGTACTCTGGCAGTGCAGAAGAGGAGTATGGAATGTGTCTGTGGGTTGGATGTGAGGATCAGGTTCAGCTACTTGCCAGAAGTGGCTTTGTAAATCTTGTAATAGTAATCAGGGTTGTTCAGGTAAGATGGTTTGTGGAAGGCAAGAAAAGGAGAGACTATGTGGAAAGATAAAAAGGTAAAAAAATAGCATAGTGTGGTGTGACATAGGGGCAGCTTGGTGTTCGTAGGGTGCAACAATATGGGTATTTGTGTGTGTGAGTGTGTGTGTGAGAGAGAGAGAGAGAGAGAGAGAGAGAGAGAGAGAGAGAGAGAGAGAGGAGAGGGGGGCGCGTACAAGAATGAGGGAATGTGCTAAGGAAATGTTACCCTGAATGGAAACAGAAGGTTTTTTATGTGGAGGGGTGGTGGAGGCTGGCTTGAAGTTGCTAGCACCTCTGCCAAGAGAAATGTGACTGTGGCAACTTACCTGAAATATAACGAGATTTTGAATGGCAGCTGTGGGAGTTGAGGTTGAATTAAAAGTGTGTTGGGTGTGTGTATGGTAGAGGGAGAGATCAATAGGTAGCCTGGGCAAGAGATCAATAGTCCTAAAATAGAAAAGAGTTACAATCAAATTCTAAGTTTTCAGTTCGGTAACAGGATGGATACTTTTGCCACCAATTGAAATAGAGTTCCACAAGCAAGGCAATGAACTCAATATTGCTTTTTACCAAGTGTGCAATCAGACTGTGTCACCGGCTAGGAGGCATGGCGGCAGGCAGCCTCGAGCCACATGGTCTGCATTCTGAGGAGTTTGTGGCTTTGTTCCTATTCACTTGCAGAACTTCCTAGGTGTGATGGGTGGGTTAGACACAGTCCAGGACACATCAGTGGAAAGTAAGTGGTGCTGTTTTGTTCATGCTCTTTTCTCCTTTAATTCTAGAGAGTAGACATTTTGTAAAAAGTCAGTAATAGTGAGTTCTTCATCTTGTAGCAACAAAGAGCCCTGGGTGTGGTATTGAGGTCCAGCATGCAAGTTTCTATGTTGCTTTAACTGGGAAGATCAGTTTGCTGCTCTCTTCTCTCCTATCTTGCGTGTTGTGATCTTGGAATTGTCGCCTTCTGAATTTCTTTCAGGTCTTGAGGTTCTGGGAATCATCTTAGACTATGTTTCTGTCTCAGCATGTTAACTTTTAACTCTAAAAATTAGTATATTAGGAAGCAATAGTCTGTCTTAAATGAAAGGGAAAAAATGTAAAGGTGAAAAGTCTTCTGAATTACCGAGTTCCTGGAAACTGGTGATAAATCTGCACCCCATGCTCGTTTGCTACCTGGGTTTCCATTAACCCGGAGTTCTATTAGCTGAGCTGCACACAGTGTAATCTCCGAGTGGGGCTCGGAGTTTATGCCCTCGCTATGTTGATGATTGATATTCAGCATGGTTGCCTTGAGGCAATGTGGGAATCCAAAGTCATTAAAGGCAGAGGAAATTATGTCCAGCCCCGTCTCAAAGGTGAACTGTATTGCTTTCACATGATTTGGAAGTCATTAATCTATGTGTGGTGTGTATCAGGGCTCTCTGACCTTTTGGTGAAGAAAATTTTTTTAATTTCCGTGAGACTGATGCTTTGATCAGGCAGAACTTCCTTTGCTTCCCTGAATATATTAGATAAGAAGGTTTCATATTTACCTACAAAATCCAGGGCTATGCTCAGCTTAATTTTGTGCTCATTTGATGTTAAAACATAAGGGGAGATCAATTTGAGATTTGAGAACCAGTGGAGAGGATGGCTTTTGGATTAAAAGTCAGGGGATGCTCATTTACATCAGAGTTTTGTCACTAATCAACTGTGTGACCTTGTGCAAACATTTTCCTTCCTGGGCTGTAGTTTCACCATATTTAAAATGAGAGGGTTGCAATAGGTAATCTTTAAGGTCCTGTAGTTCTAAATTAGCATGAGTTATTCTACTGGAAGTATTTTGGTTCAGTGCAACATTAATGACATATTATTGTATTTTCCATATGTGTCTCTCTCTATATATATATATGTAGGATCTTATCAAATAAACATAATGTTGGTCCCAGTTTGTACCTAGTAGAGCTGAGACTTGGAGAGAATAAGTACTTCCCAAATGACAGAGTCAATATGAATGCCAGGATTTGGTTTCTAGTCCCAACATTCTCTTTTTTAAATTTAGTTAATTTTATTGTAAAAGTGAAGTGCAGAGGGCTGGGAAGGTGGCTCAGTGGTAGAGCGCTTGCCTTGCATGCTCAAGGCCCTGAGTTCGATTCCTCAGCACCACATAAGCAAAAAGAAAAAAGCCGGAAGTGGCGCTGTGGCTCAAGTGGTAGAGCACTAGCCTTGAGCTGAAGAGCTGAGGGACAGTGCCCAGGCCCAGAGTTCAGGCCCCACAACCGGACCAAAAAAAAAAAAAAAGTGAAGTGCAGAGGGTTGCAGTTACATAAGTAAGGTAATGAGTACATTTCTTGTCAAACATTGTCATCCCCTCCCTCAGTTGTCTCTCCCTTTCCCTCCCCCCCAAGTTGTAAAGTTCATTTTCAACATGGTGCCTTATGAGTATCCCTGTTGCATTGGTTCACTCTTTGTCCTTTGTCTCACCATTTTGCCATTCCCTTTCTCTTCCCCAAATCAGATAAACGTATACACAAGACACAAAACCACAATTAAAATCTGTGACAACAGGGGATAGACCAAAGGGAAAAAAAAGGAAGAAAAAAGAAATAACTTCACACAGCACCTTAAAAACTACAACAATAATAACAAAAGCTCCTCTTGTTTCCGTATCTTGGAGTTCATTTCGCTTAGCATCGTTTTATATGGTCATTTGTCCATAGCTATTGTGCTAGTGTGATCCTCTGCTAGGACTACCCTAGATATATAGTAATTATTACAAATGAGAAAAATCATGGAGCCTATGTTTGTTTGGGTCTGGCTTACTTCACTTAATGCGATTTCCCCCCCAAATATTTCCATTTCCCTATGCTTCCTACATGTTTTTCTACCCATGGGCTAGGCTCCCATGAGCACTGAGCAGGGCGATGTGGTGGCGGCTGTCTGGGGACTTGTAGAATGAGAGGAGCGCTGCTTGCTGTTGTCTCGAAAGAAGATGATGTATACGTCAGTGTCTCTCTTGGCTTAAGAAATGCATGGCCTTGCTTTTCCAGGGCTTTTGATTGTGGCTTTCAATCTTTCTTGGATCAGATCATGTCTCCTGGCAGTTGTGATACCGTAATATGAGGATCCGATCTGCCTGCCTGGCTCAATAGCTGGCAATTTATCTCTGGGTATTTTTAGTGCCTCAGATAAAGGTAATATAAATATAATGAAAGAATGAATTTCTTCCTGACACTTTATGCCATTTGTATAAGAGAACAAAAATCTCTTTTGAAAAGATATTGTTCTCAAAGCAGCCTTTCTCCAAATGTGTTCCCTTCATGTAACTTAGTGATGTATAAGGCATGAAAACATCTTTTTGGTAGCCAGATTAACTCAGGTGGAGATTAACTTAGTGAAAATTCTTAGAACCTTTAAAACAATGTTCATTTTGTAGTTAAGGAAGGGGAACACAGGTTTTATTCCCCAACCAAAGTCAATTAAAGAACCTCCCTTTCCCTTCTGCCTCTCTCAATACCAAAATGTTATGGGGCTACTTTACTGAGAAGCAAGATAAAGGCCATTTATTATTTATTAATCATTATTTATTATTAATTATTCCCATTTATTAGATGTCACTATATGCAATTACTTTTTTTTTTTTTGGATAACAGTCTTGAGGTTTGAACTCGAGTCTGGGGCACTGTCCCTGAACTTCTTTTACTCGAGGCTAATGCTCTTGAGCCACAGCTCCACTTCCAGCTTTTTGTTAGTTAATTGCATATAAGAATCTCATGTACTTTCCTGCCAGGCTTGCTTCTAGCCCTGATTTTAGATTTCAGACTCTTGAGTAGCTAGGTCTATAGGTGTGGGCCACTGGCCCCAGCCGCAATTACTTGTATGAATGCTTGGCTTTTGCATTCAAGGAAGGCTCTGTCTTACCCATGCTACTCCACAGTCTATATTGTTCAATATATGTTGGTGGCAGCTCAAGCTCAAACCTGCTTGACATAGGAACGTTAAACCTTTGCCCCCTTGACCCAAGTGAGGTAACTCGGAAGGGCCATCGCGCTCAGGCCTCTGTTCCTTCCCAATCTGGCCCTTCCATCTTCTTGTCTTCTCTGCCGTGCTCTCTTGCACCCTTTCCCGAGAAGGTCTCTCAGCACATCTTCACCTGAGGCTCGAGCTCAGGGTCTGTCTCAGGAAACCTGATTTATGATAGACCTAGGAGACAGAGACAATTTCCTATGAAAATATAAATCACCGGAAAATGATGCTCACTTTCTGCTATTGTCATGTTTCTGAGTGAGCTTTTCTGAAGTACAGCCTAGATGGAAAAATTGCACCCATCTGAAGCTCATAAATTGATAAAAATTGACAATCATGTCCATTTGTGTAAGTGTCACCACAATCCAGATGCAGAATCTTTCTTTTATTCCCAAAAGGTCCTGCTGCTTCATTCCAGCCACCTTCTTACCTAGGATGACACTATCCACAGATCTGCTAGCATCAGGGCTGAGATTTCTAGGTACATACTGGAAGTGACCTTCAGTTTCAGACTTGGTTCTCAGGACATAATGTTTTTGAGACCCATCCTTATTCATCTCTGGGCTTTCCTTATTTATTTTCCATCATTATCACACACTGCTTTCCGTCTGTTTATTGGACGCAATTGCTTCATGCATCTTGCCTAATTTTAATTTTATAGCTCTTACAGCACAAACAGTAAATCTGGTGTTTTTGCCTGTTACTGCTCAACATAGAAGTTCCCTCCCTCCTCCTGCTTCCTCCCCCTCTCCCTCCCTTTTCTTCTCTCCCTCCTCCCTCTTTCCTTCTTCCCTCCCTCTTCTTTTCTCTCTCTCCCTCCTTCCCCTCCACTTCACTTTCTCTCTTCCTCCCTTCTTGTGCTCCCTCCATTCTCTCTTCTCCTTTTGTTTATTTGAGTCTGCATCTCATGATATAGCACAGGCTGGCCTAGAACCTTCAATCCTTCCACTCAGTCTCATTCCTCCTGTATGCTGGCATTACAGACATGCTTAACCACACGGGGCTTGTCTTTCTCATGACTGAAGTATACTGGGTACATGTATGAAGCCTATTTTTTAATCTCAAGAAAGATGAAAAAGGTAGCAGCCAGAAAGAGTAAAAAGGTTAAATATAGTCAAAGTATATTATATGCATGTATGGAATTATCAGGAGCACCCTCCACACTTGTACAATTAATATACTCTGATGAAACATGGAAAAATTTGAAACCAAATTACTTACAAAAAAGCTGTAGAGGGCTGGGAAGGTGGCTCAGTGGTAGAGTGCTTGCCTTGCATGCCAGAGGCCCTGGGTTCGATTCCTCAGCACCACATAAGCAAAAAGAAAAAAGCCAGAAGTGGCGCTGTGGCTCAAGTGGTAGAGTGCTAGCCTTGAGCTGAAGAGCTGAGGGACAGCGCCTAGGCCCAGAGTTCAGGCCCCACGACTGGACCAAAAAAAAAAAAGCTGTAGAGAATACTTTAAAAATAAAATAAAATTGGTGGTTACCTATAATAAGATATAGGTTAAAAGGAGATAAAATGATCTCTGCTGATGTTTAGTTTGTTTATCTTAAAAAACCCTCTAGAGAATACATTCACAACTTTTTTCATTCTAAGATCATTTGGTAATTTTCCTGGATATGATGAAAACATAACATTAACTGGTTTTCCTAAGTGCAACTTTAAACAGCTCGACATGAAATATGTGCTATTTATTCTTGGTTGTAATAAAAGCTATGCAAATTTAAGGATAAATTTGGCACAAAAGGCAAAGACATATAAAGAGAATCAAAATCTTATTGGTAAACTAAAAAGTAACTGAGCATGTACTTTATTTTAGCCACTATTCTAAATGATTTTTTGGGGGGTCCGGTAGTGGGGTCTGAACTCTGGGCCTGGGCGCTGTCCCTCAGCTCTTCAGCTCAAGGCTAGTGCTCTACCACTTGGTCATAGCACCACTTCTGGCTTTTTTTTTCTGCTTATGTGGTGCTGAGGAATCGAACCCAGGGCCTCATGCATGCAAGGCAAGCGCTCTACCACTGAGCCACCTTCCCAGCCCCTAAATGATTTTTTGTGTGTATGAACTTAGTCAACTTCATTAGCCCTGAAAAATCATCTTATCCCCCTTTCAGAGATGACATTTTGGAGCTGTAGAAAAGTTAAGCTGTTGAAATTCATCCAGTTAAGTATAGAGTGAATATTTGAAGTCAGTGCTGGACACAGGACAAGCATAACTTGTTCTTCACTGAGAGTGATTGACCTGAAAATATCTTCCTATAATGCAACGCTCTTTATTCAGTATCTAGGGGTTGCAGTATAAAGTCAAGCAATTAAACCTGTCTACACCGTAAGATGCGGCTCCAGTGCACTGCCTTCATTCATCACTATTGCCGTCGTCCTAGCACAGGTCTTCATCATCTGCTTAGCCTTTGTCTATTTGTTTAGAAAAAAGATCATACTGGTGGCTTTGGAGAGGGAACCAGTGGTGCATCAGGAAAGACAGGAGTGAGCCCAGATGTGAGGCTGTCATAGAAGAGGCAGAAGAAGGGAGATGTTTGGTAAGGAGGCCTATTTGACGTCTACTTAAGAGGAAAAACAATGGAAGCACTTATGGGTAATTGGGTGTGAATACTGAGGGAGTTGTTCTCCTGCACAATGACTCCCAGGATTCTAACTTAGATGATTTGGCTTGTTGGAGAGAATTGGTTCAGTGATCCAGGTCTGTTCCAGAGTCTTTTATCCAGAATGGCATTAATCTATTAGCAAATACTCATTGGTTTAACATCAAAACTAACATTTAACTCACCCAAAGACATTGTTGTTCCTGTATCAGTTTCAGTGGTTATACTTGAAAAGTAGAGGGGTATGACAGATGAGAAATTTAAAAATATGAGAAATTGGGTTTTGATGTAATAATTAGGATCTGAAATAGAATTTCTCGGTTCTCATTCAGGTTGCAGTGTCCTATTCAACAGCTCTACTCTGCAATTCAGCTTTCTCACTGGTAAAGTGTGGCTCAAGACAAGCACACAGCCTGAGGGTTCCTCAGTATTCAATGGGCTGACATAAGTGTGCAGTTTAGTGGCATTGGGGACATTGGCTTTGTTATAGTAACCTCCTCCTCACACATCTCCAGAATGTGCTTTGTTATTCCCAATTCAAGATAAAGTTAACCATCTCTTTCCCCTAGAATGCCCAAGAAATACTTGTGAATGCAGTTTTGTTTTCCAAGAGCTACTATAAATATTAAGAGACAGCATGTTCTAAATTCACTCTGCTACTCAGATGTCACTGATAACCTTTCTGATTTTACAATTCAACTTGTCTCACTCATTGTTGGACATATCTTCATTTAGGTTTAGGCTTTAGGTAAATGAGATATTGAGATACCTCTGCCCCCCCAACCCTATAAGGAATTAGCCAGACAAAGGTGATTTGGACACATGGCCCAAGAGGGTATACATAGTCTACTGGAAATCTTCCCCATGAGCCAAGAAAATAGGGTTAAGCTCTTGAAGGATGGGCATGAGAAGCATGAAGAAGTTCTAAGCCGGGCTGCTATTGGCTATGTCATCTATGCCTTGTATCTGCAGCCTGAGTGTCCACAGGTTCAACTCTGAATCACCTTGTAAAAGTGAAAAGAGAGGGTGGAACACTGGAGCTGACACTTTTGAGATCTTTAGTGACTCTCTTAATTCCCCCAAATGAACTCTCTTCTCTATTAAGTATGGATAGCAATTTAAAAATGAACTTCTATGTGTGGCTTTAAGATGTTGAAGTGAAAAAAGTAGAAAGTCCACTGTGGTTACTATGGCTGGGGATGGGGTGTGGGGAAGGGATGGAAAGCTGTTGGTTGAAGGGTAGAAAGTTTCAGATAGCTAGGAAGAATAAATTTGAAGATCAGTAAAAAGTAGGATAATGGAAGTCAGGAACGATGTACTATATATTTCAAAGAACCAAGAGGATATATATTACAAATACCTCACCATAGAAAATAGATGAGATGATAGATATGTTAGTTAACTTGATTTAATCATTCCACATTGTTTACATATATCAGAAGAGCACATTGTACCTCATAAATGTATAAAACTATGATTTAGCAGTAAATATTAATTTTAAGCTGAATACCAGTTGCTCACAGTCTTATAATTTTAGATTATACATTTCTGTAATCTTAGATACTTGGGAAACTGAGATCAGGAGGACGATGGCTTGAACTCAGGAAAGTACAGTCACCTTCAAAATAACCACCAACCCTCCTCAGACCAGAACTCAAAAAGCAAACAAGCAAGCAAACTGATAAACACAGGGTTGGAGGCTCACAAGTGCCAGGCCTTGCTTTAAGTGCAAATAAAATTAAAGCATAAAAATTAAAGTATAGCCAGGTACCAGTAGCTCATACTGGTGGCTACCAGTGACTAAGATCTGAAGATGGTAGATCAAAGCCAGCCCAGGAGGAAAGTCTTTGAGACTGTTATATTCAGTTAGCTCCCAAAAAGCTGGAAGTTAACCTGTGGCTCAAGTGATAGAGAATTGGACTTGAGTGAAAAAGCTAAGGAACAGCACACAGGCCCTAAAGTTCAAGCTCCAGTACTAGAAAAAATATATTTATGAAATCATTTTGGATATTTTCCAGTACTGGAAAAAATATGTTTATGAAATCATTTTGGATATCATGGCTATGCACATGAGTCTTCAGTAACCACTTTTACTTATTAAGGTAAAAAAGAATATTTCAAGAGTTAAATAAGGCAACAAGAAACATTTCTGAAAGGTTTTGTACCTAGAAGAGCTTTGATTATTTTCGAGAGTATTTGTAGATTGAATTAATTTGTTGCTTTCAACAGCAAGGCTGCTTTCCCCTATCTTCCTTTTTACTGTCCTCTTCTCCCCGCTACCCCTAACCTTCTAGTGACAGAATTTAATACTATTTTGCCTTATCTGTATAGATAATAATAGAGACTCTGTTTTGCTGGTATAAATACAATTAAAGGAGCTAAATCCTTTCTCTGTGTAACTGAGCCTTTCCTAAATGGGCGTTAACGCGTCTTCATTGCTATTCCCCCTTCTCTTAGATTTATGAACAAAAGCTGTCTCTTGGGTGAGGATTTCCCCACCATATTCCATTGATTTTTATGAAGGCTTATAACAACTTTCTGCTTAAATTGACTTAAAATCATATCAAACACCTTTGTAGGAAACACCCCCACTACTTCACTTACATTTTAAGTGGCTGAGGCTCCTGGGATTTGCCTTCATCTTCCTGATGCCAGTTTTCCCTGGGGAAAATAGTCACGTCTACCATAAGATGATGAATAAATAATGCTCAACCATTAAGGGACATCTTAACAATGTGTCCTTTTGTAAACTTTAATAACTTAAAAACAGCTTGTTAAACGCAGAGTATTTTTTGGTAGCATAACAAAATATTACATTTCAGATTTTAAAAAATGTATTTTGCATACAGTTAAAATCTTATAGACTTATTAATTGTACACAAAAAATCTCATCATATATAAATGGATATTCCCCTTGCATCCTTATCTATGCATTGTATTCATTTACTTACATATTCCTAGACTGAGACATGAACTTTCACTCCCTGGATGGCACTCTACTAACTGAACCATGCCTCCAACCCCCATACATTTTATTTCACATAGTTCTTTTCTCAGTGTGCAATGTTCCTAATACTCATTGTTTACACTTGTGTAAAGATTTTCAAGGCCTTCTTTATTTCATTTTTAATCTAAGCATTTGTTTAATCTTTCTCTTATGATGGACCAGCTCTACTGAAATAGTTCTGTGTGAGGTCTAAACATCAGTTTCTCTTTTTCCACCCTTATCTTCCTATGAACTAATTGTTTATAGATGCCATCATATGGCTCTACTCCGTTGATGACCATCTGACTCACCTCTGGAGGTTTCAACCTTTACTGATACTCTATATGGACAATATCTAGCTAGTAGAATGTCCTGTATGCTGGCTAGGGTCTATCATCTTGCTGTGGTTCTGGGTAGTAGTTTTTTTCTCAGAGGAAGAAGTCAGGGAGTCCATTCTGCCCTGAGTTTAGGAGAGAAGGATGCATTGTTCATGGTACCATGTTTTCGGTGCATATTGATGTTTCTAAAATACTTAGAATCTGTGCCATATAATATAACCACATTTTGGCAGAGCAATATGCATCGATCTATGAATTATATCTTGTTTTTCCAGCCATTCCATAAGCTCTTTGAGGGGAAAAATGTAATTTGTGTTCTCTCTGACACAATCAGGAACGTTTAACATCTAGTGTGTTGATTTATTGATTTCTGTAAATAAGAGATAGATTAGCTGGGAGACTTGGCTCACATTCTTGAAAGGTTCAATTTGCCTTTTATTGCTCTGTACATCTCACTTCATTAGTGCATTCTACGACTCATCAGTGGGCCTGCTCTCTGTCATCACCCTCTGTTCTTTGGAGTGTGATGGGTTTTGCAGGCATTCAACCAGCCATTGGCCTTTTCTGTTCTGACACTCGAACAGCTGACCCCTTTGGTGCAAAGCCACCTCAAATCCTGTTCTGCATTTTCAGCTGGGCCTTGCCTGTGCTCAACACAGACTTTCTTATGCATCTGTCATTGGTGCTTGTTCCTGTTTCCCAGGGCAGCTTTCTGACTCTGCACTAAGGTCTTCTTCTTCCTTACCGTCTCCTTCCTTGCATGTTGATGAGATACATGGTGAAAATAGAGCTTGATGATTTGACTCCTCTCCTCTTTGCCTTGTTTCTCTGCAGAAACTCACACACAAGTCCTTCATCCTGTTTGAAAGGCTATCACTTCTTGCCACTTCCTTTTCCTCCAGTTGGAGGAATTCTCTAGTCACACCCTTGATCTTGCTATTGTCTCTTACAGGCTTGTGCTCTATCAGTACATCAATCTCTGGCTGGAATCATTCACCCTTCTCCTCTACTAGCTGTTTCTCTTCAGCATGAAATTAGACATAGACATCTCAATCTGTCTAAGATCCATCCAAAGTGATGGGTACCCAGTTATCTATTTTTTCCATTATCTTTCTGTAAGGTGATACAAATGTTGACTGAGGAAAGCAGATAGATGTGATGTCATGTTTATAAATATTCCACTATCAAGTCATATGCCAGATCTCAGAATGGAAGGCCATTCCAAGAGCATGACAAAGGACGTGGGTATAGATGTGGGAAGAAGTTGTGGTTTTTCAAAGATTTTACAATATGAAAAGTATTTTGTACATCAGATGCATCCTCGGATCTTCATGGAGTGTCTGGGCACATTGCCACATCTCCTTGTGTATGAGTGGGATATAGGGTGTATTGTATTCCTCAATAGCCAGTTTGCACCAATATGATGATGTCAGGTAAGCTGCTGCCAGTTTTTACAGCTTTTCAGGCAAGAATAGTTTTTATATCTTTAAATGGCTGTAAAGAAATCAAAAGAGTAGTATATATTGGTATGTAAAATTAGATGAAAGTCTATTAATATAGTTGTGTGTGTGTGTGTGTGTGTTTCTTTTTTGGTGGTGGGGATTGAATCAGGATGTTGCACTTGTTAGCAAGTGCTTTGCTCATGAGCTACATCTTAGCCCCACTAATACAGTTTTAACAGAGCCACAATAAATAGCCACACCCATTTCCTGATGCCATTATAGATTTGAAATATTTAAAACAGAGATTCATTTTAATTTGCACAGCCCTAAATATTGTCTGCCTTTTCTTTAACCAAAAGCAATGGGAGTACTGTATCTTTTTATTGTTGTTGTTGTTGGTCGTGGGTCCTGAACTCTGGGCCTGGGCACTGTCCCTCAGCTCTTCAGCTGAAGGCTATCTAGCACTCTACCACTTGAGCCATAGTATCACTACCTATTTTTTCTGCTAATGTGGTGCTGAGGAATTGAACCCAGGGCCTCATGAATGCAAGGCAAGCGCTCTACCACTGAGTCACCTTCTCAGCCACTAGATGGATTTCTACAGATGTAACTTCTGTTACATGCATGGAAAATCATATCTATCTGTAACAATGGACTGCCAAATTGCTCACCAGGAGCACTCATTCTTAGACTAGAACTAACCAGAACTGTGTAAACCTGTTTTCTTTGCAAGTTCCTCTGCCTCTGGTATTTTGAGATCACAGTGATGGTTAACTATTATGGGGGGAAAGGTGAGAATTAAGTTTAATGTGTGCTGGGGCAGGTAGTGTTGCTTATTGGCATTGTCTCTGCCTTCCTCTGGTCTTAGGGTTTCAAGCAGGTCACCCATCAAAGGCTGTGGATCCAGTCTGTTCTTATGTCTTTCTTGTTTCTTTCCAGTTTCCTGTCTGCTTGTACATTAGGCTATTAGACTCTGGATGGGACAAGTCATCTCTTGACTCATCATCTTGATTTGACAATGAGGATTATGTAACACACACCAAACATTTGCTTTAACTTCCACAGGTCCCATACCCAGAATATTAATTTCTGTCCAAGTTGAGATTTTAAACAAGGAACCCTGTTTTCAGGGTGAAATAAAAATCGCAGATGGAAAAACAGAAAGCCAAGGGGGCTCAGTCCCTGCGAAGGGAAAAGAAGGGAAAGAAGAGAGTGGGCGTCAGGGCGTAGTGGGTGCCAGGGCGCAGACGTCACCTGCAGCAGGCCGTGGCTGACACTCATCACAGCTTCACGTCTACCGTACTGTGCCATTCTTAGAGCGCTTTGGCTGCGCAGGTAGGCAAGCCCTTTGAGTGTTAGCAAGCCCTTTGAGTGTTATTGATTTCTTGGGAAAGGGAAATCTAAAACACGTGTTACACTTGGTGTCTTGTGTTTTCTGGGAGGAAGTAAAAATCAGTTCAATTGGATAGACAAGAGCTGGGTGAAGAGAGAAAGCTTCCTAGAACAGTCTTCCTTGAAATGGATCCACAGAGCAGAGATTTTTCCTGTATCCAAATCCAATGTCACAATTTGTTTTCTCAGTTTGATAACCTAGGACAGCAGTCCCTAAGAAACACAGTGTCTTGGCCCTTACCCCAGATGTGTAGGGTCAGACTGTACATTTTCTTTCTTGTGACACTTTTGGGACTTGAACTCAGGGCCTTGCACTCTTGCTTTTCCTTCTTCACGCATGACTAGGGCTCTACGACTGATCTACCAATCTTCCACTTTCAAGAGTCTCAGATTTATCTTCCCTAGCTTGCTTTCAACCTTATTCTCTTGATCTCTGCCTCCTGAGTAGCTAGGATGACAGATATGTGCCATATAAGCTAGGTCCCCTAGCTCAGAATTTACATTTTTGATATTATCTCCAGGTATTAGAATACACGTTAACCTCTAACAAGGAGTACTTGAAAGAATTCATCTTGGGGAAAATATATGATGTCAGTTGAAGGTCTCTAAGTTTGTCTGTGGTAATAAACAAGTGCTAAATTCTAGGGACTTCTGATAAACATATTGTATTTCTCACTGATGCTTCTTGTCCATCATGGATCAGAGTGGGGCTCTGTTGGACATCATTCTGGGTTCTCAGGCTAATGGATCTGAATCATTCTTCATTGCTATGGTAGAAGGGAAAATAGACAGCATTCTCATTTCATTGATGGAATTGTGCCTCATTACCACACTTTGATCTAAGGAACGAGGCGCAGTCTCGTGGTGAGAAACAGAATATGTGGTAAGAAGCACTAATGTCTGTCACAGTAAACAAAACTGCTGTGTGTGTGTGTGTGTGTGTGTGTGTGTGCGCGCACGTGCACATGTGCATGTGTGCATGTGTGTGTTTGGCATGGCAAGTTCTAAGAGCATCATCGTTTCAAGTGTGGATTAGCAATAGCCTTCTAATTGGTTCCTCTGTCATGTCTTCTTCCTTTATAGTGATACTATACCAGTGCATTCTTCCAAGTGTGCCATTTTTTCCCTGCTGAGAACCCTTCAATGACACCTCACTGCCCACCAAATTCAGTAAATTCCCTTTAGCATGATGAAGTAGAAAAAGGCTGCTCATGAATCTGTGTGATCTTGGACAGCATTGCTTAAATTCTCTGAATCTGTTTTCTCATCATTTAACTTGCAACTAAAAACATCTTCCTTCCATGGTGACTCTGAAGTCATGTCAGTATTTGAAAGCAGCACCAGGCTCATAAACACTTTGAACACACTGTATGTCCATATGGTAATTCTTTTAACTAAATGCGTGCTGAAATGACCTGTTGTGTATGCATGAATTCCTTAGGGGAGGGAGATGTGTCTTTAACTTTACCAGGCCTGAGTCTGGTATATGGCTCTACATGTGGAAACTTGTCTTAAGGAATCTTGTTTTAACTTTGCATTTGAAATGGTTCCTGCCATGCTTGTCCTAAGTGTATTGCCCCTGCTAGATTTAATTTGAGCAGAAAACTCTATACCAACATTAGCCTCAAAAATTCAAATATCACGCCTGGTGCTGGTGGCTCAAGCCTGTAATGCTAGCTACTCAGGAGGCTGTGACCTGAGGATCATGGTTTGAAGCCCGACCAGCCAGGAAAGTCTGTGAGACTCTTATCTCCAGTTAACTACCCCCAAACGAGAAGCGGAATGTAGCTCAACATGGTAGAGTGCTAGCCTTGAGCACAAAAGCTCAGGGGCACTGCCCAAGCCTTTAGTTCAAGCCCCATGATGGACAAAACAAAAACAATTCAGATATCTACTTACTTGTTCATTGCCCCTCCATTGGCAATAGCAAAGTTGTGGAAACAGTGCAGATGCTCTACCACAGATAAATGGATCTAAAAAAATGTGGTACCTACACACAATGGATTTTACACAGCCACTAAAAAGAATATTATGCCATTTGCAGGGAAATGGATGGACCTAGAACAAATCATGTTACGTGAGGTAAGACAAACTCAGAGAGAGAGAGAGACATGGCATGTTTTCTTTCATATGCAGAAGCTAGATCTAAAATACTGGGACATGATACATTATGCAGGTTTCATAGTGGGACCAAAGGAGGTTACTCTTAGGAGAGGAACAGAAAGGCACAATGGCTATGTGCATCTGATCATCCAAAATAAAGATTTATTGAAATTTACTCCAGGAACTGGAAAGAAATTCAAATATCTGTTGCAACGACAGCATCTAACCCCAAGGGATATACAGCTCACGTTTCCTAATTCCTGCATCTACAAGTCACCTGGCCATTCTATGGTCATCTAAAGTATTCAGACCAAACTTCCCACAGAAGATGATGGCTGAGGCTGTCTCTTCCCCTGGGCAGAGAAGGCTAATGTCTGAGATAAGAGAATTTTCCAGAATGATCAAATTGGCATACATAGCTTCTGATAGCTGACTATAGGATGTGAGGAGAAAGCAAGCATCGAGATAAAACAGTGTGGTAGATAGGTACTGAAGAAGGCTGATCTGGTCAGCTGGGCTGAGGAATTTGAGTTTTATCCTGAGCCAGTGGAGATAGTTGTAAGCTGGGGAGTGACATGATCATAGTGTGACTAAGAAGACGACTATAATCCTTGAGTTTCACTTATCTCTGTTAAACCAATTAGCATCTTCTGTTTCTTGCTCCATTTTCTGTTTCTTGATCATGTTTCAACTCTCCCAGTGCTTCTCCTTTCCTTATAACCCCTTTTTATTCTAATTCCACATCCCCCTGAAGACTAGGGTCCAATATAATTTATCATGCCCTAGTGTTAGTTATTTTAGTCATTTAGTGTGTTTACTTATAGATTTATAGGTACATTCTAGTTACAATAGATGAGGGAAACCATGCAGCCTATGTAATTCTAGATCTGGGTTACTTCACTTAGTATTACTTTTTCCCAAGTCTTTCCATTTCCTTACAAATGGTACAATATCATTCTTTCTGATGGATGAGTAGAATTGCATTATATCATATTTTCTTGATCCATTCATCAACTAAAGAACACCTAGTTTGATTCCATACCTTGGCTATGGTAAACAATTCTGCAATGAACATGGTTGTGCTGGTACTTCAGTGTGGCTTGGTCTGTGGTCCATTGGATAAAAGCCCAGAAGTGGGATTGCTGAGTCATAGGGAAGGGCTATGTTTAGTCTTTTAAGGAACCTCCAAACTGCTTTCCAGAGTGGTTGACCAGGTTTACATTCCCACCAACAGTGTATTAGGGTTCCCTTTGATCACATCTCTGCTAGCATTTGTTATTGTTAGTTTTCCTGATAATGCCAATTCTAACTGGAGTGAGGTGGTATCTCAATGTTGTTTTGATTTGCATTTCTTTTTTTTTTTTAACCAGTCATGGGGCCTGAACTCTGGGCCTGGGCACTGTCCCTCAGCTCTTCAGCTCAAGGCTATTGCTCTACCTCTTGAGCCATAGCGCCACTTCTGGCTTTTTTTGCTTATGTGGTGCTGAGGAATCAAACCCAGGGCCTCATGCATGCAAGGCAAGCACTCTACCACTGAGCCACCTTCCCAGCCCTTGCATTTCTTTTATGGCTAGAGATGTTGAGTACTTCTTCCTGTGTCTATTGGCCATTCTTTTTCTTGCTCTGAGAAGTCTCTCATACATTTTTGTGTGATAGGGTCTTATAGTTTGTCTTGGCCTACACTGAGCAATGATTGAGCAATGCTATCTCTGCCTACCAAGTAGCTGGGATTACAAGTATGAGCCATCATGTCCAGCCCTGAAATTAGTTTAATACTTTTCAAAGATCAAGCAAAACACACTTGTTCATTTTCAACCTTCCTGTATGATCCTCAAATTACACAGAAACCAATTATCTTAATTTTTATTGGCATCTATTATCCCATAACTATTGAGATAATCAGCCTATTTCCCCTCTTCTGCTATCATAGTTCTGTCCTTGACCTAATGTGGACTCTTCACAGTTCCCAATAGAAGGGCAAATATTTGACCCACGTAGGGACAATCAGGTTGTTTCCACATGTGGACCCTGAAGGAATTGAGTGAGCTCTTTGCCTTGCTCATTGGCTCTAGTATAGCCTTGTGATTACCCTCATGATGGAGCCGAACAGTGCTAGGAGGGAATGAAAAGTCAGAGTGAGGCAGAGGTAAATGAGATCAAGAGTCTTACCAGCACTGAGTCCTCACTCATTCCTGTTAGTGCTATGGCTTATTAAAATAGCCTTTGCAACAATTGGAACCAGTGAATTCCCTGGTGGTTTATTTAGCTAATTTGAGTATAGTTTGTTTCATCTAATACTCACCCCAAAAAACTACAGTTAGAAATACCCATAGTCCTACTAACAGAAGTAAAGTTTAAGGACATTTCAATACTTTTAGAAACAAGCCTAAACTAAAATTTTACATTTTGAAAATCTGTCCTTTGAGTGAAATTACTCTTGAAGGGTTGACTAAAAGAACTGTGCTAAGAGTCTTGGCACCTTGTAAATACAAAATGAGAATTTTCATCCTAATAGGTAGTGATCCTCTGTATCTGAGCCCATTGTATCGTCATGGTTTCTTCTTAGAAAAATTTCCATTGTGTGAACAATTCAATAGACATGTAGTTTCCTAGAACAAGAAGCAAAAGCACAGGTCTGGGGGGAGAGATTCAGGCAGCACTGCCATTATCTGTCTGGGATAAGTACAAATCTGATGAGAAAATGAAAAATAATGCCTCAAGCTGAGTACTTGCGAGATGTCAAATATGATGTGTGTGACTAAATAGGTATGCTTGTCTTTTGCTAAATATAACTTAACAGCACTTAAAACCAACTGTGAAGGGGAAATTATACAATATACAATAATATGTAGGATTCATAGGTGAGATTATACACAGGCAGAACAAGAGTAACCTGGGAAGGTATAGAATTTTCTATGCTACTGGCAACAGAACAATTCTATATTGACTTTAGAACACCGTAGGAAGAAATAATTTCTAGATGTTCATAGTACATTTTGTTTTAGATTACTGTTATAGTGACTAGAGATATTAAGAGAAAAATGTCTTCCCTGACATAGATGAGCACATCACTCCAATGTTCCTTAAGATAGCATTGAACTGTCCCTGGCTTTACTCTTCTAGCTCACCCATTTTTAGTTTGTTTGTTAGTTTGTTTGTTTAGCTTTATCTGTGAACCCTGGGCCAAATGCTAAATACGTACATACTCTGTTACTTGACACAAGCCCCTAGCTTTTTTTGGCTTTAGTTACTTCGTAGATATAGTCTTGTGTTTTTTTTTTTTTTTTTTTTTTTTTTTTTTGCTCAGGGCCTGCGGAGGACCATAATCCTCCTATCTCCTAGTAGGTAGTTGAGATAAGAGATTTAAATTGCTGGTGCTCGCTTGCTTTGTTAAGGTGAGGTCTTTCTTGTTTGCTTTTTGCCACAGATGGCTTTGAACCCTTCCAATCTCCATTTCTGAAAGAGCTGGGATTAGAGGTGGGGTGTATGTCACTTTCAAATGCTTACTTTAAAATTAGTATATATTAATTGCAAAAGTAGGGGGCTTTATTATATGCTTTTAGCATATTCATCTACCCCTCTACTCTTATTTCCTCTCTTTCTTCTCCTTTTATCCCTTCTCCTTTCATCTTCCTAGTAATATTCCTCTTACGTTTTTCAACTGGATTCTGTATATGAGAGAAGATATACAATACTTGTCTTTGTATAACTGGCTTTAAAAAAAACTTTACTATAGTGATCTCTGGCTTTACCTATTTTCCTGCAAGTAGTGAGATTTTGTTAGTATTTATGATTAAGTAAACTTGTGTATATGCCTCATTTTCTTTATTCATTCATCTGTCACTAAGCTGCCTTTTGATGATTTTGGGTACATACTGAACAGTAGTTTGGCTGGATCATATGGAAGTTCTATTTTTTATTTTTTTTCAGGAACCATCACACTGATTTCCACAACAATGAATAAGAGTTTCTTTTCTCCACCTACTTGCCAGACTGTTTTTTTTTTTTACTGACTGTAATTCTGACTGGGGTAAGGTTGACTCTTAATGTAGATTTGATTTGTATTTCTTTCATAGATAAGGATATTGGATTCTTTTTTCAGGTACCAGGGTTTTTATCATGAAAGGATGTTAAATTTTGTGGAAGATTTTTTTCTGCATGTATTGAGGTAACTAAGTAATTCTTGCCCTTCATTCTGTTTTTATGATGTATTGCATTTATTGACTTTCATATATTAAGCCTACTTTGCATTCTTGGAATAAATCCAACTTGAGCATGATGTATGGCTTTTTTATTAATGTGCCATTGACTTTGGTTTACAAATATCTTATTGAGGTTTTTGTACTATATCCATCAGGGAAAATGGTTTATAGTTTTCTTTTGTTGTGTCCTTATTTGGTTATGGTATCAAAGTAATACTGGCTTCCTTAGAATGAGTCTGGAAATGTTTCTTCCCATTCTATTTTGTGTGAGAGTTTGAGCAGTATTGGTGTTAGTTCTTTAATGGACAGGTAGAATTCAGCAGTGAATCTTTCCAGTTCTGTCTGCTCTTGTTCTGAAAAATTTTAAATTATTGTTTCCATCTTGTTTGTTATTGATCAGCTTAGCATTGTATCTTATATCTTCTTTGTTCAGTTTTGGTAGGTCATAGATGTCTAGAAGTTTATTCGTCTCTTCTAAATTTTCCAAATTATTGTATCATATGATTTCAAAATATTGCTTAGTTATCCTCTGTATTTTAGTAGGATCTGGTATTATAATGCTTTTTTCCATATCTAATTTTATTAATTTGTGTCTTTCTCTTTTGGTTAGTTTGACTAAAGGTTTGTAAGTTTCGTTTTTTCTGTTCAAGGAAATGATTGTTTCGTTGATTTTATATTATTTAAGATACCTCCAGCATCTTCTTCATTCAGTACCAGGTTTTCTTTACGGTCTTAACCTTCTCTGGAGAAGAAATCTTAGATGTCACAACAAAGTAAAAGCAGTAAATTTTCTCAATGCCTGAATTTTAAAAGAAAAAAAAAAGAAAGAAAAACTGTCAAAACTCAACTCCCTAATTGGTATTGTTTTTGTGAAGTTAGTGAAGCCAATCTCTGTCTGAGTTAATTATGCAATAACATTTACATGACTTCAGGCAAATTTGTAGTTTTTGCTCAGATTCTTCCTGAAAATGTTATTCTGTTCTGAAAACAGTGCCAAGCTATTAATTGTATACCTAACTTTATATAGGTCCAGTCTCATTACACATTAGTGCATGAGGGCATGGTCCCTGATATTCTTTCTACCCATTCCAGGATGTATAGAGAGAATATTGACCCCAAAAGTCAAATTCTGCCCAATAACTGCACTTCTGAAAAGCAATTTGACACTTGCCTTTAAGATAAAGATTAAAGTATTTCAGTCTACCGTCAGATATACTAGATTCACCGCTGGAGACTGCTTCCTGTAGAACCCAGGACTCCTGTCAGGGCTGGTGCTGGGAGAGTTTGATAAATGCTAGCGGAGCATTAGAGTCTGAGCTATGGAGGCTGAGTCTGATCCTCTTAAGATTACAGGAGCCTATTTAGGTTTTGTGGTGGATAGGATAGAATGCTAAGGTGCATTCAGAGTTCTTCCCTGGACCAAGAATAACAGGGCAAAAAGATAGAAGGTTATGCTATTATTTTTTCTCCAAAAGGAAAGTTCCACAAGTTTTATAGTAATATGTTTTGTTTTGGTATAATCTTAATAACAAGAGGATTACTGAATCTGGGAGGAGAAGAATTTTAGGTCATTTATCCCCGCTTGCAAATCAAGGTGGAAATCTCTTCTGCCATATCTTTCAGGATTCCATTTAGTGAACACACTTTTAAAATATGTCTAATGAGCCAGGTTTGTGGCAGGTTTCTATTAAAAGATAGAAAAACAAAACAAAAACTCTGCACTGCACGCTCTAGCTTAGTGAAGATCATGCCTGTGGTTTGAGAAGTCAGCATAAGGACTGTGCTTAATTCGGTAGGATGAGGGAAAAGAAGGGTATTGAACAAGAGGGGGCAGTAAAGAGCACCTAAAATGTTTTATTTGTTGACTAAGTTGTAATAACTCACTGAGTTGTATGCATTGTGATTTAGGCCCTTCTTTGTATGTATGTTTTATTTATTATTATTATTTTATTTTGGGGTCTGGTCATGGGGGCTGAACTCTGGGCCTGGTTGCTGTCCCTCAGCTCTTCAGCTCAAGGCTAGCGCTCTACCACTTGAGCCACAGCGCCACTTCTGGCTTTTTTCTTTTTGCTTATGTGGTGCTGAGGAATCGAACCCAGGGCCTCATGCATGCAAGGCAAGTGCTCTACCACTGAGCCACCTTCCCAGCCCTGTATGTATGTTTTAATACACAGCATTTATTTTAAAAATGGAAAGTGAAATAATGAAAAGGCTAAGCAGAAACAAGATGAAGTGGTTTTGTATGCAAATCTTTGGAATTAATAGTGTGGTTATGGAAACTAAAAAGTAAAAAAAAAAAAGGGCTTTTATGGCTTCATAAATAACACCTCTTTCCATGTCACTGTACTTGAAATTAATTGAGAAATAGGTTCTGAGGCCAGACAGATAGTCAAAGTAAGCTTTATTAAGTAGAAGCCCAGCATAAGATGCTAGAAATTGTATGGTTCACATGAAATGACCAGAATAAGCAAATTGATAAAGACAGAAATAATTTAGTGGTTTCAGAACCTGTGTGTAAGATATGATTCCTAATGAGACAGTAAGGATGGTTGCCCAACTCTGTACACATAGTAAAAATGAATGCATGAACTGTGCACCATAAAAGATGTGGACTTTGTGGTATACAAATTCTACCTCAACTAAAAGAAGCAAAAATAAAAGTGAGTTTTATCACTGATTCAAAAGCTGTGTTGGAAGAGATGGCCAGTCTATACAAACCACCCCATTTTGCCCCTAGCTCATGCCCATACTTTCTTACAGAAAACTTTGGCATGGCAGCCATGCCCAGAATCGTTTCCTTAAACTAGTTCAGAAGGCAGATGAAGAAAGAAGCTCGATTTCCCAGAGCTTAAGGCCTTTAAAATAAATTGCCTTCACTCAATCAAAGAATGTGTCATAAAGGTCATCATCCACCAATCAGAGAAGGCAGAGCCAAAGGAAAACACCACTTTCTAATGAGCATCTCTCCAATCCATACTTAGGACTGAGGGCAAATGTTACTTCCTAACAAAGCAAGCTTTAGATTCATTGTGTGTTTAACATTGATTTCACATTGTAGGGAAAGTGCAAAGTGTCATCTGCCAAAAGAAAATCTTGTAGCCAAGACAGAGACAAGACTACTAAGAATGCTAAAATACTTTTGTCTCTAGGATAGAGATAAAATGCTATGATACTTAGAATATTAGAAAAACATATAGCTAATTATGTATGCTGAAAAGTTAATTAAAGCCATGAACATAAAATTCACAGGTAGAACAAAAGGTGAATGTAATCATCTTTATCTGTCTTTTGGAGATGAGAAAGAGGATTGTGAACTCCAAATATAAAATAAGATACAGCAATAAACCCAAGGATATCAGGTTTTACAGTGCAGGCAAGTAGATTAAGCCTTCAAAAGACAGAGATTATTAGATAGATTCAGGATCCGGCCATATGCCAGTGCTGAAGGATATAATGTAACAAAATCCCACAGAGAGGCTAAAAAGGAAGAGGAAAATAGGCCACCTGGTTTAGCAATACTAATACCTTATCAAGTAGATTTAAATTATTAATGGAAAAAAGAAGAAAAACTGCAAGCACACGTGCTCCAAGAAGGTGCAACAATCACTATTCATTTATACCTTGGAAAAGCAAGCCTATTCTTGGAAATGCAATGTACAAATGTAGCAAAACATAAGGAGGATTGGAAAAGTCAGCAGTATTTTGTGGGAGATTTAACACTACCTGATATTAAGATAATAAACTGAAGACACTGTTAGGAAAGGAAGATTTAAGCCACATAATTAAAGATGCTAATTGTAAGGAGATAGCAGAGAAATCTGGTTTGAATAAATAGAAAGTATTACATTCTTTTTAAGTATATGAGAATTTTTACCCCAGGGTCACCTTAGGATGCAAAAGAGATTGCAAGAACTCTTAAAGAGTCAGTATAAAAAATTCCCTTTTCTTTAAACAAAAGGCAATTAAATTACAAATCAATAATAAAATACTTTTAAAACTTTAGAAACATAAAATTATGCTTATAGAATTATAGAGTAAAACCAGTGAGGATAGTGAATTATTTGAAGAATGATGCAGTAATAGTACTTTAGCCTCATTTTTTTTTTACAGCTAAATGATGGAATATAAATGAAATATTTGGTTCAGGAAGATAAAGAAGCAAAACAACTCTCCTGAGCCAGACTAGGTAAACTTAAAAACTGTAGGAAAAAGGAAGCAGACAGAAAATAAAGGAAATGTGAAATAACTATGAAAACTTAAATAATTTCACTGTTAAAAATGAATATATATTAGTTTTCTAC
Source organism: Dipodomys ordii (assembly GCF_000151885.1). Taxonomy (NCBI): domain Eukaryota; kingdom Metazoa; phylum Chordata; class Mammalia; order Rodentia; family Heteromyidae; genus Dipodomys; species Dipodomys ordii. The sequence goes on from NW_012267224.1 coordinate 4,990,765, forward strand.
AGGTGTTTAACCAAGTGTGCCATTACCATTTGTTGAAGAGGTTGTCTTTCTTTCATCCTATTTTTTGCTTATATATCACGCTGCACCAGAATCAATTCCAATGGATCAAAGACCTCAAGGTAAAAACAGACACCCTGAAAACTTTATAGGAAGGAACAGGAGAAACACGAGGGCTCCGTGGCACAGCCTGAAATTTTCTTAATAGAGACCCAGAAACACAACAAATCAAAGAAAGGTTGGACAAATGGGATTGCATGAAACTGCAGAGCTTCTGCATGGCAGAGGGCATAGCTAACAAGATCAATAGAAAGCCCACAGATTGGGAGATCTTCACTAGCCATACAATGGACAAGAGTCTCGTATCTAAAATATACTTGGAACTCAAAATATTAAATTGCCCAAAAACAAATCTTCAAAGAAGCAACCTCCCTATTAGTAAGTGGACTAGAGACTTAAAGGGCAACTTCTCTGAAAATAGAATAAGAATGGCCAATAGACACATGAAGAAATGCTCAACATCCCTAGCCATAAAAAAATGCAAATCAAAACAACACTGAGATATCACCTCACCCCAGTTAGAATGGCTATCATCAAGAACTCTAATAACAACAGATGCTGGAGGGGATGTGGACAGAAGGGAACCTTACTACATTGTTGGTGGGAGTGTAAATTTGTTCAACCACTCTGGAAAGCAGTATGGAGGTTCCTCAAAAGACTAAACATAGAGCTCCCCTATGACCCAGCAATTCCACTTCTGGGCATTTACCCAAATGACCACAAACAAGGCCATACTAAAGCCGCCAGCACAACTATGTTTATGGCAGCATTATTTACCATAGCTAAGATATGGAACCAACCCAGATGCCCCTCAGTAGAATCAAGAAAATATGGTATATATACACAGTGGAATTCTGTGCTTCTATCTGAAAGAGTGACATTGCCCTCATTCATAAGGAAATGGAAAGACTTAGAAAAAAATAATATTAAGTAAAGTAAGCCAGACCCAAAAAAACATAGATCCTATGGTTTCCCTCATTTGTAATAATTAGTCCTAGCAGATGAGCAGAATAACTCAATAGTTATGTACATATGACCATATAAGATGATGCTAATCCAAATTTTACTCCAAGACATGGAAACAAGAGTTTTTTTCCTCTGTTGTTGTTATTATTAATGTACTATGTGATTTCTTTTTTCTTTTGTGTTTTTTTCCCCTTTGGTTTATCCCCTGTTGTTACTATGATTTTGGTGCCCTGGGTATTGTCTGTAAGTTTATCTGAATTAGGGAAGGGAAAGGGAACAACAAAATGGTGAGACAAAGGACAAAGGTTGAACCAAGGCAACTGTGATACTCACAAGACAATATGTTGGAAATGAACTGCACAACTTGGGAGGGGGATTGGGAGAGAAGGAAAGTGGGAGAAAAATGAGAGAGGGGGTAACAAGTTTGACAAGAAATGTACTCACTACCTTATGTGTATAACTGTAACCCCTCTGTATGTCACATTGATAATAAAGTTAAATTTAAAGAAACCAGAAAATTAATATATTAAGCCAAGTGCTGGTGGCTCATGTCTGTAATCCTAGCTCCTCAGGAGGCTAAGACCTGATGATCACAGTTTGAAGCCAGCCCAGATGAAATTTTATGTGATTGTCTCCAATTAATCACTAAAATAGAAAACCTCCAGAAAACAGAAGTGGAGCTGTGACTTAAGTGGTAGAGTACTATCCTTGAGCCAAAAAGCTCAGGACAGTATCTGGGCCCTGACTTCAAAGTCCTAAGACTAGCACACAAAAACAAACCAACTAACAAATTTAACACATTTCATAGAATCATTGTAAGATCAAGACCATGAGGATAATAAAATACAAAAATGAGCATGTAATTATGTAGAAGTATGAATTTTTATGTTTTTGTAAAAATACTGTGCAAAGGGGTTACAGTTACATGAGCAAGGTAATGAGTACATGGCCTATCGAGCCCTGTTGCCACCTCTTTTTATTTCCCCCTCCCATCCCAGAAGTATATATTTAAAAACATATGAAGCATTACAAATGTAACTGTGCTAAAAATGGTACACTTCTGTTTGGTACTGGTGGCTCATGCCTGTAGCTACTCAGGAGGCTGATATCTGCCAGCCCGGGCAGAAAAGTCCCTGTGAGATTTTTATCTCCAATAAACTGCTCACAAAACCTGGAAGTGGCTCTGTGGCTCAAATCGTAGAGTGCTATCCTTGAGCACAAAGAGGCCTAGGGAAAGCACCCATACCCTGAGGTCAAGCCCCAAGACTGAAAAAAAATAAGTAAATTTTAAAACTTAGGTAAAACGAATGGTTTTCCAAGAAAAAAATTTAAAGCCCATTTTGAATCAGGGAAATACAAAGAACTTAAAGAGTAATCATTAACAGAATTGGGGATGGAAACCTGCTCATGAGGTTCTATTAACAGTGTTTGGAAAACTTGTCAGAAAATTCAATGATATCCAGATCTAGCATTCATGATGGACATTACCAATGAGCTGAAGGGCAAGGTGCAGGGACCAACACACTTCTTAGCTCCCTGTTTACTGATAGGAAATCATGGGAAGCTAAATTAAGGTGGTGGAAAGTACAACTCAAAAGGAATCTCACTGCATTCCCAGTTTGGAAGGTCAAAAGTCTTCTACGAATGTGTGAATCCTTTAATCCAAAATTCAAAGACATGAAAATTAAAGACATAGAATTGAAAATCTTTGTTACACAGTTCAACAGGATCCCACAGAGGACCCTGATAATCTACAGCACAAAAAAAATGATGAGCTGGGTATAGTGATCTTTCATTGCTAGAGTTCAATAACATTATATTACTCAATGATGATTTTACCACTTTGAGGTGATGTGCATTGAAATATGCATTAGTGTTTGGAGCAACTTACTGCTGTGAGATTTCCTAAACTTGTTGAAGTATCAACAAGCAGCACCTGTGCTCTAGACTGACAACACAAACCTGGGAAGCAGTTGCTTGTAGCAACATCATCAATATTAGCTATCACCACAAGCCTCACCAAAGAGAAGCAGTTCCAGCCACCACATGAAGTGTGAGCACATTAAATGTTGAGTTAAATGCAGCAAGGTGATTTTAATTTGATAATTTTGTATGTCCTGTGAATCATTTTATACATATCCAAATGGGCCTTAGCAGAAAAAAATTCCCCATGTTTTATATGTTTTTATAGTTATTGAACATCATTTTATTTCAACTTGAAGAACACTTTTGAGTATTTGAAGGATGCTCTTGCGATGCGCTGACACAGCTCTTTGTTGGGAATATATCTCTTTCTGAAAGATATCTTAACTGGGTATAGAATTTTTGGTTGGGATTTTCATTTTGTTTTTGAGTTACTTGAGCATACTATTTCACCTTGTTCTGTTTTTACAAGGATTTGGTTGAGAAATCCCAGTGATGGTGGAATTGATGTTTGTTTATATATACATGCCTCTTTTCTGTTGCTACTTTCAAGATGGTCTCTTTTTTGTTGAGTTGGAAAATTTGATATTATCCCAACCCAGAGTATTCTTCTTTGGTTGTTTTTTGCTTTTACCCCTTGTGCCTCTTCAATCTGAGTGTTTCTGTGCCCTTCAAGATTTGAAAACTTTACTGCCAGAATTTTAAAAATAACTTTTTTGCCCCCTTCCCTTCATATAAAATAGCCATGCATCATATATTTATGCACTTGATATTGTTTTCATATTTTTCTCACTCCTCTCTGTTTTTGCTTCTGTAATGGTAATTTCAAATAATTTATTGTGTTTCTTCATTGTTTCTCTGTAAATTGAGTCTGCTATCACATCTCTCCATTGAATTCTAGATCTGTCATTATATTTGTCAGCTTCTGGATTTCTGTTCCTTTTTGCTCTCTTTTTATCCATTTTTTTCCTTAATCGAGATTCTTTAAGGTAATTATTTGAAATTATGTTTCAAGATTTCATCAATCTCTCTTTTTGGGAGTCCATTACTAGTTTCCTTGGATATTGTCAAATATGCCTGACTGTTATACATGTTATCTGGTATTGGGTCTGTGCATTTGAAATTGCAAATATCTCTGTACATATGCATTTGGGTAGCCCTTTATCTGTACTGTGAAGCATCCATAATAGCATCTTATGCATAGGTGGTTCTGAAATTATGACAAGGCCTCCTTTTTCACGATTTTTCTCACAGAATATTTTTGCACTTAAGTAATGAATGGAGTTCTACTTAGCCCTCAGCTAAATAGTGACTGGCTTGGAATGACCCAAGATGACTGCATGAAACTGTTATTTCCTGAAAGCATGCAGTTTCACAGGTTTCTGCTTTTGTAAGCATCAGCTGTGATGAGTATAAGTCTAACACTTAAAGTTAAATAGTTCCTAGCTTCAGGTGCAAGCCAAAGACCGCACTTGGGTCACAAGTGGAAAAAACAAATGAACAACAAATACCTTTTACAGAACTGCAGGAACAACTGGGTTAGCGAGACTTAATAAAACACACAATGGCATACGAACTCCAAAGCAGTAGCCTTTTTAAAAAATTAAAAAAAAACATATAGATACGACTTCTCTCCAAGTCTGACTAAACTGTGACTCCTGAGGGTGTCCCATTAGTAGTTGTTCTTTTTCTCCACTAATCCTAAAGAGTAAAGTTGATTTCTGGAAAGGGGTTATCCACTTTCCTTAAGTCAGAGGGGGTAAAGTATAAATTGGGCTTTGAATAAATTTTCCTTTCTCCTCAACTCCATAATTTTGTTTTATCTTTTCTCCTAGGCAGATTACAAAACAAAGGTTGGTAGCCGTTTGGTACCAAAAAGAGAAGTAATAGACTGTATTTTCTTTAATCATATTGAGAAAGTTTGCTAGAATTACTTAAAGCTGGATTGGAAACCAGTGTTAGCTTCATGTCTTGTAAAACTCTATAGTTTAACTTCTACAAAACAATTTCATTAGCTATCCCAGTTTCTTGCTGGCTTCCTAAGACATGCTTTATTCCCTTGAGGGAGGAGAATGAATTCCTAGAACTAAATTAAGCCTGCCAGTTGAAATGACCCAGTGACTTAGAATAGCAGTGTTTATTTCTGCAATTTGTCTTTTCCTTGTGTTCACGATGGTCATCTACGTTTAATATCCTGGGTGGTGGAAAATGAAAGGCAGTGCGTATTTTTTCCTTGAGATTTTCAAATTTAAATTTCCTGCTGTGAATCTTCTTGCTGCTCTGTTGAAATTAGAGCAGGATGAACTTCTTGAACTGTCACCAACTTGGCCACAGGCTGACTCCAAGACCTCCTGAAGAGCAAGTTCCCTGAGGGCACAGCGTGAAGTCTCTCTGCAGGAGAGATTAAATGGTTTAATAATGTCCCATTAAACCCAGAGCCTCCAAACAAAACTGAGTCTTTCAATAACATTTGTCACCCTGAAGTTCCTAGTTAAGTGGTTTTAATCGCAGATAAGGATTTTACTATTAGGAGACCAGACACTGGGCTGCATGAACACTTTTCAGCCTTTTTAGTTTGAAAGCTTTTAGCAAATTTTCATATTGGAATGATTGCTTGTGTGGGTAGTAGGAGAATGAAATAGATTTTTGTTAATAAACATGAATATGTAATAATGAAATACCATAGAGGAGTGAATAAAGTGTACACAACTACACTGTACCATGAACTGTGGAGTTTGATTGCTACTACACTGCATAAATGGAAGGAAGGAAGGAAGGAAGGAGGAAGGGAGGAAAGGAGGAAGGAAGGGAGGGAAAGGAGGGAGGGAGGGAAAGAGAAGGAGGAGGAAGGGAGGGAGGAATGAAGGAAGGAAAGCAAATAGGGAAGAAGAGCAGCTTCTACAATAACAGAAGGTAGGTAGATAGAGATATCTATAGGTAGATAGACCTATAAGTAGATAGATACCCATATGTATACATATGATATAGTAAATAAATATAGATAGTATAAATACTATCTACTATACTACATGAAACTGTTATTCCCTGAAAGCGTGCAGTTTCATAGGCTTCGCCTTGTGTAAGCATCAGCTGTGTTGAGCATAATTCTAACACTTAAATAGTTCCTAGCTTCAGGTGCAAGCCAAAGGCTGCACTTGGGTCACAAGTGGAAAAAACAAAGACAAAAACAAATGAACAACAAATACCTTCCACAGAACTGCAGGAAAAACTGGGTTAGCTAGACTTAATAAAATACACAATGGTATATGAACCCCAAAGAAGTATCCATAGTGTATATACTATACTATATATAGTGTATCTGCATAATATATAGATATAGTATATCTATAGATATCTATAGGTAAATAGATGTCAAAATATATCCATATCCATATCTATATATCTATATATAATATATATCTATAAATATATTGTGTAAATTAATTCAGTGGTGGGCAAATAATCAACCTCACATGATTTATATTCTTTTAAACTTCTTAAATTTGGGATCCATGTGGGCATCTGTGAATAGCCTACATAAGAAGAGATAGATGCTTTTTGCACTTGTTGGATGAGAGATTCTGTAACTGGAAATGTCAATTAGATCAGGTTGATTGATAGTGCCATTCCGTCTAACCAATTTCTTCCTGACTTTATGTCTGCTTGATCTATCAATTACTCTGAGATGTGTTTAAAAAAATCTCCAACGATTAGAGAAGCTGTGTCTATTTGTCTTCTTCGTTCTATCCATTTTTTTTACCTCTTGTGTTTTGACACTGCTGTTTGGTACAAGCACTTTTAGGATTGTTACAACCTTCTGGAGAATTGAGCCTTTTATTATGTAATGCCTTTCTTCATCTCTGATAATATCCCTTCTTATGCTGTCTGCTTTATTGAAGCTAATAGAGCTATTTCTTTTTGATCTGTATCAGTATAATGTGATTTTCTCTCTCTCTCCTTTTAACCAGAGTCTTTTAAAAAAGTTTAAAATAGGTTCTTTTCCACAATGTATGGTTAGACCCTATTAGTCATTTCCCATTCTGGCAACCTCTCTCTCTCTCTCTATATATATATTTTTTGTGTCCAGTTGTGGGGCCTGAACTCTGGGCCTGGGCATTGTCCCTCAGCTCTTCAGCTCAAGGCTAGTGCTCTACCACTTGAGCCACAGCGCCACTTCCGGTTTTTTTCTTTTTGCTTATGCGGTGCTGAGGAATCGAACCCAGGGCCTCTGGCATGCAAGGCAAGCGCTCTACCACTGAGCCACCTTCCCAGCCCAACCTCTATATTTTATTTATTTATTTTTTAAATTTAATTTAATATTTTTTTGTGAAAATACTGTACAGAGGGGTTACAATTACATGGGCAGAATAATGCATACATTTCTTATCAAGCATTGCAGCCTCCTCCTTTGTTTACCCTTTACATCCCTTCCCAGCCTCCCCCA
>NW_012267224.1:4999402-5014674 GCF_000151885.1 Dipodomys ordii
TTAACCAATTTTGTCAGCACCATTTACTGAAGAGGCTGTCTTTCTTCCATTCTATTGTTTTAGCTCCCTTATCGAAGATTAGATGGCTATAGGTCTGTGGGTTCATTTCTGGGTTTTCAATTCTATTCCATTGCCAACCTCTATATTTTAATTGGTATATCTTTCCTCTTTGAAATGATTGTTACTCCCTAGATATATTTAAATTTTATTTATTTAGTTTTAGGTAGTGTTCAAAGGGGTTTCAATTTGACAGGTAAGATTATGAGTATATTGAATGCACCTTGATCAATGTGCTCCCCTGTCTTTCCCAAGCCCACCCATACTCTCCAAGTCATGTAGTTCAGCTTATTACATAATGTATACTGCCCCTCTTCACGCATGCGCCCCAGTAGCCCATGTGGATGCTGTTGTTTTTGTATTTCTTTTGCTTGTGCTTTGATTTCTATTTCCTCTATTTTTAGTTGTACAATTTATATTATTTTCCTTTATCTCAGTTCTTACAATATTATTATTTCATTTATTATATATTTTATTATTATATTACACAATAGTATATGTCTTTAAATATTATTTTAAATAGGTTTCTCATTGTAAGCTAATTTAAATGTACTTTCAAATATCATTACATAGTCTCTATTGCAGTTCAAGTGCTTTCTTCACTCTTCTTGCCTCTGGTCTCTGATGACATCAACTGTGACATCATTGCTATTGCAACTCTACATCAAGTAAAGAATTAGAAAAGTGAAAGACACTTTATTAATCATTGGAAGTGTTGTTAATCTTGTAGTTTCTGACAAAAAGTCTAGTTTTTACTCTTCTTCTTTGGAAGGGAAAGATTTTTTTGTCTTTATTTTTCTGATAGCTGAGTATTAAGTTTAGATTTGAAAATTTATCTTGTTTGGTATCTATTGAGCTTTCTGGATCTGTTGTTTGATGTCTACCATTAACTGAAGACAAATTTTATCCACTGTGACATTCCATTATACCATGAACACATACAACTTACCACTGCAAGCAGATTTCATGGAAAAGATGATAATACTTTTCTGCTGTACTGCTCCATCCTCAGCCTTGTAATCTTAAGGAGCAAGGATGCATTTTCCTGAGGAAATGGATGTTAATGATTGTAGGAAAGGCAGAGGGAGATATACAAGGATGACCATTTTAACTCAGAGAAAAAAAATTCAGAATTACTCAATATGGGGAATTTGAGGAGAGGACATTTTTCTCACTGATACACAAGGGTCTGTACCCCACTTGTATGTGACTCCCAGCAGTGTCAAATGGGATATAGGTGGGAAAAGTTGTATGGGTTAGCAATGGGGTTCCATGGCTAGAAACAGGAAAGCCATGGGACTCACCCTCTCCTACCAGAGCACAGGAGCATCAATTCAACATCTAGACCATGGCCAGGATAGATGGTAATCCAGAGGCCCATCCCTATTTTCCAGCTGCTGGCAGGAGAACTTGAAACAAGAACAATGATTGCAGCTGACTTCCTTGTCTCCTTCGTGAGTGGCACCTCCAAATTAAGCAGATTAACTCCAACTTAAAAAATGTGTTTTGTTTTTCAGTGGAGAAAACTATGTCACTATAATAACGTCAATCTTTATAATTGTTTCCTAGTAATTTTTGGCAATTGATTTCAAAGAACTGTAACTTTAAAATGGAGAGAATCTAAGAAATATTCCTGTCATCAGGGATGAGAGTGCCCTATTCAAGGGTCCGAAGTGAAATGGACAGATGAGAACCACTTCCCTGAACTGGGGCTTGGTGACTCATCCTGCAATCCTTGCTACTCAGGAGTCCAAGATCTGAGAATCACAGTTCAAAGCCAGCCTGGGCAGAAAAGTCCTTCCTTGAGACTCTTATCTCCAACTAACCACTAAAAATCAGTAGAAGTGAAGGTATGACATAGTTTGTATTGACTAGAATAAGGATATAAACACACCTATGACAGTTACTTCAAATCTTGAATAGTTATCTTCTTTTTTTAATTTTATTTTATTTTATTTGTGAACATACTGTACAGAGGGGTTACAATTACATGGGCAGGATAATGTGTTCATTTCTTACCAAGCACTGCAGCCTCCTCCTTTGGTTTACCCTTCACATCCCTTCCCAGCCTCCCCCCTCCCCCCAATCTCAATCATTCTCCTTCCCTCCCCTTCCCCCCCCCCCACAGACCTTGTAGAGCTCCTTTTGGACATGACAACTTGTACTTCTCTAGTTATCTTCTTTGTTGGATTTTGTGAGTCTTTCTTTGTGTGTTTTGGTAGTTGTGACTTATTTAGGATTCAAATGGAACCAGGATTTTTTGGAGGTCTGTATTTTACAAGGTGAGTGGTGTGTGTATGTTTGTGTGTGTGTGTGTGTGTGTGTGTGTGTATGTATACACATACACATGTGCATGTTTTCTCTCTCTCACACACACACGCACACGCATGCACGTGCACACACACACACACATGCACACACAGTATAGGCCAAACTAGACTACTCATTAGAAGCCTTTAGATGGTTAGTGAGAACATAGATAGCTGAGATACACCCAGGAGTTTCTAAGTTGATTGACCTGGGTTGAAACCCAAGAATTTGTCTCTCTAACAAGCTCTAACAATCCTAAAATAAAATGCATTGAGTAAAATACACTGGAGTCATGGGGAAAATAAAGGATTTTCCCCACTTCTTTTCTGTCTTCTCTCACTGCTTTACCTCTTCTTTCTTCTCTTCCACCACCTCCTCTTTTTCCTTCTCTCTCATATGTATATGTGTGTATATATGTGTGTATATATGTATATATGTGTGCATATATATACACACACACATATATATACACATATACATATTGTCTATTTTAATATTCTACATGTGCAATTTGATATGGCAACTGTTGTCAGTTTTTGGTGACTCTTGCTACTGGAAAAGACAATATAATTGATTACTATCTCTTGTCTTTTGTCATTGTCTCCTTACCAGTTTTTGATCCTTGTCTGCACACTTGCCACTTTCTGCCTAGAAAGGGGTCACTTCCCAAAATTCCTCGTGATTTCCCCTAGTTCTTACAGCAGGAAAGCATGTATTCTCAGCTCTGCTAACTTTGAAGCAAGCAACACTTTTATCTGATACAATATCCTGTCTTCCTTGCATGTGTGAACAGACTGGATAATTAAAATGAAATACTCTCCATCTGAGGAAATAATTTCAATCATATTTTTTCATTAAGCTCTTTAGTTCTTGCAAATAAAGAAATTAGTTGAAGCCCACAAACACATAATAACCTTGTATGGATGGGACTAGCCTTGTGTGAACTGAGGTTTGTTTTATTATTCCCTGAACTTGCTTTTGGGGCTTCTAATGATGTCACCAATTCCCTCCCTTCCTTTCAATTCACACTAATGGCTGCAAAATTATATTAGGTAAGAATAAAGTCTGGTGTTTAATCTCAATGTAGGGTTACTATGGTTAATAATATTGTGGTAAGTCTCTCAAAGTAGCTAGAAGTGAGAATGTTGAATGTTCTCACCACAGAGAAATGGTAAATTTCTGAGATGATGGGTTTGTGAAATGCTCTGCTTGATTATTATATAACATGTATCTCTATCAAAAATCAACCACACCTCATAAGTATGTGCAATTATGCATCAATTGAAGACAAACTTAGAAAGTCTCAAATCTGAAAACAAACCAAAAAAAATCGCCCAAACAAAAATCATAAAAGGGAAAAGAGGAAAGAAGAAATGGTAAAATGAGCTATTCATAAGATGATACAATCACTGTCTGACATTTCAATGAAAAAAGTTTAAAATTTTTCATTTTCTTTGAAGTCAATCGCTGAAAACCCAGGTATACTTAAGTCTAAGAAGAAACTTAGAAAAACTAGAAATTATATCATTATAGAAGCAACCTAAGTTTTAGAGCTGATTATTCTAAAAATCCTGAGTGTGTCTTGGATTAACTGACCTTATTTCTGTGTTGTGAATGGTTATACTAGATGATATCTGGAGCCAAATTTTAAAATAAGGATTTTTGTGGACAAACACACAAAATCGTTTTTAATTATGAGTTTGCAAAGTCATTTAGAGGCCGGGCCCTTCTGTTCTCAAAGTCTTGAACCATTATTGATGACTTCTTTCCCAAGACCACGTCTGTTGGTGGGAGAGGGTCAGAAAGGCAGAGAAACCACTTGGGCTGCAAGCCTTCCACTTTGGTTTCTCATGGTGAAATATACCACGGGACATCGGAGCCAGCTGGCAATACTTTTGAAGATGCGCTGAGGATTTGAGTTCTGGTTCATATTAAATATCACATGTAAATTATTAATCTGTAGCAGATGTAAATGTATATTATTACACTACATTAAACATTAATATTGCAAAGACCAGCTTCAGGACCACATGGAGATGAGAGTGGTGGGAAAATGCTACTGGTCCTATGATGGAAATCCAGGTGCATAGGTAGCTTAAGCAGAAGCATTTAGAGGAAGTAGTTATGAGTAGAGTTATGCATAAAGAATATGAGCACATTTACCAAACAAATGAGCATATATTATAATCTCATTATATACTATAGGATCTTCTCAGAGGTGTAAAAATGCTGATAATCTTTTTCATAATTCTTTAAGGAAGGAATTACTACTTACTCCTGTTAAGGAACAGCCTTTATTAGACATAGAATTATTCCTGGTGGTGGGATATGGGAGGTGGGAAGGGATCAAACTCTGATATGATTTTTATGAAGTTTACTCTCAAGTAAAATGAAACAGACAATATATCCTCAAAGCAACAGATGGATACTACAATTTCATAGAGGGATAAGTATTATGAAGTCAATATAAGAGAATTATATGATAGTTCAACATTGAACGAATATTATTAATTGCCTGGCCTGGGGTGAATGCATTTGGATTAAGGATTCTAGGTCAATTCACTTTCCTGCACTTTTCTCAAAACAATTGGGGATTGTTTGGGATATCAATTTATCAGAAATTTGGTTTGAATGTCTACTTATACACTGTATAATAGTTTATGTTTTCCCAAGGTCATCTAGTGATCATTATCATTTTAGAATGATAATATTTTTGTATACTCTAAATTCTAGCTGTTATACATGCCACCAGGGTCAAAAATATTATCAACAGTCAAGTGGGTTTTTGTTTTCCAAGGCATTTTATATCCAATCTACAGCTTTTTTTTCTTTCTCCAGTTTACATCTCTGTTTATGCTTTTCCATTTTCTTATTTTGTCTCTGCTTGTCTGTGAATGACTTGAAATAATTTGTAGACAGACAAGCTGGGCAGCTCCAATATAAACAGGAATATAAATTGAGCAGAATAGATATACTGCCTGGAGACTCCCCCTAGCCTCTTCACACACTAGTTATCCTGTCCATTCCAAGGCCAGAGAACAGGAGAATAAGCTCACTATTAATTAGGGCTTTTTTTAAGTTAATTTTATCTGGACCTGTGAAAACAAAAACATGTACATAGGTGTTTTCATGCAAGTAAACAGATCTACTCACCCTTAAAAGCAACGTTCTTGGACTTCTTTTTTCTTATTTTAGGGATTCCTCTTTTTTCATCCATCCCTGCCTGTCTTAGGAGCCAGGACAGTCTTCATTCTAGGTCTCCTTGGTATTTATCTCTATTTATTTAAACAAGTAGAAATGTTGATGAGACTCATTCCAGTTAATCAGCAAAAATGTGGAAGTAGTGTTATAGCTCAAGTGGTCGAGTGCCAACCTTGCACAAAATATCTCAGATGCTGTGCACACACACACACACACACAGCCACCTGACCCCCACCCAAAAAAATACAAACAAAACTTACACAACCTGAAAACTGTTTGTTGCTCCCTTAACTCAACAAGTCACTTGGAAATTTCTTTCCTTACTATATAACCTGGAAATACAAAAGTGCTTATTGCTCTAATTTGTAACTAAGGTGTAACTATGTGACCTAAAATCTGCCAATGAAAAGACAAATGTGGAAATGGAAGTAGCTGTAAGGAAGGGGCAGGGGGACACAGGGAGATGACTATTTCTAGCAAGTAGAGTGGGAAGAGGAGGCATCCTAAGTCATCTTAAGCCAGGGTGATCTTTCAAGCACACAGTGTTGCACATGCAGTGGTGTGATGATGGCTTTTTGGGAAGATCATAGGATGTGCATCATTGCTTTTCTGATATAGTTTACCTAGCTCCATGTATCCTAGATTATATAATGCAAGTCTGCTAATTGGAGACTTGCAGAGATTCTAAGCACCATAGAATGTATCTTACTAAGTTCCTTTATGTTTAGACTGACAAGTGGATGCTAATGTGTCTAAGAGTTCTGATCAATGAATTAGATGCATTTATATTTCATGGAGAAGTTTAAGGATGGAAACACATCAGGGGACATTCATAATGGTGGATTGATTAATACTGATCTTACAAGGAATTAATTGAAACTAGCTACGGGATCCCCTACTCCATCTTCCCAGATATGCAGCTCCACTTTCCTTCTTTCTTATACTTCTTATTACAAACTTCCTTGTCTAAATGGGATTGCATGAAGTTGCAGAGCTTCTGCATGGCAAAGGACATAGCTAGCAAGATCAATAGAAAGCCCACGGATTGGGAGAAGATCTTCACTAGCCATACAATGGACAAGGGTCGCATATCTAAAATATACTTGGAACTCAAAAAATTAAATCCCCCAACAACAAATCCTCAAAGAAACAACTGCCCAATAAATAAGTGGGCTAATGACTTAAAGAGAAACTTCTCTGAAGAAGAAAGAAGGATGGCCCATAGACACATGAAGAAATGCTCAACCTCCCTAGCCATAAAAGAAATGCAAATCAAAACAGCATTGAGATACCACCTCACTCCAGTTAGAATGGCAAAAATCAAGAGCTCTAACAACAACAGATGCTAGAGGGGATGTGGACAGAAGGGAACCTTACTTCATTGTTGGTAGGAATGTAAACTTGTTCAACCATTTTGGAAAGTAGTATGGAGGTTCCTCAAAAAACTCCACGTGGACCTCCCCTATGACCCAACAATCCCACTTTTGGGCATTTACCCAAATGCTTACAAACAAGACCACACTAAAGCTACTAGCACAACTATGTTTATTGCAGCATTATTTACCATAGCTAAGATCTGGAACCAACCCAGATGCCCCTCAGTAGATGAATGGATCAAGAAAATGTGGTATATATACACAATGGAATTCTATGCCTCCATCAGAAAGAATGACATTGCCCCATTTGTTAGGAAATGGAAAGGCTTGGAAAAAATTATATTAAGTGAAGTAAGCCAGGCCCAAAGAAACATAGGTCCCATGGTTTCCCTTATTTGCGATATCTAGTGTATGTATGAAGCAAGCGGAAAAGGTCAGATAATGTGATGTTAGGAAAATGAACCCTAAGATATATATTTAAATGTTTTTTCTTTCATGCATTTATTTCTAAAGCATTTATAAGATTATTTCTTTGTTGCTTTGTATGTCCTTCCCCCACAGTACAACCCCTGCTTTCACTGTATTTGATGTCGGTATAATTTGTGGAGGGGAAGGGAAAAAACAAGTCGTTTAAATAAGGATACAGGTGGACCCGTTGCAACAATGAGAAGTACAAGTTGTCATGTTGAAAATGAACTTTACAACTTTGGTGGGGGTGTGGGGAGGATTGCGTGGGGGTCGGGGGAGGCTGGGAAGGGATGGAAAGAGTAAACAAAGGAGGAGGCTACAATGCTTGATAAGAAATATACGCATTATCTTGCCCATGTAATTGTAACCTCTCTGTACAATATTTTCACAATAAAAAAAGTAAAAAAAAACAACTTCCTTGTCTATAGTGTGAAGCTCATAGTGAGAATTTCTTCATAGTTCATTTTAGGTTCAATAAGATATTTAGGACAGCATATACACCATAGCTGTGTTTGCTCATAAACTGTTGACTAGCAGTTTTGTTAGACATGGTTGGGACAATAATCCTTTGTGTTTAGGAAAGCACTAGAGGACTTCATGTCTTTGATCTGGGAGCTGGGAATAGCATCTAGAGACAGGGAATAGCATCACTACTGTCAGGTGCACTGAAGAGACAGAATGCCCAGGGACTTTGTATAATGAATTTGGCCTGGGTTAAGATGGGGTCTCTAGGAGGGCTACACTAGACGAAGTGGTGGGAGAGTAGGGAAATGGCTGAACCCCAAAATTATAGGACCCTTTCATTAAAGGCATTCTTGATTGCAGCCCCCTCATTCCAGTAAAGTTGGAAGTTATTCCTTCCTCCTGGCTCAATATAGACTCACTGAAGCACTCCCAGTGTTTTGATGGGAGTAGGAATCTAGTGTAATGATATACTACTTTATCTCTTACTATCATTGAAAGATGGATTTGTTGTTTGCTGTATGACTTCACTTCCGGCCAATAGGAATTTTAGATGACTTTCAAGGAATTGTTGAACTCATGGGTGTGCAAAATATAGAAGCTAATTTGTCTTATAATACCTGCCCATTTCCCCTCACTGCTTAAGGATAACAAGCACAAGAAGTAATTATTTGGAGAGAAATAATCAAAAAGACTTAGTAGTTGTAAGTCAGTGACAGGCAAAAATCATAATATTTGGGGGCTGAGTAATTCAGCTGTGGAGTTTTGTTTTATTTTGTATAAAATGTGTTAAAACTGAAACCATATTTTCAAGCCACCTCTTCCCTTGCCTTTTTGAAAGTCCATATGTCCTTTAGGAGAAAATTGAATTTGCAAAAATTTTAAAAACCTATTAGATGTACAAGAATTGTATGTCTTCCGAAATGAGACCGAAGTCAATTGCTTGAACAAAATACAATTTGCATTTTTCAAACACTTAAAACCATTATTTGGGTCACATTCAAAAGTTGAATTATTTTCTAAGGATAGTTAGAACAAGACTCATGCACTGATAGTGCATATTTATACGTTACTTATTTCCAATTGATATGTTTTGTCTGTTTGATAGCCATATTTTACTTTGAACGACTGTTTGGTTGCTGTATGTTTCATGCTTCTCCTTGCTCTGGCATGGAGTTGGTTCATTTTCTGGGTAAATACATTGCTCTACATAAGTAAAGCAACTTTGAGAGAAAATAAGTTAAAGATAACTCTCAACTAATTAGGATATTGAGCTTCCCCCAACTGACTTGCTGTAAATTGGGTAGGAACTTGATGATCTGTGATAAGTCCAAATTAGGATCTGGTTCAATAGCTGGGGCAAGGGTACAGCATTGGAAGTTTGGAAGAAATTGGCTTCAATGTTTTGCTTCTTCTCACTTGCCTGACTGTGTCATCTCAGGAAAGCATATATTTTCTCCTTATACTTATGGCTTCTCACTTGAAACAGGAGCGAAGACTACAGACAGCATGTATAAGCTAGGTTCTTCAGAGACCTGTGGTTCCAAAAGATTTCTTGGATTTTATAGGTTATGCTTGACATTAGACTAAGGATCCTCTTTAAAAGAGGCACTATATCTAGGTGCTCATGGCTCAAGCCTGTAATCCTAGTAACTCGGGATGCTGTGATCTGAGGATTCTGATTCAGAGCCAGCCCAGGCAGAAAAGTCCTTGGGACTCTTATCTTCAATTAACCACCAGAAAACTAGAAGTAGAGCCATGGCTGAAAGTGTGAGAGCACTAACCTTGAACAAAAAGAGCTCAGGGATAGTTTTCAGGCTCTGAGTTCAGGCCCCACATTATATATAACATAATATATAATACACATAATAGTATATATTCTTGTTATAAACATAGAACATAATATAATGTGCACTATATATATCTTGCATATAAGCATGTATATGACAAAAGATGCACATAAGAAAGTTCATGCCATCTTCAGTCAACTGGGTCATCTTTAATTGGAAACTATTCAAATGACCATTACTAAAAAAAAGCATGTATACATTTGTGTTGTATTTTTACAATGAAAAATTGTTCAGCAATAAGTAGGGATGATAAATCCATAATTATGCACAACTATATATGTGTTTTATACAGACACAAAAGCATACATAATTATTAATTGAGAAAACACAAAAGATAGGCAAAAGAAAGGTACATTGTTAGAAGTCAGGATTATGAATGAAAAGAGGGAGGAGGTCCTGAGTGGGCTTGGGATTTGATGGTTAGCATTCTAGCACTAGATCCCAGTCTTACCCCTTTTTGCCTTAGTTTGTTTTTCAGATAAGGTCTTGTACTTTTGCCCAGGGCAGGCCTCAGACCTTGACCTTCCTTCTTCTACCTCCTGATTAGCTGGCATTACCAAGCAGATGAGGACAAAAGACATCACATAGAGAGAGGCAAAGACATGAACTGCAGTACACATCTTGCTGGGTGGAAGAAAACCACCACCACTACCACCAAAAACCCAACTGTCAAATGCCCAGTGATAAAATATTTATAAAAGCAAGGCAAAAGGTGGCTTGCATCACCTGTGGTAAAAGAGATGTTCAGGGAATCTCTTATGCAAAAAGAAAATGAAAATAAATTAAAACATGGGTCTATGGGAAGGAAATGAAGAGAGCCAGGAAGGACAAACATATAGATCAATACATACATTATATTATTATTATTACTAAAAATATATCAAAAAGAGAATTGAGTACTTAAGATAGATAAAGCAAAAACAAAACCTGGAATTAAATGTTGAGCCAATTACCAACTTGAAGCTCTTAAGCATACCATGAACAAGCACGTACATGGGAGACAGAGAAAGCGTTGAGATGGATGAAATTCAGGAAGATTAAATTAGTTACTGTGTGAATTACACAAGAGAAAATTAGCTGCTATGCTTCCTAGCTCTTGTGACTATCAGTACCATATGATAGAGCCACCGAGTTCAAGACTATCTGAACTGGGCACCTAAAAAAAAAAAATAATCAGCTGCCGCTGCCATTGATTCCAGTTCAATCTCGCTTTCTGGACAAATGATGACAAGGAGTTGTGATTGACACCCTATCTCTGGCAGCCATAGAGGTGGCTATCAGGCTGAGAAAGCAGAATGAGCCGCACTGCCCTGCTGGAAGTCAGATGCAGGTAGTTTGTCTGAAATGAAATCACAGAAAAATCCATATGGCAGAGAGAAGCTGATAAAAAAAAACAGTTGAAAATGGGCATTAAGTGTAGGGGTTGGAATTACTTCTTTTTCGAAGTCTATGGCGAGTTTTTACTTCATTCCCATGTAGCTCTGCCACAGTGGAAAATATATTTTCTGTATTGCAAAATGCAAATGAATTTATGGTGATAGAAAGCATAATAGTGGATGCCTGAGGATTGTGGTAGGTGAGCAGGAAGGATTGGAAGCAACTAACTTTGGGGGAAATGGATATGGTTCTGCCCTTGATTGTGATGATTATATGAATATATATATATATATATATACATATATGTGTCAGAACTTTAAGTGGTATAATTTAAATATATTCAATTTAGTATATGTCATTTTCTTCCAGAGAAAGCTGTTTTCTCTCTTACCTTACTCTTAAGTTGTTATGATTATATCACAGATGTGGCTGTTGGCTTTTTAGAAAGCCAGAAATCTATCAGTTACAGCTTGTATTATATTGAAAGTATTTGAGAGGGTTCAATAAATAAAGCAATCATTTTGTTGAGGGATTCAAGTAAATTCAAAAAGGTGAGAGAAGTTATGCTTAAAATGTTTACTTGGGGAAAGGAGCTTTCTCTCATCCAATTTTCTGCTCAGTTCCTTATCCCCATCCAGCTGGATCTCACCTTCCATTCTCCACACTTTGTTGACCTAGAATGAACAACTATGAATCACATGCAAATGTAGACTATTCACACATTTAATTATTTTCCAGTTAAAGAATAGGCTACTTCTTGAGAAGACTTACTGCAGTGCTAAACATTTTCAGAGTTTAATTTAAATGTGCTATTTGTCAGAAAATATCTTACGAGTGAAACATCAATTCAAACAAGAATGAGCATTATTTTTCTTTCTAATCAATTTTACTTGGTAGCTTCCAAATGTAGCACACTGGAAAAGGAAGAAAGGCTTTCAAATGGGGTTGACCTAAGATCAAATCTTCACCCATGAAATCTTCACCAGAGAGGAGGTTGTTTAAGTTTAAGTTTTCTTTATTGGAGTTTATGAAGTGGAGATGACAGTAGCTTTCTCTTTGTTCTTTTATTTCTTGTTAAGGCTTAGAAGTAATGTCTGTAAAGTATCTATCTTATATTACATGAATAGAAACTCAATAAATAGCAGAGGGTAGGTTGTAAACATAAGCAGATTGCACCTTTTTGAAATCACTTTTTTAATGATAAAATCTGGACCAGGAATTTAGATTACTCTTTCCTTTCTTGCCCGTGCACTTATTCTTATATTCCTTCCTATGACTATCAGTCAATTTGATTTTTTTGCCACTTGACAAAGGAAACATTAATTTTAGCTCTCCTGAAGTTAGTCCTTCATGGCAGATTCTTCCCTTGTCTTCCCCCATCCCCTGCCTCGGGTCTCATTTTCCTTTGTTTCCAAGCCAAGACAAAAAATGGGAAATATTTATTGGGTGCCATTTAGACAAATATGAGAATCTGATTGAATACTCTCCACGACCGTCAGTTGAAACTAAACACAGAGTTGCCATGGCTACCGGTTGCTTGGCCTCTGCTCCGACACATTAGAGCCTTTTTAGTTCAACAGTGTGCAAGCCACAGATGTTGCCATGCATTGTATTAATAATCAGCCTGGATCTCTTAGCGGAGGAATAGCTTAGGTTTGTTTCAGCAAAGAGAAACTGAAATTTTTAGATGAAAAACAGAATGCCCTATGGCCTGTATGTAGGCCTCCAGGTGATAGTGGTTGTCATTTCTGACTTGATCTTTACTTTGTACCCCCTTCATTTAATCTAGATTTCCTACTCAATCTTCCTCCCTAATATATATATTTATTTATTTATTTATTTATTTATTTATTCCATATACAAGTGTGTGTGTGTGTGTGTGTGTGTGTGTGTGTAATAGCAATCGCTAACCTTCCATAGTTAGCAAAACCCAGCAGGGGTATATTGCTAGGAAAATTGCATGCAGCTCTGAGTATAGGACTTAAAGCATTTAGAAAATAATCAAAAAAAAACCCCAAAAGGTGGAGTAGAAAGAATACAGGAAAATCCCATGTTGCATCTCAAGTCCAGAATGCCGTGACAGCAGAGAGAGAACCCTGGTTTATACAAAGATCTGGCTTTTCTATGCAGTAGCTATGAGGCCTCTGGGCAAAGGAAACAAAATCTATCATGTCTTCCATCCACTGGCTCTTCCCTTTAGGATTGCATTGTGTTCACCTGATTAGCCCTGAGTAGTTTTTCTCCTTTAGCACTGATACCATCACTTACATCTATAACTGAGATTTCTTCCTCGCATTTTAACATATGCACATGGGACCTGAAGATGTATGGGAACAGCTTTGGAAGGGAGGATTATTCTATATGTTAGTAGTGGAAAATAAACGCTGTTCTCCCCTATTGTTGCTTATGGATTTCCTTTCTACTGTTAGCAAAAGATGTTTTGGGTTTCTCAGTCCCCTTTGATGAGTAGAGGTCCTCACGTCAGAGTATGACTCCTTTCTTTCTTGTCCCTCTCTAGGTGAAATAGGAGCATGTAAAAGCTTAGGTGATTTCATGATGACACAGACGTAAGAACCATTCTGTGTATCTCAGAGAGACGGGGCTGGAGAGGGCCAGGGATCCCTTTCCCCTTCCATCTTTCCATACAAATACTCAACATTATTATGCTTACTCTGCTGAGGCTGCATAGACTTTGTACAATTGAGAAGCATTCTCCTCTTTCCTAATGCATATGATGAGTTCAAACAAACTTTTTATTATGGGCATCTACCAGTAAAAAAAAAACATTTCTAAAAGTAAATCCTTTGATCAGCAAGACACGGAACCTAGAAATATTTTCTGCAGGACATGCTTCACTTGACCCCTTGTAAAAGAGGCTTTAAAAAAAAACCTAAATATAAAAAATCGTATCCATGCTATATTGAGCTTCAGGCTAAATCCTTCACAAGATAGTGGATACAAATGCTTTTTATTGAGTAACTCTTGGCCATGTTTGAGTTACTCTGGTAAATTTTGTTAAGGTAGAGTTTTGTTGTTAAGGAGTTGTACAGAGGGGTGACCATTCCATATGTCAGGAACAGAGGACAGTTCTTTTTGGAAAATGTCACCCCTTCCTTCGCTTTCTCCGAGTTTCTACTCCTGTTCTGGCCCACAAGTTGCATAGTTCATTTTTTTTACATAGTGTATATTGAATACCATGACTGCATGGCTCCCCTGTCCTCCCTCCGTTTCTGTGCCCCTCCTAAAAAGACCCAAAAAACTTCCCCCAAAGCAAAAACAAACACCAACAGGAACAACAGAAAAACCCACGTTAGGTACATGATTTCAACATTTCTAAAGTATGAGGATCCCTTCTTTCTGCCTGTAACCCCTGCTCCCCTCCGTGTCCTCTGATCTAGCCTTCCTTCTTTTCTAGTCTTCTGGTCTACCAGAGGACAAGACTCTTCAGAAAATTTTGCCTCCAGCAATATTTTGCTGGTGACAGGCCTCTTTTCCTTTCGAGATCCCATTGCAATGTCATTGTATGGTGAGACCTTCACCTACTGTGCACAGAATTGTGGGGAATCCATGCCTCTCTCACTCTGTCTCATTACCCTGCTTTTCTCTTACTGTAAGCACTTACCACCATGGGCGCCGATCTCTGTCATTAGTTCATGTATTGATTTTTATCACCTCTCCCAGGGAAGGCGAGAATGGTAGATGTCCTTCCTTTCTGCTTACTCTTGTGTGCCCAGAATCTTGAGCTTTAGTACTTCGAAGGTCTCCAAAAATATTTGTGGATACAATTATTGAATCCATGCAGTTTTGAGCTTGTGCTTTTAAAACTATTTTTATTTACCCTCTCCTTTGCTTGAATTAAGACCCTTACCTTCATGTAATAACATTAATCTCTCTGTGACTTAGTGACCTTAATTGAAAATGAGTACAGGAAGACTGGTATTGTATAATTTAAAAAGGAACTTGGTAGTATACCTCATAAATATCAAGCCATCAAAATTGGTATTTGTACACATAATCCTTTATTTGGATATGCTTTTTTTATTTGTATGAATAATCTTTTTTTTTTAAATTTTATTTGTGAAAATACTGTACAGAGGGGTTACAATTGCATGGGCAGGATAATGCGTACATTTCTTACCAAGCATTGCAGCCTCCTCCTTTGTTTACCCTT
>NW_012267224.1:5015189-5022397 GCF_000151885.1 Dipodomys ordii
TATGGTAAATAATGCTGCAATAAACATAGTTGTGCTGGTAGCTTTAGTGTGGTCTTGTTTGTAAGCATTTGGGTAAATGCCCAAAAGTGGGGTTGCTGGGTCGTAGGGGAGTTTGTATGAATAATCTTTTATTATGATATTTCTTCTACTTTGAGCTTAGGTGGACGCGACACCTTGTTTTGCTTTATTCATGGCTGTCAGTTGTGCATGATAGTTCATGCATAATACATATTTTTCCATGTGTCCCCCTCTAGAAGTCTAGAAGTATGATTAGGAAGTTGCTTTTTTTCTGGTGTCAGTCCTAGGGCTTGAAATCAAGGCCACTGCTCCACTTCTGGCAATTTTTTTGGTAGTTAATTGGAGATAAGAGTCTCAGAGACTTTTCTGCCTGGGCTCTCTTCAAACCCTAATCCTTAGATCTCAGCCTCCTGAAGTAGCTAGGATTATAGGTGTGAGCCACCAGAAACTGGTGAAAAGTTACCTTTTTAACAGTTTCTTAGCTAGGAAAAAGATTTATATTAATTAAAAGAGTTTTTCAGTAGGGTTTCTATTTTGATTGAATCAAAAGCATAATAGAAATGCTAGATATACATGCTTACTAATTGGCTTCATCAGTTTTTTTTAACACCTAAAATCTTTTCAGCTTGAAATAAATCTGAGTTCAGATTCATGCCAAGTTAGTGATAAATACCTTTTAACATATGTTTTTTTCTAGTTGTACATATTTTTAATACTCACAACATTCCTTGGAAAGAATTGTAAGATGGGTGATATTTTGAAAGGAAACTAAAATTTGCATTAGCACTGTATTAATCATTTCTAAATAATGGAGAGAAGTTAATGTATGCACAAAGAAGAACTGCCTTGTTGTGAATGAATAAAAGCAATGGAAAAAAGCATAGGCTGGAATTGCATATTCAAGTTCAGAGTCTTCAAGAAGACCAGCCAGGTGCTGAGCGGGGAGCACTCAAGTATCAGAAGATGAACATACAGCTCAACGTGGTCACCAGCTGGCTTGTGACCTTAGGAAGCTATAAATGACCTTGTGGGCATAGTTTTCCTAACTAGATTGAATTTTATCTATGTTACCTACTTTGTAGGGCTGTGATGATGAAACAAGAACAATAGCACTTAAAGAATTTAGGAACAGTTAATACATTTCATCCACGCAAGACACATCTATTATAAATAATAATATTTGCAATAAAACTAACACTGACTAAGGAGTGCTTTTTGATAATTGATCTCTATAAAGGTCTAAGATAGCTGACATCATCTCTATTTCAGAGATGACAAAATTGAGGAATAGGAAGGAAGAACTACTTGTAGCAGTTGCTGAATGGTCGAGACAGGATTCGAACCTGGTCCTGCCTGACTTGAAGGGCCAGCCACTTTCTGTGACATCATTTACCTTCATAAAAGGAAATGCAGGTCAGGTGAGTTTGTTACTGCCTACATCAGAGTGCCAAGCGCTCTTGGTGGGTGGCATCAGTGTGACATCCTGAGGGAGTTATGTTGAATGAAACAAACATTCACTTCATGATGCATTTATGTTCTGTGTTTATAGTAAAGAAGTAGAATCAATGATCTAATTGTTTTTGACAGTGTAATAAAATCACCTTCTAGTTTTCTGAGGTCTTACACCAAGTGAGAGTAGATTCTGTGTGGCTGAAAGCAAGAAAAATAATATTTCACCCCATTTATGTCTGAATTTTTTCTAATGCTGCCTGAAATTTGACCATCCTATGAGACTTTGTTGGTTACTGGATTTGTTTTTTTTTTTTACACAAAGACATGAACATCCTCTGTTTCTCATGGCTTCTATTTATGTCTGGTCCCTGAACTTCTTTCCCTAAGTTAACTTCATGAATCTATGTGTCAGAGTTATGCTTTGTACTTGACATTAGCACTTGTATTAATCATTTCTCTCTAAGTAAATAATGGAGAGAAGTTAATGTATGCACAAAGAAGAAATGGCTTGTTGTGAATGAATAAAAGCTATGGAAAAAAGCATAGGCTGCAAGTGCATATTCAAGTTCCTATAGTCAGTGACGCCCCTAAGGCCAGGAATTCCTATGTCACCTGGCAAGGAGTAAATGTTAAGCATTAATTTACAACATCACATAGTCTAACTTGATCATGATCCAATATATGCATAAATTGAAACACTATATTGTAACTCATAAATATGTACAGATACTATGTGTAATCTAAAATTAAAATTAGCTTAAATTAATCAAAAACTAGTGGATGCAAGGTTAAATAGGAGATAGAAAGTGAAACGTATGGGGATATGGAAGACATTCTGTATTTGGCATCAAAAGGCAGTAACAGGGGCTGGGAAGTTGGCTTAGTGGTAGAGTGTTTGCCTTGCATGCATGAGGCCCTGGGTTGGATTCCTCAGCACCACATAAGCAGAAAAAAATCTGGAAGTGGTGCTGTGGCTCAAGTGGTAGAGCACTAGCCTTGAGCTGAAGAGCTGAGGGACAGCGCCCAGGCCCAGAGTTCATTCCCCATGACCGACAAAAAAAATAAGGCAGTAACAAAGTTTTTGTTGTTATTTAATTTTGACAAGCTAGTTTATTTCTCTAAGTTCAGCTTTGTAAAATAGAGATAATTTTAATATTTATAATTTTAATAATTTATTATTATATATTATTTGTGAGTAGTTATACACGGCGTTTGAACTCAGCATGTCAATTTATGAGTACAATGCATTTTGATCATTGTGACCCCTTCCCTCAGTCCTCCTAGTTTGTCAACTCTTCCTTATTAGATATTTTCTTCAAGTTCTGTCTGAAGCTATCCCAGGACACCTCTGAAACTGATATTATCTCTACTTTTTAAAAAGGAGAAACTGAGACTCTGAAACATTATGTAACTTTCTGCTGAGTAATCAGCTAATAGAGAGCCACACAAAGATTTTAACTCATCTTTTGTTTTGTAGAGTTAACTTTACATTCTACCCTATCTGGAGAATTGCCGAGATTCTTTAAAATAATTAAATTCAAAACTATTATTATTCAATCCACTGCCCAATCCTATATAAAAAAAAGGTTAAAAATCCTGGGACAGAAAACGCACATCAATAATTTCCAATGTAGTTTTGAACACCATCAGCTGACTGGGAAGGGACAGAAAAGTCTCTAGGGATGAGCCTTTTTTGCTTAGCATCAGCTCTGGTTAAACAAATCTCTTTTGGTGCCTGGCAAATAGGATCCATAAATATTCATGACAGAGGGAATGTCAGCATCTCCTGGGTAGTGAAGTTCACACAGCATAAAGATGATAATTCATTGCCTTCTGACTGAAGGGTGGGGCATAGCTTCTGCTACATCAGTGAGAAGCCATCAAAATAGGCAGGGCCATTGTCATCGATGCTGTTACCCAGATTGTCTGTAGCATCACTTTCCTTCCTTGTCATCTATTAGCACAAAGTTTAATGATTGTTATTTCATTTAGCTCCAGATCTAGTGCTTGTACAAATTTAGAAGCCATGTAAGTGATAAAGACATTGGTCTCAACCATGAAGTGTGTCTATGACAGCTACTGAGTGTGTCTTTTTCAAGACTAGCCTGGTTTCCTCACCTGTCACATGAACATAACTAACATGTCTTCACAGACAGTTGTGCTGATTGAGTTAAAGGATATGAGGGATAGCTGGCTAAGGAATTTATGAAAGACAGTTACAATTTTGGTCTGCTTAGCATCCCAATTTGCTTTTTGAGGACGCATTCTACTTCCTCCATCTTCCACAATGGAAGAGAACTAAAGAGAAGTTTGCCTCTCTTTCCACCACCTGGTAGCAAGTGTTTGCACAGATAATCTGGTTGGAGCCAAGATCTCCACGCTGGTCTTGTACTGTGAACCTCAGATCTCTGAGAGGCATGAGCCATCAGTGTTCAGTTTTCTGGGTTTTTTGTTCGTTTTTAAAATTTTGTTGTTGCTGGGCGCCAGTGGCTCACGCCTGTCATCCTAGCTACTCAGGAGGCTGAGATCTGAGGATTGTGTTTCAAAGCCAGCCTGGGCAAGAAAGTCCGTGAGACTCTTATCTCCAATAAACCACTCAGGAAACCGGAAGTGATGCTGTGGCTCAGTGGTAGAGTGATTGCCTTGAGTTAAAGAGCTCAGGGATAGTGCCCAGGCCTAGAGTTCAAATCCCATGACCACAAGAAAAAAATGTTATAATAGTGATGTACAGAGGAGTTACAGGTACATAAATAAGATAATGAGTGCACGTCTTTTTGAACAGTGTTACCTTCTCATTTCTCCCAGTTTTCCCCTCCTGCATCCCTTCCTCCCAAGTTGTATAGTGCATTTCTAGCATAGTGAATATCACTGCTGAATTGGTTCACCCTTTGTCCCACTGTTTCTGTGCTTCCCCTTTCCCTCCCCAAATCAGACGAACTTTATGCAAGATAAAGGATATGAAAATCAAGAACAGTAACAAAAGGGAATAAACAAAATTAAAAAGGAAAAAAGAACCACAAACATTACAATAAAAAACCTCTTGGTTCCATTTCTTGGAGGTCATTTGGATGAGCATCATTTTCTATGTTACTACACTGTTGGGAATCTAAACTTGTTCAACCACTCTGAAAGCAGCATGGAGGGTCCTCAAAAGACTAAACATAGAGCTTCCCAATGACCCAGCAATCCCACTCCTGGGCATTTGTCCAAATGACTACAAACCAGGCTGCACTAAAGCCACCGGCACAACAGTGTTCATTGCAGTATTGTTTACCATAGCTAAGCTATGGAACCAACCCAGCTTGTTTTTGTTTTCTAAGTGAAAATGGTCTGTTTGCCCATTATAGGCACCACATTCCGTCTTGGACATCTTACAAATTCTCCCTGTCTATGTAGCATTTGCTCCTAATTTAGAGACCTGAAAGGAAGCAGCAGCTTGGCTCTTCCCAGGTAATCAGTATAAACTCTTTGTACCAGGTGGTGGAAAACTGGACACCTCTCTCTTTAGTTTCCATAGTGGATGAAGGAGCAGG
This sequence comes from Dipodomys ordii, assembly GCF_000151885.1. Classification (NCBI taxonomy): domain Eukaryota; kingdom Metazoa; phylum Chordata; class Mammalia; order Rodentia; family Heteromyidae; genus Dipodomys; species Dipodomys ordii. The sequence goes on from NW_012267224.1 coordinate 5,020,193, forward strand.
AGGGATGTGTTATATTACTATCAACAAAGGGTGATATTTATTGAATCAAAATGGTCTTGTCTCCGTCCTGAGCTGGGTTGGTTTTAGAAGAAAGATTGACCAATGGGCATAAAGATTACATACTGTGTTTTTACTCAGTCATTAGTGTTCTCTTCAATGATGTCCTATCTGTGTCAGCTTGGTTTGAGTCCATATTCTGTCAGCTCTCTCTTTCTTGACAGTAAGAATTGCGAGCATTTACATTTTGCTTGGAAGTTTTCAGCATGTGTGAAAACACATTGCTTGGGCTGGCACTCTTCCTCAGCCTGTGAGGTAAGTCATCAGACCATCTCATGTTTAGAGACGATGTTCCACAGCTCTGGCGACTGGCCCAGGGTATTATGGTTTGTCTCGGAGCTAGAATGCAAAGCCAGGTATTCAGGGGCAAAACCCTAACCTGACCATTAATTTTTTTTTATCCTTTTAAAAATTATCCTGAAGTAGTTGTACAAAGGAGTTGACACTTAACAAAGCAGTTTATGAATGTAATATATCTTGGTCGATGACATCTGTTTCGACATTGTCACCCATTCCTTTTCTTCTCTCGTGCTTCTTTATTTTTCAGGATATACCTGGAATTCACAACTGTGACCCTCTGCAAAACTGAAACAGGTGGCTTACAATTTAATCGGGAACACTCATACCATTCAGCATTTTGGGTTAAAGAGGACCATGTTTCTTTAGTACATTCGAACAAGGAGTGTGGTTAAGGACATTATAGAGATTATACCAAGACAGACAAGACCAGCTGTGATTAGAGTTTGGAAGTGGTTCTTATCCAACACTGAATGAAAAATTAGACAAAATGAATCAGACTGGTGAAATGCTTGCTGAGACTAATAGTTGACTGATGGCTCCCCCTCCCCCTCCCTTCTCCCCAACCATTAACCCTGCCTAAGGGAATTTGTTCATGGAGCTACAAATGAGTGAGTGGCAGGCTTGGGAATAAAATTGAGGCATCTACAGAAGCAGGCATTGCTGGGTAATTTTTCTCCTCGGGACATGACTTTGTGACAGGTTCAGCGTGGATGTGTTTTTATCTCAATAATTTCCTGATGACATTCTACCCTGCAGAGAGAAAATGCCAGCCTGTACACAGTCTATGACATGCATGTAAGGTTGCAAAACCAGGTTAACTAGTTTCCTAAGATTTCCTAAGACTTCGGAGCAACTCTGTTGTTTGAGTTGAAGAAATCCCTGGTGATGTTTTTGTTAATTCCAGCTAATCATTCTCCAGGAGGAGAACTGAAGGCAGGCTGGTTTCTTAGGTGGGATTTAGATCCTTAAATGCTTTTGACTTCAAGTACTAATGAGCTAAAGGAAATCTTCCCAGCACAGTTTAACCTACTGCTTCTTAAATGACAATCCTCGGGGTCTTTCCTTCAAATTCAATCTCTGATAAGCTATTTTATAATTTGCCGATGACAGTGAAATTGAGTCTCCTTGTTAACACAGTTACCCAATTGGTTTCTGACAAGTCTACCTTAAGAAACTTCTAATGTGGAGGTTTGTGGGTGGTACCTTTAGCAATCCCCTTGGGGGAGGCATGTAAATGAAATAGTTGGCTTTTTTTAAGGAAGGGGGGAAGAATTAGGGGGAATAATTTAAGAAGAAAAAAATATCCTCTTTCTAAATACAGGGATAATTTTCCAGAATTGTCTATGGTTAATGAAAAGTCAGACAGCAGATGACATTTTCCCTTCTAAATGTTTCTGGTTAAGAGGGAAAAGGTTACCCCCTGAACTATTCCCCGCCCCTTCCCCTGTCTGGAACTTCTCTGTATGAGGGTCAACACAAATGTCTACACAAAAGTAACTGCCTGTTTGTGAATAACCGAGCCCAACGCTGGTATTGTTGCAATTGCTCTTGATGATGGTAATTACTTTGTCCCCCTCCACCCCCTGAGTATTCAGCCTTACAGCCTCACACGGAGCCAGCTCCCTCCTGGACCCTTGCCAACAACCCATAATTAAAGTGTTTTCTGAAGGGAGCATCTCTGTGTACTACCCATTGTGAATGATGTTCTCGGAGTCTGGCTATAGTAATTGAAAAGAAATGAGACCTTTCCAATTCGTCCTTCTCTCCTTTTTTTTTCTTTGCAGTCCCTAACTCGTCCATTTCCCAGGGATATATATATATATATATATATATATATATATATATATA
>NW_012267224.1:5022447-5089257 GCF_000151885.1 Dipodomys ordii
AGAGAGAGAGAGAGAGAGAGAGAGAGAGAGAGAGAGAAAGCCACACAAGAACAAGGATCCATTTCTGTGAATTTGAAAGTTAAAGCACAATACATTCCCATTCTCCCTCTCTCCCCCACCTCCCCCCACCCCTCAGGAGTGGATGTTTCAAGTGTAACCTTCCTATTACAATTATTCTTGCCTGATTAAATAGAAGCTGTCCTCCTATTATGCTCTTTGTTGATAGATTAAATGTTCCAATGAGACATTAGACTGCAGTATAATGAAGCATTGCTGGAGAGTCAAATTATAAATTAGGCATGTCTTTGAGGATTACCTTCAATGGGATTCGATTATGTGACTGTTAATTCTAAATAAACATTTTCAACATTTTTCCTGCATAACTTTTTCCATTCCATATTGATAGTAGTTGTATGAGGTGGTTAGCTGGTATCATGAGTTAGTTAAAAAAAATTGTGTGAAAACCTCACCTCAGGGGGTTTAAAGCTTGTCTTTAGTCTTCCAACTAACAAGGGAAACTGAGCCACAGATCCAAATTTCTTGATTTCCAAAGTGGGATTCTTTTCATCATTCCATAAGATTATTTACAAAGAAAGTTTACAGAATACTTGTTTTGATCTTCACTAAAATTCTACACATTATCTCTCCAAATGCAAAGGCAATCAAATTGAAAAACGGTGATGCTTTTCAGAAGACAGAGTTGTTTTGATTGAGTGCTCCTGTCTCCTTGGGAAGGATATGGAGAGAGAACAATTGCATGATCAGATCTGATTCTCAGCAGTGTAACTCACACACACACAACTTGGAAGGAAATGAAAGAAGCTCATTGGCCTCTGTTCCACACTAGACGTGGGAAAGGAGATCAGATTTGCTAAATGGAAACAAACATCAATTCAAATTTCTAATTGGGTATAATGAACAAAGGAGAATGTCCCAAATGCTTGAAAACGGTAAACAGCACGGCATTCTCTTAATAATCAAACACTGACTATGTTAGTGAATTTAAGTAAGAGGAGTCCGGAGGCTGCTGGGAGAGGCTCTGCACCTCTCTCCTGTTTCTGAGCTGTCTGTCAGTCAGGGAGCATGAAGTCTTGGCAAGGTTCTTGTTGCTTGGCTATGGACACGAGGACAACAAACACTTTTCAAAGAACTACACTAACGAGAAAACGTACACTGTGACTTTGAGTTAAGGATATTAGCTTAAAAAAACCCACCAAAAACAAAAACCTTCCAAATGGAAATGAATGCAGTTCATGTTAACAATACTTGTTTCCAAGAGAGAAGTTCTACCCATGCCAAAGGTGATTTCTATAGCATTTGCAAATCTTTATCCAGAGATGACAATATGATTTTGGAAAAGAAAAAAAAATATTTGGAATCAGATGATGTCTGGTGAATTAAATGTGTGTGTGTGTAGGGGGGGTAGGGAGGATATTTTGGGTCCAAATAAAACGTGATAAATGATGGAGAATCTTTTTATTCCTCATTTTTAAAATGGCATTTTTATTATCTTTAAATAGTTGTACAAAGGGGTTACAGTTCAACATGTCAGCTTATGCGTATAATGATTCTTGATCAATATCATCTCTTCCAGTGTTCTTTCTCATTGTTCCCAGCTCCACCTATTCTCTCAATTTTCCTATTTTCATTAGATTTACATTGCATATTATTTGTGTGTCCAGTTAGCTACCCCCTGGGGCAATTCCAGATGAGATATTGAAAAGATTTTTGGTGGTTGATGCATCATTGAAATGATGCATCATTGGAATGATGCAACTGAACAGCTTAAAAAAACTTTTCCTCATCCTGAAATATATGTAAATACATGAATAAGGGCATATATATGTGTTTATATACATATGTATATATGCATATGAATTTTTAAGGAAAATGTATAGTCACCAAGATTATCAAGTAGCCTCTGCCTACCTGTTGCTGTATTCTGAGCATTTCACAGACACAGATGTACATGTTAAAGAAGACCCGGTGAGTTAGTCAGAGATTTAGGGTCAATTCCCAGATTGATAGCTTCCCAGCTCTGTAATTTTGACCAAGTTACTCAAACTCCTTGAACCTCTGTTTTCTCATCTTTAAAATAGAGATAAAGATGTCACCAACCTTCTTTGGTGGTTGTTCATTTGTTTTTTATATATTTGTTCATGAATTCCACAAATGTTTATTGAGCGCTTTCTCTGTACCTGTTTGTGTTTTAAGTCCTGGGGAACAAATAACAGGAGTGAGCCCAATACAAACCCCAGAACTGGAGAAATGTACTAGTTAGGAGATATGGACAAGACCTTCTCAGTACATTGAGCTATGTGATCTACGAGATGCTTGTGCCCATCTCTGAACCTTAAATCACAGAAGGCCATAGGGTTAGATGATAGTTGTGCGTGCAGTGGCTTTGTGCAAGAGAAGAGCCACCATGGGTTCTGGGCATCCTAATCTTTTATAATGGACTGTAAACCTGCCTGACCTTGGTCCCAGACAGAGACATTATTGTCTTTATTATGGACAACAATAAATAAACCTGACTTTTACTATCTTCCATGGTTGTTTGCCATAAACACGTCTTTGCAAAGCAATTCTAAAGGGAAGACAGTGCTCTTGCTTGCAAGATGTACATAAATGCAAAGAGAATCAATACTTGTTTGAAATGCAGATTATTAGGTACCAGCTAGACCTGGGAGTAGGGCTGGGCAATTAGTTCTTTAACATCCAGTGACTCTAATGTAGCTAATGTTGACAGAGGACTGTCTGGAATGCAAATGGAGACCTGACTAGGGAATTTAGGTAGAAATAGATGGAGATTCCATTGGGGAAGTGCTCATAATAACAAGACTAGGATATCCCTGGGCTTCATTGCCCTGGTCTGGGCACATGAGATCAGAGAAGGATGGAAACTCAGATACCGGGATACTGAGTTTCAACTATAACTATTGCAATATATTTTAGCAAATAAGCCTGCTTTGAAAACTTTTTAGCCATCTGAAAAAGTTTTGAAATATCTAGCTCTGGAATTCCCTATAGACGGTCTTTAGTGATAACTGTAATCCTCTGAAACACAAGATGGCTGTCATGGCAGGATGTAAGAAAGAATCCTGAGGTTGACATCTCTAACACTTCTCCATGCCTAGTTTTCTTCAGGACAAGAGAAGGCAAAATGTACTGACCATTGAACATTCGTTACCTTTCCATTTTCTATGATCTTAGTGGGGACCACCTCAGCATCGTCTTTTTTTCACAAGCTCAGTTTTTATTATAATTTTGCTTTGCTGGGGTGATTTGTCATTGTGTCTGCTGGAAAAGTGAGGTGTGTGTAGACCCCTTTGTCTGTGAGTTGGTATTAAAATCAACCCAGACCAACACCATCAATAGTAAAGGCTACTGTCTAACTTTTGCTTGTTATAAAAACCCAAGGGTTTTTCTATTTCTTTTCTGCTGCATTTGCAATCAGCAATGACTCGGGTAAGGAAAACATGCAATGTATCTTGAAGCAATTTCTTGAATAAGTCCCAAAGTTTTAGCAAGTTGGATATAATATAAACTACTATGTGAATTCTTCAAATCAATTTTGAAACTCTCCGAATCTCATCTTTTGTGTGTGGTTTTTTTTTTTCATTTTTCAAATTAAACACTGTGTAATCAAGCATCTCACAAAAACAATTTTGATTTGAATTACAGTAATTTCTTGAAGGTTAAATGTTTCTAAGTGGGACTAATACTTCAAATGGAATTAAAGTAATATTAACAGATAATGATTTTGATCTGTTTCCAAGAGAAAACTAATTTATAGCAACAAATTCAGCCGAGGACTAATTAGTTATCACACACCAGCAAACACAATATTGGGGAAGAGGAGGAGAAAATATGGAACAATACCACCAATAGCATGGAGGAAAAGAAAAGAGGAGAAGACAGGAGAAAGAGATGGAAAAGAGGTGAAGCTATCAGCCTGTTTTCATCCTGCCCTGGTTGAAAAAAGAAAAAGTCGTTTTGAAGGGGTGAGAGCAACTATTTTTCACTTCTTCGCTAATGCTTTCCCAGAAAATGTTTTCTTTAGTCCCTAAATTATTGATTAGGCTATTAAGGATCTAAATGAAACTTTAACTTCCTGAAATGTGGCCTCCTCAAACATATTGAATGAGCTGCTATACCACCGCCTGCCTGGAGGGGCGTGCTAGAGCACAGAAAGTGAGAGGCCACCAGTGGAGGTACCATAACCTCTGCTCCTGTAGGCCAGGAGCTGTTCTTACAGGTTCACCTGGCTCATTGAAATTGTCTGTTAGACTGTTTAGAAGTCAAGAGTGCCCACTTTATTGTTCACACCTGAATTCTGATAAATGGATGTCTCAGTGGTCCCAATCAAGGCTCATACCGATAAGGGAAAGTGCTTAGAATCAGGAAGCAAAATGATGGAGCCATGTTGCAGTCAGTTTTTGCCTTGGTGGGATTGGGGGGGGGCAATAATTAAGCTAATACTTAACTAGTGTAGTATTAACACTAGAACTTATTTATGATTATGTTTCACAGGTTATTCTCTTCTTTCATACTAATGTTTGCAACCCTTGCATTCATTCTAGAAAAAAAGGAGTTTCATTTTCCTATTTTGATAAATTGAAGGACATTTACATACTATTTACATACAATTGAGAATCCAAGTTCTCCTCCCAAGGCCTGTGATTTTCCCATTGCATCCACATTTCAGTGAATGCAATGGAAATTAAATGTTTATTAATTCTTGTTTCTTTTCTACTATTTTCTTTTTATTTTTGCAAAGATTGGTAGTTTAGAAAAACCTCAAGAATCTACTCTATATTCAGTATCTCATTATTTTCTGACCATTCTTTCATTTCTTGTTAATTTTTTTTCCTGTTGGAGGTTCTTACTTTTGAATGTATAGAGTATCAACTAGATATTCTGTGTAATAAGTCAACCTGAAGCAACAACCATTTATTATTTCTTGTAATCCACTCACTGGCTGGTTTTGGATGCATGTGGCTCTATTTTATTGTTTGTTGCTTGAACCATCGGTCCCACTCAGGTATGTCCTTTACAAAAATGACATAGAAATAGGGTAATATGGGGAATTGAGACTGTTGATGCAATTTATGACACAGATGTGTCAACCAAGCGATCATTTTGTGACCCACTGTTGCCTGGTAGTTTCTGGTCCTCTGTCTGTGACTTGTGTGTTGTGGGAGTCAGATGTCTCCCTTGGGGGTGGTTGACACTGAGTGTTATTTTTTCCTAGTGTTTTGCTGTGCTCTCTCCCTTGGGAGGCTATGAGCTTCCAGGAAAGTGCAGCATCTTCACACTTTTACATCATCAAGTAGGCCTCATGTATAAAGGAACTGAAATGTTTTCATTGAAATTCCCACAGTTTTTCTTAAAGCACACACATCTTCAAGTAAATGGGTGTATTCATACTTGAGCTTTGATTCATATGGTTTACTGATACTGTTGTATTTTGATTGAAACTTTACAAGAAACAACTTTCTTAATCTATTCTGAATATTTTGTCTATTTTGAATATTCTGGTTATTAGAAAGGCTCTGAAATTGAAATAATTTCCTGTACTTGGCCAGGTATCCTAATAATTGCACAGAATGGGTGCTCATGCACGACATTGATTGTAATTAGCCAAAAAATATTACTAAGTGTTGAAGTTTAGTGCATTCTTACCTACTTTATATTCATGATAAATAAAAATATAATAGGAAAAACCAGTATTTTAACTTTATTCATAAAGCTTGGGGACTTCCAAGTATCAAGAGAGGATGCTGTCAAAAAATATTCCTGAGTATGCGTTATGTAATGAATGGAACTTTATATTGTATATAAACAAAACACAATTGACTTAAATTGCATACAATCAAGCATTAAAATTTTGTTTGAAGTGAGATATACATTTGAGTACTTAGAGCCGACAGATCACTGGTTCTTGAAGAGGGAAGGATTGGTTGGTTTGGCAGAACACCTATATGTGTGCTCACCTTCCTAGATTTTGTAGGAATGTGTCCTCATCAATCCTTATAACACAAGACATGGACATCTTGAGTCTAATTTAAGAGAAAGAAATGGAGATTAAGTACTGTAACTATCTATGATCTACTGAGTGATAAGATTTTCATTTAGACCTCTTAGATTCCAAAGTCAGTTTTCTTCCTAGGTAAAATTATCTCCAAAGTCGAGATCATGATGTTGGTCTAAGTTGGCTAATACGTAAGTCTTTATTTATCCTCTTTCTGTCTCCTACCAACACCATCTTTATAATCTCTCTGAAGAATCATTTTTTGAGGCACTTGCTGCTTACATGAGTAGCGAGTGCTTTTGTGTTTGGGTCATTTGTTAATTATTAGGGTCATGTTCAAATGCAAGTAAAGCATCATGATGAGATGAAGAAACTGATTTGAGTGTGGGTTGATTATTAAAACTGGAAACCCTGACTTCTGACACAGTCATGATGGGAAATGAATTCTTATCAGAAGCAAAGTTAACAATTGACTAGCTTGTGCCCGCACCAGTACCCCCGCTCTTCTCAAGTGAGATGGATTTCTGGAATGATGTTAGCCCAGTTCCTACTCTTTTCATTTCAGGTGATGGTTGTCTTTTCCATTCCAGAGGTCCATCCAACAATTGTTTAAATGGTCCCCTCCCAGCCATAGTCACCTCTCTGTCATTCTACAAATATCTAAGTCTTTCCCATGAAATCACTTCCGTCCAATGGGATATTACAAACTGTAAAAGCTTCTCAGCTTCCTAAATTCTTCAAGGTATTTACTGACAGGAGAAAGTTATGGGCAAAACATGGAACAAGGCAGATGTACATTTGAATTTGGGCTTCTTCTAGTAGCTAACTAGACATTGGATTAGTTACATGTCATGTCTCTGCTGAGTAAGTGTGCAGAGTTGTTTAGGTGACAATAAAGGAGTGTAACAAAATCTATTTCAGAGTCTGGTTGTAGGAAATAAGTGAGGTAAAGTACGTAAAAATATTCAATGCAATAATGCAAACATAATCAATCTTGATGGACTTGCCGTGAATGATGATGTAGGCTGGAAACAGCACGACCCTAGGAAGGTTTTCCATATCGTGGTCAGTGCTGTGTTGTGAATAAACTTTATAATTACACCATCCTCCTGAAGACCTTAGCATACTTCTCTGTGTAAAACATGGCAAGCATCATTTCTTATTATTCCTCCAGTGGAAATTTTATACTAGATCTGATCCTCTCTTCTTTCAGCCCTCTCCTCTCCTCTCCTCTCCTCTCCTCTCCTCCCCTCTCCTCTCCTCTCCTCCCCTCTCTTCTCCTCTCCTCCCCTCTCCTCTCCTCTCCTCTCTTTTCTCCCCTTCTATCCCCTCCTCCCCTCTCCTCTCTTTTCCTCCCCTTCTGTCCCCTCCCCTTTTCTTCTCCTTTCTCTTTTCCCTTTCTCTTCACCTTTCCTTTCCTTTACCCTTCCCTTCCCTTCCTTTTATTATTGGATCAATTGGACATCTACCTAACTATAATTTCTTTTCACCCCATCAGGGAATTGCTTCTTCAGTATCCATCCCCATTTTGATCTTGGAAATGTAGGTATGTTCTGACATGGATCTCTGAGATGCTCCAGCTACAGTTTAGGCTGGCTTTTCCCTTTGCCTGCAGGGTGAAATCAGAGAGCATGAATGCAAACATTAGTTGGGTATAGGAGACAGAGTACTCGCTTTGGGGGGTGAGAATGAAGCTTTCAGTGTATTGGAACTTGAACTTGAGAATTGTGATGATTTTCATGGACAGCTGTTTCACAATCACAGAACCATAATAAGGCTTTTGCAAGAGATTACAAAAAAGTTCAAGAATCAATAGAAATTCATAACTAGGGAATTGGGCACTTCTTTAGAGACATCTTTGGGAAGCACTATTTGCATTTGGATTGTCGTGCATTAACACAGATTTATGAATGCTGAACCATAGGTGCAAAGAAATTCCATTGTTATCTCCAGTAGAAGCATTTTGTGGACCATAAGCTGCATTGATTTTAATTTTAATAACTTGGAACTATACTTGGATTACTGATTTGCTCCCATATTATAAGGAGATGCCTTACTCAAATTAGTAATGTTCTATTTGCTTTATTTCTTTAGAAGTGCATTAAGAGAAACGATGTAGAAGAAAAACACGGGAAATTTAACAATATTTTTGGATCATAAAAGTTGGGTGTTCAGGATTCATTTTAGTAGTATTTTGAGATTGTTTTCTGTAGGTCAAAACCATGTACCTCAAGAGAAGAGTAGAAGAGAGTGAAGAATGGAATAATTAGTAGTTGTAAGGTCTTCTCTGTGCCTAGCTGTTTGTACATTTATTTAATCCTCCTAACAGCGCTGTGAATCTAGGGTTATCATTCTTGTTTAAAAAGGTGAAAATCAGGCTCATAGGAGATAATTATTTGTTCAACATCATATATTTAATACCAGCAAAATGTAGGTTCTAACACATATTTGCCAACTCTCTTTAGCAAACATTTTATTTTGTGCTGATCCTGGAGCTTGAACTCCAGGCCTAGGCACTGTCCCTTGAGCTTTTGTGTTCAAGGCTATTGCTCTATACTTCTGGCCACAAGTCTCACAGATTTTTCTGCCTGGCTGGTCTCTGAACTGGTATCCTCAGATCTCCTACAGATATGAGCCACTGCCACCCAGCCAAAAATACTTTTGAGAAAAACTATAGTAAATATTTTATGTTTTGTGAGATGTCCATTGTAACTTCTCAATGTACTGAGCTAGGACAATACCAACTATTAACAATATAGAAGCTGATGTGTGCCACTGTTTCAATAAAACTTGGTTTGCAAAAATAGGCCTTGGAATTTGCTCACCAGAGTAGTTTCCCAATCTCTACTATTAATCTGTACATTCTCAGGACAAAAAACTCCCTAAATAGAAAAGTAGAGTTTGAAGGTTGGAACGGTGCAATTGTTTCAAAGGGCAACATAAACTCCAGTGATCTTCATCTAGCAAGAAGAAATGTCTTTCTCTATGTATTGTATGACTGTATCAGTCATGTGACTATATGAATCTCTGGAAACTTCTTTAAACAAGAATTTAAAATACCACATCTTAGTTAAACACAAAAGACTGAGTCAGAGCATTCTCGAACACACACAGACTGTTCTGGTCCCTCTCGAGTTGAGTGGTTGGTACCTTCTTTTGTGATCTGCTAAATTTTATCGCCATTCTTAAATTCCCATGCATAAGCAAATCATAATAAGTTTGGAACAGTTCCAACATCCTAGAGCTGGACAGATAAGATTTACTTTGAAGCTACAGCTGTGATGTTATTTTCTCCACTGAAGACATCACAAAGGATATACTTTTAAAAGGAAAATGCCTTTGCTATTTGTTTATTGATTTATTTTGTATGCTCTACAGCTAGGAGCTACGAAGTTCCAAATAGAATGCTAACTAGAAATGATGAGAAAAAATAATCCTCTATACAAGAATCATTGTGTTTGAGAAACCATGAAAAAAGTATCATTCTATCTTGACTTGCAGTAGTTCAGGTTGGAGATGACGGAAATCCAAATGGAGGCATTGGTCTAATCGTGCCAAGAATGTGATGAATATGAGAAATGTTTGGATGTGGAAGCTGACAAAATGAGATGTATAAGCAGTGATGACGATAATGGTGTATAGAAATGAGAATGATCATGGATCATGAATATTTTTGGTGACCTGTAGCAAAACTGACTAGTGAAGTTAAGAAGCCAGTGGAACCTAGCAGAAGGATCGTCAGGGCTTTTTGTATAATTGAAGCAGGGGTTGCATATTCAAATCTTGGGAAGGCAGAAATCGGGTAACCTGCAGAGAACTTAGCAGAGAGTTCTATCGTTCTTTTGGTGCCTTTTAGAATTTGGCCAGTGAAGTTTGTGACGATTAGATCTGTTGAGGCTTTATTGCATCTATTCAGTTGCTGAGTATACCCACTGCTCTCTCTTGTTGCCCAGTGCTATCATGCAGCATGCCAAATACTGACATGATGGGTTTTGCAAGAGTCTTTATTTACAAGGTGGCTAGGCATAGAGATTGGGGAGCAAGTCTCAAAGCTGCCTCTCGCCATTGGCATAAAATATCTCATTTAACCCAGACAGCAATTCTGTAAGCATCATTATCCCTTACCAGTGAGGCAAGAAAAGATGGCTCAGTCAGGTAATTTTCTCAAAATCACATTAACTAGGACACAGAAGAAGGAGAACTTGATTTCTAGTTATGACAATTGTGACTGAAAAGCCTGTGCTAACTTTTCTATACATTATGGTGGCTCTATCGTCCTTTAGCTAAATTACCTCTTATAAAAAAGATATGCCCTATTATTTAGCTACAAACTTATTTTTCTTACTTATGGGTCTGCAAGTTGGCTGTCATTTTGATCATCTCAGCAGCATCTGGATAGGTTTAGTTGGGTTTAGTTCTGTGACATAGACTGCTCACAAATATACTTTGAATGTCTTCTTAATCACTTACCAGATCTTTAGGTTTTTTCTTTTTCATGTCTGCCAAGCCATATTGATGTACCAACATTTCGCTGGCCTAAAAGCAAGTCAGTGGCCATGTGAGCAAGGAAGTACCCATTGTGTAATGTACTCATTGTGGGGAGAATGATAAAGTTATTTAGCAAGACAGTTATCTGTATGATTCTGTAACAGAGGAGAGAAAAATAGGAAGTGATAATGAATTTTACTCTGTTCCCAAACCAGCAAGATGGCCAGGTTTTGTTATGGCATGGTGATCTATCCTTCAGAGATGTTTAGTATGCTCTCTGGTTTTGTCACCTCTGGGCCATGAAACTATTCTAGTAAACAGGCACTACTTCTCAGCTCCAAGCTGAACTGGAATGGGCACAGCGCTCCTGATGCGACATTTCTCCTAGGCTCATTGTGTAGTCCTGAGAGAGAAATGTAAACTACCTTATAAACTTTACTGCAGTAAAGTTAGGTGTTAATGTGGTCATTCACTGTTTTTTTAATCAACATTATCACCCCCTTAATTAGGGTAATCTTGAAGTCTTATTGAGAGCCACCTGGTATTCCACAATTGGAGTGCCAGGTGGTCTGTGGGCTGTGGCATTCGTACTTATTTACTGTGTGCTAGCATCTATGGTTTGCTTTCTGATGTTATTAAATTATTTGTTTATAATATTTAATAAACGCAGGCACCGTCTAGCCTGCAGCCCATCGGAAGGAGTCCCAGCCTTCCATTTCCTGGGGTGCGGTCTCCTCTGGGGCAGTCCCAAGTGGGAATGAGGGCGGTTGGTGGTTCATGGACATCATCTATTTCACAAAGTAGCCTGCAGTCTGCAGGAGCTTGAGAGCCCTCGTTCCCAGGAGAACCTGACTCTTGAGCTGAAAGCATTCACACAATTTCTATTGCTTCATAATGGGCTGAATTCTCTCTCCATCAGACAAACACAAATAGTGCTTGAGGTGAGCGAGAAAGGGCAGGAGGTAGCCTCTGCCAGAACAAACGAGCTGTAAGTGTGAATGCAAAATACCATCTCCGTGAAGATAGAAACCATAGCAATGAAAGGAGGAGGGGAAAGCAGAAATTGCTATTCAAAACAGAATATAAAAACATAAAGTTAAACCTAAACATTTTTTTACAAGGTCTATATCTTTGCTCCATTTGCTCAATAAAATTCAATTTTCCACCACTCAAATCCATCAGCATTTCTTGAGGATTGTATTAATATAGGAACAGGATTTAACTCAGAGGTTAATAAGATATTAATTCTCCTCTTCATCAGAGATTAATAAGATATTAATTCTCCTCTTCAGAAACTCAAGCTAGTGGGGATTATGCATATAGAAGAAAAGTTAGAGGCAAGGAGTAAGGCAGGACTGGGTTATTCTTGTAAAGTGTCTTAACCTCATTCCATTTCAGTTTTGTTATCTTTAAAACATATTTTCCATCTAATAGTGTTTATTTTAAAAATTAAGTCTTTGTTTTGGTTAGGAACTCAAAAGCAGAAGCTGTAAGGAGCTCATAGACTCATAGTGGAGACAGAAAATAAACATATAAATAAAAGCAGTAATTCTTAATAATTCTGTCAATGTCTTGCCAAGACAATATTTAGGGTCTGTGGGAGTAAGGGTAAAAGAGGAAGAAAGTACAGGGTGTGGTGTTCATGGGAAATGAGTTAGGCTAGGCAGGCATGGATTGCTTCACTTTGCCGCACAAAGAAGGATGCTCGTGATCTCTCAAGGCGGATGGATGGACGTTGCATGCACACATACAGTCCATGATGAGGCTGGAGAAATGGAATATTTAGGAATGACTCAAGAAGGGCTTCTGGTGAGGGATGTTTAAACCATAGCAAGTAAATGAAGGGCCAGCATGTCAGGCAGGGGTCATGTATGTACAAATAATATTAAGAGTGGGGCTTTTTGTTCTATGACTATGGTAAAGTTCAGACACGGACACTCCCCTCTCTAGGGCAATGGGTGAGGAGAAAGTACTGTTAAATATTATGAGTTGCTATTGAGAACCTTGTTTGGAACTTTCCTTAAGTCTTGATTGTGATTTAACTTATGATGTCTTTTCTTTTGTTCTGTGAATGAGAAAAAAACCCCAGAGAACACTCAGTTCAGCATTTGAGTGACAGTAGGTAGACTCTTCCTTCATGTCTAGCAGCCTTGAACAGAGAACCATCAGCCAAGTTGCCCCTTCTCTGACAATGGGAAGGATTGTCTTCATGGTAGCCTGGCTGATTTGGACACTTCATGATCACCTTTGTAACTTCATGGGCCCACTACAATCACAGCTACACTGAAGACATGTCTGCTGTTGCAGGAGCCCTTGTTTCAGTCAGGTGCACCGCAGTCAACCTACCCCTCCCTTGGTCTTTGGAGGCAGTACTCTGGGCAAGGCAAATTTAGGTGAGCTTGGTGCTGTTCCCATCTGATGGGCGGGAGGAGGGGAACACCTCTACAGTGACTCAGCAAGAAGCCAATAATGGGGAGGACCAATGATGTTTAAGAACCAATCATACATCATCTGTGTGATTGGTCCTTAAAGGAGACTTGTGATTAGTCCTTATGCAGGACCTCTGACTGGTGAAACTGTGATTGGGGCAAATATAACTTATTTTTATGCCGTATACCACATACCTCTAGATCCTAGCTGTTGAGCTTGCTTCTTGTCAACCAGTTTGCCAAGTTGTTTTATCTTCGTCCGCTTTTTTTTCCTTTTTCTTTTTTGTCACTCCTGGGGCTTGAACTCCGGGCCTGGGCACTGTCCCTCAGCTTTTCAGCTCAAAGCTAGCATTCTACCACTTGAGCCACAATGCCACTTCCAATTTTCTGGTGGTTAATTGTAGATAAGAGTCTCACAGCATTTCCTGTCCAAGCTGGCTTTGAACCACGATCCTCCTGAGTAGCTGGGATTACAGGCGTGAGCCACCAACGCCTGGCTTGTTTTCTTTCCATCATAAGTACTGCAGGCTGAGTTGGAGATATAAAGAGGAGTTGCAGAAGGGATAACAGTCCGTTGGAGGGCAGCCAAAGCAGCAGCTTTAGTGGTGAGAAGAGAGCTAAATAGTTGAGAGAGTGACTGTGTTAGAAATGGGGGAGCAGAGGTTGTAGAAAGTGTTACATGAGTGAAGATGCCATAACTTAGAGGAAAAACTGAGGGTCCCAATTCCTGAGTCTCAAGAGCTCTCACCCCAATTGCTGCAAAGTCCCAGGTAATCTGATTAGCAAGGTGTAGGAGCTGTAATATCCACCGGCAATGAGCGCGCCTTTGCCACCTGCTGCTAGAGCCAAAGATCTCACTAGTTCCTAAGTGGTGGTCTATTGGAAATCAGTGTTCAGAACCCTCAACCTGGATACCTGTGAGTCTGGCATCTATGCCCTGGAACCCTAAGTCTCAGTTCATGTGATTTTGGTATTCCAGGGCACAGAAGCACTAATGCTAGAAGAGATATTCCCTGCCCATTCAGGATTTCTATTTGAGTAGAGTAAAAGGACCTCAGCCTGCTTATTATTCTGTGATTGTAATGTGGGTCTGGTTGAGATAGTTGTTGAGAAGGCAGAGTGATATAAATGAAGACAGTCACAAGTGTACTGTGGATTCCAGGAAAGAGGTGATATTGGCTTCCTTGGTGGTGAGAGTAAAGGCTGAGAAACGAATAGTCTAGAAATAATCTAAGACTTAAGACCAATAGTCAGACTGTGAGTAAATGTCCAAGTTCCCAAGTTCACTGGTCAGTTTTCTATCTCATACCATATATGCTTGACACAAACAGATCATCATCTCCTTGAAGGATTTTCCTCCTTTGTTTCTGAGAAGCTTTCATTTCTAGAAGTCACACAAATGCATTGGCTACTTCTTACTTCTTTGCTGCATCCCCTTAATCTTCAAGGCTTATAAATTATTTCTTCTCCTTTGAGTCATTGCTTTCCAAATGACCATTTCCAGCCTACTTCCCCTGACTCGCGTCTTCAGCTGATGCCTGCACTTAGATGTCTAATAGTTTTGCAAGGTATTGGATCCAAAATGGAACTGTTAATTCTACTTCATGTCTTCAGTGTCTTTCCACTCCATTCTTCCAGTTACTTAGGGCAAAAGCACTTGAAATCACCCTTGATTCCACTTTTCTCTGATAATTCATCTCCAGGCCCTGAGTACATCTTATGAGCGCGTCGTAAATTGATTGCCTTAAAAGCCTCAATTAATGGTGTCCCCGTCTGCACACCCTTGCCATGTGTGTTCATCCTTTGAAGCTCTGCCTATCAAGATGCAGGCTGATTTTTTTCATCTTAAATAGGACTATTTGTAACTTCCTTTTCCAAAAGAATGACAGATGGACGTATGACTAAACAGTATCCAGATTATACATACAAATTGAACTCTAACTCACAATCTTCAACAACCAGAGAGCAGCAAGCCCATAGATTTCCTTTCTATCTCCTTACAACCCCGACTCCATGGATAGCACAATGAGCTTCCAGCCACTGAGCAAAGGGGCTTTCTTTTTCCAAGAGACGACCTCATGGTACTGTCTGGAGTTTATAATTACCCCACAGATAACTGATGGTTGATCACCTTGTGGTTTGACTGTAGCACCAATGTGATAGCAGTATTAGTATGTTTTGTTTTGTTTTATTGTAAGACTTCCCCATAACCTGTGAATATTCTGTTTTAGTAGTTTTAGGAGATGTTCTCAGAACTTCACTTTCTGTGTTCTTTATAGCTATAGGACAAACAAGCAATAATCTTGATGTTCTGTGTGAGGCTTTGTGCTGGGTTTTTGTTTTATTATTATAAAGAACCATGCCAAAGATCCTCTGGGCTTATATACAAAATAACTAAAGGTAGCCAAAACATTTCAGGAATCCCAGGCTCAGATCCTATCCGGGGGAATTCAGCAAGTCATCACCTGTACTCAGGCTGCAGTTTCTTTTATTACAGGCGTGGCCCCAAAAGTCTCTCCCCATGTAACAGTGGATAACATCTACTTATAAAAAATCAGAAATCTACAATTCAGAGTAAGCTGTAATTCCCATGTATTGAATGCATACCGTATGATGAAGTGACTTTTAGATGTTTGTTGAGCACAGGTGGCCCTCTTCCGTGTGCTGCCACTCTTTCGGGTGCTGGGACATTGGTGTGAGCAGGACAGACAGATGAAGCTCCTGGTGGGAAACTGATCTCAAATTCAACACCATGATTGTGATGAGGTTAGAGTGGAACCCAGATCTATGTGACTCCAACATGCTTGCCTTTATTTCCTCTCACTTATAATCCCCTGAGGACAAGAAGACCCACATGACACACTCTTGGTATTTGTCTTACAAAAAAAACTACAAGTACTAATGGTAGTTTAGGATTTTCATCATTCTAGTAGTTTGCCCTTACAGGATTCCAACATATTCACTAAAACATTATTTGTTGACTGGTTCTAATTCTCAGAGGAACATAGATCATAGCACGGTAGCTTACATGTTCCTGCAGACTTTTCTCACAAAGGTGCAAGGAGGATATTGAGGCTAACTTTCTTGAAGCCATGGTTTTTTGTGTGTGTATGCTAGAATTTAGGGCTTGAATTTAGGGTCTGGTGCTATTCCTTAGCTTTTATGCACAAGGCTAGCACTCTACTACTTGAGTCACAACTCCATTTCTGGCTTTTTGATGGTTATCCCCAGTTAACTTTCCTTCCTGGGCTGACTTCGAACCACAATTGATCCTCAGACTGCAGTCTCTTCAATAACTTGGAATTACCAACTGTGAGCCACTGGCACCCAGTACAAACTCACTTTACTTCTGTACCAAGATTGCTGTTAGGGTGAGTGAGAATATTAGATTCTGAAGGAATATAGTACATAAAATTAAGTATGTCTTTTACTTTGTGTTAGATCAGCTTAGCCTTCAGCAAAGATTCTAATCTCATAATAAAACCCAACAAAAACAAAGAACTCAGGGTATAGCTTGTTAGCCATTTAAGTCTGGCTTACTTAACTTCTCTAATTTCTCAAAGAGATATTTGTCTAAACTCACTGAAAAGAGACAAAAATAACAATGACAAAAAACACTCAAAACTTTCTTCAACCATCCTCGAAAGCCTCCATTTCTTTGAGTTCATTTTGACAAGCATCATTTTATATGATCTTATGCACTTATCTATTGAGCCTTTGTGATCCTCTCCTAAGAATATCCTCCTTTGGACTTGCTGTGTGAGTGTTTAGAGTCCTATTTAACTTATCATGTCCAAGTGTAATTTTTTATCTTTTACTATCCATTGTGTTTATTTGTAGATTTGTAGGCACATTCTAATTACTACAAATGAGGAAAACCATGTAACCTATGTTTTTTTGAGGTCTGGTTTTCTTCTCTTAATATAATTTTTTCCAAGTCTTCCCATTTCCTCATGAGTGGGGCAATGTCATTCTTTCTGATGGAAGCATAGAATTCCATTGTGTACTCTTGATCCATTCGTCCACTGAGGGATATATGGGTTGATTACATATCTTGGCTATAGTAAGCGGTACTGCAATGAACATGGTTGTGCTGGGAGCTTTAGTGTGGCCTGGTTTGTGGTCAATTGGATAAATGCCTAGGAGTGGGATTGTTGGGTCATAGGAGAGCTCTGTGTTTAGTCCTTTAAGGAACCTCCATACTGCTTTCCAGAGTTATTGAGCAAGTGTACACTCCCACCAATAGTGTAGTAGTATTCCCCTTTTGCCATTTTTTCCTGTGCTTCTATTGTTTGTTTTGCCCATTTGGAAACAAAAGCACTCAAATCTGAAACCACAACAGGATACAATATCAATTTGAAGAATGCCACAGGACCCTACAATTGTACAGATTTCAAATCAGAGCTTTTAAATCATAGACAGGTATTTCCTTATCTAGATACTCCTTCACCTTTCTTTGGGGAAGGTTATTATGGTGTAGAAAAGGAGATTATATCTAATTATAGCCATTGAGCAAATTTTTTGTAAGAGTCAGGATAAAACAAACCAAACTACAAAGATAACAGGATGAGCCAACTAGACAGAATCAAAATGGACACAAATTCAGTCAAAGAAACTGACAAACAATAAGGGAACAAAAGAATAAAGAAAAGAAATGAAAGGACTAGAAATAAAGAAAAACAAAACTAAGAATTTAAAAATGGAAAAGTACAGGATGGAAAAAAGGAATAAAGATAAAGAAAGGAAAAGAAGGAAAAAAGAAAATAAAAAGAACAACAAAAATATTGCCAGAATTAAGTATGCGCAACATCAGCTAAGAAACAGGCTTAGTAATCACCATGGACTGTCTACCTAAGACTAAACAAATCTCAAAATCAAACAACAGATAAGCACAAACAAACAAAAGTGAGATCTCCCTATGTCTGGTATGTACAATGTTTGTGGAGTCTCTATTTTGTTGCTGAGATCTGTAACAAAAGCTGTCCTTCTAGGCAAGATCTGTGCAGCACCAGTTTGTAGGTTAGGATCCACACTGCTTTAGTGCAAGAGGCTGGGCTGGGGTATAGTTGGATTCTGAAGCCTTCTCAATATGGTGGTGTGGCAGATTCCCACTCTCAGTACAATTGGGAATAACTGAGGTTTTATGGCCTGTCTGTAGCTTGCTTATAAATCAAAGAGAAAAGATGAATTCATTCTCTAGTCAGTTTTAGTGGCCAGAAAACTCTTCGGCCTTACAAAATTGCAGCTCTCCTCCCTGTCTGGATGAGGCAGCACTGGGGGGTGTGCTCATGGGTAGTTCCTGGGTAGCTCCTGGGGGTGGCTCTGAACATCTAAGTCTGAGGACAACTTGGATGTGGGCAGGGCTGTGGCTATCTATAGCAGTCCCTGATTGAGGGGTGCCTAGGGCCCTGGATTCTTTCTCTCAGTCTGGCCTGGAAACACATTCATCTTTTATGACCTGTCTTGTTTTTCATTTTTGTTTTTCAGTGAGATTTTAGAGACTTGTTCTTGTAATTCCCAGGTTCTTGGCTAGCCGCAGGCCTGGCTAGAATCCGAAGGTTGTTCTTGCTCTCTGCTGTGGGGCAGGGCTGCCTCCCCCTGGGCGGAAGGAAGGTGCAGGGCTATCACCATAAAAAATAGCACTACTTCTCCAGCAAGTGTTTCTGGTCAGCTTCTCTGGCAGCCTCTGTGCCATGTTCAGAAATGGCGTTCTCAGGTAGGGCAAGGGGTCCCGTCCAGAGGCTGTTTTCTGGGAGGGGTGTCTTTGGTGGGTATACTCATGGTTCCCGGTGATGTTTCCGACTGTGGCACGTTGTCTCTGCATCCGACTGTGGCTGTCCGGGCTGTGCCCACCCGTTTCTGCTTTCCGTGGTGAAGGTACGTGTAAAGGTCGAGGCTCCACCACCACCACAGCTGTGCTGGGCAGCGATTTCTGTCTTCTTATGCCATCTGTTGGTAATCTTCTTGGGTGTGTATCTCTGTCTAATGATAGCTTCCTAGATGTGGACTGCCCTGATGGACTCTAAAGCTAGGTGGTTCCCTGATTTATTTCTGCCCTCTTCTTCCCAATCCTCAAATCCAATACTTCTGTCACACTGCACAGAGGATAAGCCTGAGGGTTCCCGAAGCTTTGGACACGTGTTCAAGTCTGGTGGTGTCAGACTACATTGCTAAGTCAGTGCTCTGCATGGTTCTTTTCCCCTAAGGACAGAGTAGGTAACCACCTCTACTTTGTGTCCATCATTTTCTGACGTCTGCTTGCTTCTCTGTAGGTGCCTTGACAATGGTGGATCCAAGTTCACATTTTCATCCACAGACACTGTTAACTCTTTGACTTTCCTCCAGGTTTGCTCCATGGATCACTTGCTCTTCAGACAACTTGTTTATAGAAGGAAGACAACCTGAGATTGTTTGCGTCACGAAATGGTGGCCAGGCCCCATCTCTCCTCACTTCTCATCTGTCATTTGGACTTGTGTCAGAGGCAAGGTCAATTAACTTCCTACGGCGATGTTAACTTGGCAGACACAAATGGATTGATTTGCTTTAATCTGACCACTTTCTGTGAAGAGCATTCCAGGTAGGAGGTCTAGCCAAGCCCAGAGACTGCAGTGCACGTCAAGATTGATTGCTCTTTTATTTTAGAAGAAACACAAGGTAAATAGCAGATGTGGGCAGATGACAGATCTGTCTGATAGATTAGTGTCATCTGAAGCCTGAGTGGATTGCTTCTTCCTTACCCCATTTCTATTTCACAACACCAGCCTCCACTTTTCCACGTCATCCTCTTTCTGTTTAAGCTCCTGCCTCCCTGTTCTGTCTGAGTTACTACCACCCCTTGCTATTCACCTAATAACGCAACCCAGAAACTAGGTGTTGTATCTACCATCCACCCTATTGTCAACCCCCTCAGCTAATCTAAATGCTTACTCTATTGAGTTGGTGCTACCTTGAAGAACTCTGTATTCAATGTCTTTTGCTTTTACCTTCTCCAGTTAACCTATTTTAGAGCTCTGCCTTTTCCCTGGTGACCTTTGCCAGCTCTTCTTCACAGGTCGTTCTGTTCTTTACTCTCCAGTCCATTCTCCAGTCTCTTCAAGGTTGAGGGCAGATTTAGTCATGCCATTCATCTACTGTAAAAGCACAGGAACACCACCATGTTCAGAACAAAGTCCAAAGCTTAGGTATTTCCTACAAAGCTCTCAGTCAGTAGCTAGTAGTTCATACCTGTAATCCTAGCAACAGGATGATGAGATCTGAGGATTACTGTTAGGCAGTCTAAGAGAGTGTCGTCTCCAGTTAACCAGCAAAATGTAAGAGCTGGAGGCAATACTCAAGTGGCAATGAGTAAAAAAGCCTGGGGAGAATGTGAGCCTCTGAGTTCCAGACCTAGTTCTGGCACAGAAAATGAAAGAGAAAGAGAAAAAGAAGAGAAAGCAAAGTTTTCCATTGTATACATCTTCTGTAGCTATCTCGTACTTTTGTCGATCCATTTCTTTCTTCATTGTAACTAAATTCCAAAAATTTTACTATATTAAATAATGCATTTCTATAATTTTACCCTTGTATGTTCTCTTCACCTGAAGAATTTTTCTTTTTCTAATGCCATACAAAATGTCAAGACCTAGTTGACATAACTCACCTTTAACATAATCTTCCTTCACTCCTAGGTTGAATTGAATAACAATATCTACCTTATACTTTCCTACTGACATCCATTAATCCATATGTTTTACTGTTACTAGATTTAAGTTATTTTGGAAAGGAGAGACACGCAGTATGTATCATTTATACTAAATTACTTTAAATATTTTGAATGCTAAGGGTGTATAATACATTCTCGGTAAATGTTTTGATAGTGAATGCGATGATCAACCCCTCCCCCAAATCACTGTCAGCAAGGACCTGGTGAGAATGGATTTGATACAGAGTAGTAAACCCTGCCTGCTATGATTTCTTTTTTGTGTGTGTGTCAGTCGTGGGGCTTGAATTCTGGGCCTGGGCACTCAAGGTGAGTGCTTTACCACTTGGGCCACAGTACCACTTCTGGTTTTCTGGTGGTTAATTAGAGATAAGAGTCTCATGGGCTTTCTTGCCCCGGCTGGCTTTAAACCGCAGTCTTCAGATCTCAGCCTCCTGAGTAGCTAGGATTGCAGGTGTAAGCCACTGACACCTGGCATGCTATGATTTTTTTTCTTTCTTTTTTTTCCAGCCATGGAGCCTGAACTCTGGGCCTGGGCGCTGTCCCTCCACTCTTCAGCTCAAGGCTAACACTACCACTTGAGCCACAGTACCACTTCTGGATTTTTCTGCTTATGTGGTGCTGAGGAATCGACTCAGGGCCTCCTGCATGCAAGGCAAGCACTCTACTACTGAGCCACCTTCCCAGTCCTGTGCTATGATATTTTTTACAACTCATCTTTTGCATGTGTTTTTTCTGCTTGTGACCATGTCACATTGTCACCTAAAGAACTCCTGTACTCCTCCTTACCTCTTATCTGAAGCAAAATTTGCCTCTTATTTCTACAGGTAAAACTAGTAATTCTGTTCTTGAAAAATTGGACATAAATATTGTAGGTTGTGTTCTTTTATTATAGTTAGTAGAATATTTTTTCTAATTAAGCCATTGAAAAATATTCATTGACAAATAGATACCCATCCCCTCTGTATTGGAATGAATTGTTTTTTTCTTGGTATTTTTCTAAAGCATTTGTTTCTAATTCTTGTTTATTTGGAGTATAACAGTTATTTGATTATACATCCACAAGATTTTAAGTTCTTTAAGGGAGAGGATTTGTGCTTTATTTTCATTTCACATTGTTTCCTCTATTACCTTGCAGAAAACCTGGCACATTAGTGCTAAAAAGAATTACATGTTAAATTGAAATGAATGAGCTAAATTGGAAGTCATTTGAGGATATTGATTTATCTGACTCCTTTCTTTTATCCTTTCTTTCACTGTTCCATTGGGGGAACGGTGAAACAAAACAAAACTTCTTGGTTATGCTTAGACGACAACTCAAAGCACTTTTGAAATGATAGAAAAAATTGTCCTTGCTGGCTGTCAGCAACCTCTAAAGTTTCACTAAGAATTCATTTCCCCTTTAATATGGCCACTGTGCTTCACACCCACAAGTTTTGTGGCAGATTGCTCTGCCATGATTTCTAAGAAACTGAGTTATCCAAGACTGTAAACCCAATGTTGAATCCAAATATCCCAAGCTGTTTCTCTAGATGCTATACTACCCAAAAGTTGATCTTGGGGGGTAATAAATGGTGAGACAAAGGACAAAGGGTGAACCAATACAACAACAATACTCACAAGACAATATGTTGGAATGTACAATTTGTGGGGGGCTTGGGGAGGAGGATCAGTTGGAGAAAAATGAAGAAGGGGGTAACAAGTTCAACAAGAAATGTACTCACTACCTTAGGTATGTAACTGTAATCCCTCTGTACATCACCTTGACAATAAAATTAAATTAAAAAACAACAACAAATGTTCTATAAAAATACTCAGTTGTCTTTTAGGATGGTTCAATACGATATATGATATTTTGAGTTGAAACCACCAAATGCCTCTTTTTTTTGTCTAAACTTCAGAATAGTCTGGAAACATTTTATCAAATAAAGTTAAGGCATAATTATAATGTGTGCTTGCCACAAAGCTGGGAATAGCCTGTATTACTGCTGGTGGTAGAGACACGGTATTGATGGTTTAGTCTCAGTATGCATTCCAACTCACTTAGTTCTCTTTCCTCCTCTGTAAGCTGGGGCGTAAATTAAAGGGTTGTGCATGAGACATAGTGAGTTAATTTCTATACGATTCTCGCAACACTAGCTTGGGATGCTAAGTGCTATAGTAGGATTTGTTAAAAATTTCCACACTCAAGAGTTTTGTCTGTCATACTTCTGCCTGGAATGTTCTCATTTACCTTCACTTTCTCTTTCAGGATTGATTTCTAGTTCCTTTTCATTTCAACCTTGAAGATTTAGGTGATCAACCCTGCCCTCCATTTGAACTGCATCCCCAGTACCTGACATTTTTTTGAGGCTCTTTATTAATTTTAACTGTCTCTTGAATGTCAGAGATCCCAGGCACAATCTTCGGGTACATAACCATATGTTGAATCCAACACACATGAAAATTTCTAATTAAAATTCTTCTGTTCAGAGATGTTCTATAGGCAGATGGTACCAACATAAGACAGAATTGGAAAATGCGGCAAAAGGGGTTCAAATCAAATACTATGATTACAGGCATGTGTTTGGTTCTCCTTCAGACACAGTGTCTGCCAGATAATAGAAACGCAGTTAATACCGGAAGTAAGCCATGAAGTTATGGGGAGTATAAACAGATTTGTTCCGTAGTACTACATGGATTTTTGTCTGTATCAATGAGGTGCTGAAATAATCACGAGTCCCAAAAGATAGTGGGAAGACCCCAGTGAGCTATTGTGGGAAGTTGAGGCATTTATGAATGATAGAGAAGGACTTGCTGCTATGATCTGAATGTGGATAGCATTCCCAGAAGAAGTCCAGATGTTTATGGTAGGGGTCCTACCTAGCAGGGTGGTCATGAGACATATTCTTCTCCGTCCTGGCTAATAATGGGAGCACCAGCTCTTACCTGGATTCCAGTAATCTGACACACTTACAGAGGCCCAATCCAATGCAGCTACTAATCTTGTAACTTAAACCTCTGCAATAATGGACTGGCCTTTGTTGGGTATGTCACTATAGAGATGTGGCTATTGTGAATTGAGATGTGTTGTAATCTAAAAGACACATTAAACTTTGAAGCCTTAGAATGAAGGCGGCTATTAATTATGTATCAAAATCAGAGTGCAGCTATATGGTGTTAAATACACTTAGAGCTGGGGATGTGGTTCAAGCAGAAGAGTACCTGCTTGGCAAGTGAAAGGCCCTGAGATCAAGCCCCAAGTGTCACTGTTTTTTTGTGTGATGGTCCTGGGGGCTTGAACACAGGGCTGGGCACTGTCCCTGAGCTATTTTGCTCATAGCTACCATACTATTACTTGAGCCACAGCTCTACCTCCATTTTTTGGTGATTAAATGTAGATATTGCCTGCATGAGCTGGCTTAAACTGCTATTCTCGAAGCTCAGCCTCCTACTCAGTATTACAGACATGAGCTACCAATGCCCAGTTGTAAACAAACATTCAAACTGTTAATTGTGCTTTTATCTTTAAAAGATGACTGCAAAATTTTTTAATTGTAAATGATTTTCTTTGAACAATTCTTCCTTAAGGTCTGCTGTAAGGAAGCACATGTATCTACTATGTATATTATTTAGTTAGTATATATCATGTACTGGCTTTGTGTAAGTTGCTGATCATTCAAAATAGGTATATAAAAATCTCTACGATGCTGAGTGAGTGGTGGCGGTATTGCAGAGCAGAACTGTGTAGACAGATGTTTGAACTTGGGTTATATTAGGCTGAATTTGAATTCTGTTTCTTCTACCTGGTTGTTATAGGGTTATAGAGGGACGTAGTCACTTGATTCTCTGTTTTCTGTGTGTGTGTGTGTGTGTGTGTTATAAGTAATCCTCACCTTAGTCTTATTTATTTGTGGTTAATATTTGTGTAGCTCATAGGTGTTCAGTAATGTGATTATGTGATCAAAGTTCTTTGATGCTATGGAGAAGAGAAAATTAAGTTCCTCATTCCTGATGAGGAGAAAATGGGAGAATCAAGGTTTTTCAGGAAAATGCCATTAGAGTATAGTGTGAAAGAAACACTAAAAACTTGCTGAGCAAAGATGAGGTGACAAAGTTAGTGGAAATATAACAAACGAATATTTTATGTACATTATTCCCCCTTGCTAGCATTTCAATTATCCATGGTTAGCAATCCTCTGACAAATATTAACTGGAAATTTCTAGAATTAATAAGATTTGAATTGTGCACCATTTCAAGAAATCTTACCTATTCCTGTCCACAAATGTACCCTTTCTCCAACATATCCAGATGTATGGTCCACTTTCCCACTAGTCATTTAGTAGCTATCTTGGTTATCAGACAAAATGCATTGATGTTATAGTGCTCACGAGAAAGTCATACTTATTCTACTTATTAGCTGCCCAAGACACAGCATAGTAATTTTACTCTTATGTATTGCTGTAATTTTCCAATTTTATTAGTAATTGTTAAGTGCCTACTTTACAAATTAAACTTTATCATAGGCTGTACATTTAGGGGAAGACATTGTATATATAAAGTTTGTTAATATTCACTGCTTCAGACATGGCAAGTCAGAACAAATGTCCTGGGCAATTGTAACACTGTATCAGAACTCATTTGAGCCTTTCAGAAATGATATGTGGCAAGCATTTCCTACGGTTACAGAGGTGTTTATCTAAGAGCAGAAAAAGGCCAGAAATAACAAGAATACTTAGGGGGATACTAGAGTACCAGTCTAAGCAAAATATGTTAACGGCCTGAAATGGATTTCAGTAGTGTGAATGGATTCAAGAGGTAGAATTCATGGGACTTAGTGGCAGGAATCCTATTATATGGGTCATATTACTTTATTATTTTATTTTCCAAGTTGTCCATACTTCTTTCAGTGTATATGTGCCTCTTTAAGAACTTGCTTTGAATTGAGACTTTTCTTCTTTTCTTTCTCTCTTTTATTTTTATACTGTTACTTATACTCTGGAGATTATAACACATGATAATCACTATGGTTCAGGTTACAGTGCCATATAACATACAGGGTGATTATTGTTCATCTGTATTTTTCCCTTAATGCTTGATAGCATATTTTAGTGGGCACTAATAATCACCTAATTGCTATGCAGTTATTGAAATAAGATATAATGCTCTTTAAAGATTACCTTAATTATGAGGTAAGGCTATTAGCTCCTCTCTCTCATGTAAGGCCTGTGTGATTTTTAAAAGGCACAAGGTTGGGTAAACATTGAACTCCTCTCACTGTCCCACCCATTGCCCCTCTTGTTTGGCTGTAAAGGCGAACTTCACACACAGATGGTCTAAGTCTATTCACATTTGTGTTCTGAGACCAGCAGCATGAGGATCTGAAATAATGCCCCGAGGCATGCTGGGAAGACCATTACCACCTGCAATATGAGCATCCCTCTCATACGACATGAGCCTCTATGCTTTTGTTTCCAGGTGGATTTTCATCCATAAACATATATTCCATTCTCCATTCAGTGTTGCCATGCTCCTTTTAATATGTTTTCTCCATGGAGTCTTTTAAAAATATATTTTTTAAATTTTTATTTAATTGATTTTTTTACTGATGTTTCTCACAGTAGAAATGATAGCAGCCGTTTGACCTTCTGTTTAAGTAGAAATTTAAATGTAACTAACCACATCCATGTACAATGTAACTGTCCAGAAGAATGGATTTGAAAGCAGGTTTACGCTTGACATGTTTCATGGTTGTAGAAGACTGTATTTTGAGTTTCTGTTAAATCATCCTGTTTGCCAATAGCTGATCATTCACACGGTCATTATTTTACATTATAGTGTGCAGATCATGCACACCTGGAGGGAAGAAGGGCGTGATCATGGTTGGTGTAGTGATAATCAGAGTGCTTCACAGGGGAGACAGCAGTTAGCCGGATCATGGTCTCAAAAGGCTGAGAGAAGTTGATAAGCCCAGGAGTTCACAGAACCTTCCCTGCTGGGGTCCTCTGTTGAGGGTGGTTAAGACTGGGAGTCAGTTCTCCAATCTCAGATCTGCACTGATCAACAGGGAACAGAGGGTGAAAATCCAAATGTTTCCATCTAGGTTTTGTCAGCTTCAGGAGTATGGGTTTCACCTGCCTTCTGATCTTTCCCATTTTCCCTGTTCAAAGTCATCACTGGCAAAAACACAATTGCTAATGAAGTTGTGCTGACTTCGTAAACCCCTGGTGATTTGGTGTGCTGTTCTAGGGCTGAAGTATCTACTTTGATTGGCCAGGACCCAAAACAGAGAGCTGACTACTTCTGGTGATTAAAAGCTCCCTTGATGATTTTTTAAAGGAATTATACAAAGCTTTTAGTGCTGCCCAGTAGAGAGTTACACTTTACTTCCCTAAATCTCTCCCAACAATTGTTCATGGACACTGCATAGTAGACTTTCCTACAGCCTGACTCTGCAGAGAATTTCCTTTTACGAGTAGCAGCCTTTTAGCAGAAGGTTAAGTAATTCTTGCATGTATAATTTATAAAGCCCTTGGAACTTTTTGTATGAAAGCACATTGGAAAAGTACAAATATTGTTACTTTTATTATTATTCCCTTTTATTATCCCATTCTTATGTGAAATATTAGTTTTTGAGCTAAGGATTTAAAGGAGATTGCACAATCATTAAAATTAGGGCTAGAAACCCAAACTAGATGAGGATGAATAGTGTGTGACATTGTTTTTTTCTAGAAACTTTTTTCTCCTTCCCTCCCTCCCTCCCTTCTTCGGTCCCTCCTTCCCTCCTTCCCTCCTTTCTTCCCTTCCTTTCTTTCTCCCTCCCTTGCCATTGAGCCATTCTTTCAGACTCTCTTTGCTTTTGTTATCTTTCCAATATAGTCTTGTTCTGTATGCTTCTGGTATAGCTAGCACGTCATGTGCATGTTACTATAATCAGTCTTTTAGTCATTCAGATGGGACTTTTTTTTTTTTTTTTGCCTGAGCTGACTTCAAACTGTAAAACTGTAATCCTGCTAATCTTTCCCTTCTGAGCAGCTAGGCTTATAGATGTGAGTCACTGCACCCAGCTTGAAATATTTCTTGATAAATATTGTTCAGACATGTACTTTAGGTAGCTGTATAAAAATAATATTGACAGTAGTGATTTACTGGCTTATACACGTGTGTACATGTAAACTTAGAAAAATAAATGAAATGTCTTTTTTTTTTTTTTACTTCTGCCAACATTCATATGACAAAGAGTGAAATTGAATAGTTAGGATGGTAATGTTTATAAATCGAGATACAGGGTGAAAACACATTTTTTTTGACTACTTCTCATTAAAGTGCTTGCCCTGGATGGTGCTTCTTGTAGTGATTTAAACATTTATTGTACCCAGGGGGTAGAAATGGGATTGGAAACATAATATAGTATTTGATTAATGTTTTAATCCCTATAGGATAAAAAAAAGCACAAGTTAAATCAATCATGGTTCATTATTTAGTCACAGTAATTAAAATATTTTAAGATCTTTTACATTACATAATTTGCACATATATTAGTTAGAATTAGAACTGACTACATAAAACAGAAGAGCACATGGAAAATGTGAGGCTTAAATACAAAAGAAATTTCTTTCTTTCTCATTCAAAGAGGACTGCAGAGTAGTTGAGCGGGTGGGTACCCTGGTTACTAAGGACCCGGGCTGCCTTAGTGCTAAACCAGTCCTATGAGGATGACTTTGTCCAAAATGGCTGCTGGAGTTTCAGTAAACAGATTAGCCTTTTGAATAAAGGGAAGGAGCAAATGAACAAAAATGTATACACCTCCTTTGTAAGATGAGGTCCTAAACATTTTATTGATTCTACTATTTATATTAGTCAGATAACTGAAAACCAGCTTCTGAGACCGACAAATACATTTTCTTTGACAATGCTTCACCTTTCAGTTGTGATAGGAGATAGAATATGAAATTCAGTTTGTTTCTTCTGCCATAGTACCTACCTCAGATTGATTTGAGTGTTTTTTGTTTTACTGGGTATAGCAAGGTATTTCTGAGTGTAGTGTGGTGTTGTGAAATGAATACCTGGATACACTGGAATATAATTCCAATTTAATGATTGAAACTGGTAGACTTACCTATAAATAAGGAGTTTGTAATGCAGATCCTCAAGGAACTCTTATCCATTTTATTTCTCTAGTTTCTGAGGTTTTACAGTAAAATTAGGCAGGTATGTCTCTATATAAATTTATGTACGTATACAATTTAAAAGCTTGTTTCTAGAGAAATAGATTGATACAAACAGCCACAAACAAAAAAAATATGATTCCTATTTTTTAATTTTCATATACCTTACTATTATGAAAACAATTATAACTCATGTGGAATTTCAAATACCGAGAGACAGAAGGTGAGATTTAATTGTCCTCTTTCAGATAGGAAGTCAGTTTTTCATCTTCAAGAACAAGTCCCTTTTAGATTTGTCTTTTTTCTAGTAGTTTGTTTTCTATGTTTCATATTTTCTATAGGAACTCTTGAACTGAAACAAGAAGGTTGTGTTCTTAAATACATGCTGGGCATGTTAAAATTAGGGTTTCTGGGAAATAATTGTATGAAGTTCTATTTCCAATTTCAACAATTTGCAGTTCTTTGTCTGGGGACAAACTCTGTGTGGCACAGGTTGAACTCTTCCTAGGATCTGCTTTGCGTAACATAGTGGCTGTGCCAAAGGTCAGCCAAAGCTCCTCCTTCCAGGGATCTGGACAGCCAGGTCTTTCTAAATTGTCCCAATATATTTTAATCAACATCTGTAGCCCTTTGCATAGGAATGGGGAGGGGAAGCAATAACTTCAAAAGAATGTTGGCTGTATTTTCTTCTGACCTATTGTAATTTTCAATTGTAGAAGGAAAAATAATAAAATATCATCACCTCTTTGGAGTCCTATATGACATAAGGTGAAGGTATCAATAAACGCATGTAATGAATAAGCACTACATTTCTATGTCATTGACACAAAAAAAAGATTGTCGCTTGGATAAATATGTTAGACTGAGCCATATGAAATCACTGCTCGGGGGATGGGAAGGTGGCTCAGTGGTAGAGCGCTTGCCTTGCATGCATGAGGCCCTGGGTTCGATTCCTCAGCACCACATAACCAAAAAGAAAAAAGCCAGAAGTGGCACTGTGGCTCAAGTGGTAGAGTGCTAGCCTTGAGCTGAAGAGCTGAGGGACAGCGCCCAGAGTTCAGGCCCCACAACCGGACCCCCCCCCAAAAAAAAGAAATCACTGCTCAGGAAGATTTTTTTTTGGGGTCCGGTAGTGGGGCCTGAACTCTGGGTCTGGGTGCTGTCCCTCAGCTCTTCAGCTCAAGGCTAGCGCTCTACCACTCGAGCCACAGCGCCACTTCCGGCTTTTTTTTTCTTTTTGCTTATGTGGTGCTGAGGAATCGAACCCAGGGCCTCAGGTTTTCAAGGCAAGCACTCTACCACTGAGCCACCTTCCCAGCCCTCGGGTAGATTTTTAAAAAGATCAAATATAGACATTTGTTAATGGTTCAACTGTGTAGTAGTAGTTTGCCCTTAAAGGTAGCATCATTGGAAGATTTCCCTTAACAACTTCTGTCCATTTTTAAAAGTATCAGATTATTAGATGATACTTTAAGTTCAAAGTAATATGTGTTATTGGCATTAAGGCACTGTTGTTAAAAGATTCATCCTTGCCAATGTGAGAAATGTAAAAGTTTAAATCATACTTTAAAAAGGCACAATTCTTTTTTGTTTAGTTTGCAGAACTTTAGTAGAAGTCAGATAATATTTAGTTTTGTGTCTCATCAGCATGCATCCAGGTATCCATGTTTTCTTAAAAAAAATAAATCATCCAAAGAAAGCTTCCTTAGTCATTGCTTTTGTAAGTTCATGCCACACACAATACACATGACCAGAAACAAAGCTGTTGTAAAATGAAATAGAGAAGCCTTGTTGTGGAAAACGACATGAAAGCCTCTAGTTCTTTCTAAAGGCAGAAATATACTTTGCAAATTATCTTAATGAGCCAAGGGACACATGTTTATTCCAGGAATGATTCAGCATCCTCCGGGACAATTCCCAAGGAAACGAGATTGCTTCCCCCCACTTCTGGAAACAGATGCACGTTGGTTCATTTATCATACATTTAGAAGTTTCTATGTAATTCTCCAGCATAGGCTAACTCTATCAAAAAATCAAGGAGCAAAAAAGGGGACACTGCAGAAAAGTGACAGGCAAAGCCGGGCCAGGATGGAGTTCACTGTGGAAGCTCATGGTCACTTGTTAATTCTCTACACTCTAGGGGACACTCTGTGTCTGCTTTGGAGGGTCCTAAGTTCTTCATGCTGAAGAAGGACTAAACCACCACCTTGTTTCCTATGGGCTCCAGGGAGCTGAAGCCTTATAAGGCAAATGCTAAGGACCCCAGGTAGCCAATGCATGACCTGCCTGGTTACTAAGGAACCATTTGTTCAGCTGGTTACTAAGACAGGGAGAAGGGAGGGGAGAAGGAAAACCGGCACAGCATTCATAGTCCCTCCCCCTTCACCTTGGCTTCATTATGCATTCGAATTTTGGATTTTGATTATGATTACCAACCTAAGGGGGGGGGAGGAATAATCAATTCCCTAAAAACTAGAAATCTTCCAGATGTAAATAAAAGGTCTTGAATGGCATTTTAGTATTTTCCCCCTGAATTGATATGCAAATTTCTAATTTACTTAAAGCACACTGTCATGCATTATAATAAAGCCTAATACATGCTTCCATGTAATTATGCGTAATAACCAGTGATCAGTGTGAGGAGGGAAAGAGAGAAGGGAATTGTGTCTCCAGCTGGCCCTCTACACCTGCAAATAACAGACAACTCTTTTCAGTGTAGAGGAAACAAGATAATGACAGCATGATATTAAATACAAACATTAATTCCTGAGAACAAAACATAAGGAAGAGGTCTATCAATTAAGATGTGAGATAGTGAGCAACTTAAATTACATTCCGCCTCATCTTAAAGAAAAATAAGGACCAAGCAGAATGAAAACCTTAATTTGCTATTTACTGCAATGCTCTTGATGTCTTGATGTCATTAAAAAAATAAAAGCAGATTTATCAGAGCCAAGTGAACCTCCTGTTTTGCCCACCCTTGCTGTTCATTTGGTCTAAGACCTGAGTTGCAGTAGTAATCTTTTTTTTCCCCCCAGAAGGACAAGTCAACCCTAGAGGGAAAAAATCTCAGGAGCCCTGGATAAGGAAGAAAGAAAACAATGTAAGGAAATGCTTTGTGGAAAGGAAAGTGTAATCGTTCTGTTTTGTTTTCCTCATTTGGGGAACAAAGTCTTCATGTAGAGCCCAGGCTGGGCCTGAACTCATGATCTTCCTGCCTCATTGTTGAGTTTTCAGATGTGTGCCACTATATGGAAAGTATCCAGAAGACTTGTTCTGCCAGTCACGCTGAATTTAGTGCGCAAGGTACAATTTGGCATATCTGTTGGGAGTGGCGCGGTGTAGGATAGTTGGCTTCGTGGAGGCTCTCTGACCTGGCTTTGTTTCCTAGGTCCATTAATTACTTAGCTGTGTGATCTTGGACAAGTTACTTTAGCTTCTCAAAGCCTCAGTTTTGTCTATAAAACAGGAATGAAAATAGTTATTGCAAATACCTGATTTGTATGTGTATGAGGATCAAATTAAATAACGTACCTATTATCCACTCGGCTCTAACTGGTGCTTGTAACCAATCTCAAACAGGAATCACTCATGTCAAAATAAAACTTGTTTGCAATGTTTTGTGTTTGTCAAAAGAAACACAGGCTACAAAAATTCATCGTAGCTGGGCACTGCTGGCTCATGCCTGTAATCCTAGTTACTCAGGAGGCTGAGATCTGAGGATCATGGTTCAAAGTCAGGCCAGGCAGAAAAGTCCATAAGACTCTTTTCTTTAGTTAGCCACCAGAAAACTGGAAGTGGTGCTGTGGCTCAAGTGGTAGAGCTTTCTCCTTGGGCTGAATAGCTGAGGGACAGTGCCCAGGCCCAGAGTTTAACCCCCAGCACCGACCAAAGAATAAAAATTCATAATAAACATTGCATATGTGTTGTTGTATAGCATACTGAAGAATGGGTGTCAATGGGGGATGGAAGAACCAATTGACCAAGGGGTCCATTCCAGCTTTTGTAATTCTAATTCTATGACCTTCAGCAAGTTGATTAACTTATCTGCATTACACAGGGAAGACTATCCCTTTGGTATATCTTTGTGACATATATTAATCTTTCTGACATAGATTAGATAAATTAGATCCACATAAATGCCTTTTACTTCCGTTGAATTATGTTGAAATGAATCTAAAGCCAAGTTTCAGTCCTGGCTAGACAATTATTTCCCTAGATGACCATCTTTCTTTAGTTAAGGGTAGCAGCAGGACTTTTCTCTCATAGTCTGTCAAGCTCATTGGTGGAAAGTGAACCCTTTAGTATTATAGAGGTCTTTAAGAAAGCAGAAGAAGCCAGGACCTGGTGGCACACACCTGTAATCCTTGCTACTTAGGAGACTGAGATCTGAGGATTGTAGTTGGAAGCCAGCCTGGGTAGAAAAGGCCTCGGGAGACTCTTAGCAGCAGTTATCCACTCAAAAATTGCAAGTGGTGCAGTGGCTCAAGTGGTAGAGCTCTAGCCTTGTACACAAAGAGGCTCAGGGACAGTGTGCAGGCCCTGAGTTCAAGCCCCACTATTGATTTTTTTTTAAAGGAAGAGGGGCTGGGAAGGTGGCTCAGTGGTAGAGCGCTTGCTTTGCATGCATGAGGCTCTGGGTTCGATTCCTCAGCACCACATAAGCAAAAAGAAAAAAAAGCTGGGAGTGGCGCTGTAGCTCAAGTGGTAGAGCGCTAGCCTTGAGCTGAATTGCTGAGGGACAGTGTCTAGGCCCAGAGTTCAGGCCCCACTACCGGACTCCTGCCCTCCCCCCCCCAAAAAAAAAAGGAAGAAAGGAGAAGAATCATAAAAGAGCAATTGGGTATAGAAAGTTAATGAAATGTAGATATTTAGAAGCTTGATTTTTAGAATTGCCAAAGCCATCTAAAATGGTAGCGCCATTGGGCTAGTGAAACTAGAAGGGTGATGTAGAAAGTCCCAGAAGTGGCTGGGTTTATTTCTCCCTCTCACTCCTTCCCTCTCATCCTCCCTCTTTGTCTTCCTCCCTCCTTTCTTCCCTCCCTCCTATAGTACTGTGGTTTGAACTCAGGACTTCATGTTTACTCAGCAGGGTCTCTGATTGAATCATTACTCTAGGCATTTTTGCTCTGGCTTTTTATGTGGAGAAGGGGCTCAGGTTTTTTTTTTTTTTCTTGTGGGGTGGTAGGGAATGTTCGTCTGCCTTCAAATCTCTATCTATCCAATCTTAGCCTCCAAAATACCTAGGATTATTGCTATAAACCATAGAGCTTAGCTTTGGCTAGACCTCTGATTGCATCCCAGTGGAGTCCTTGTTTTCTTTTTTTTTCTTGGTTGGTTGGTTGTTGTCCGGCCTGACCTCTGAGCCTGGGCACTGTCCCTTAGCTCTTCATCTCAAGGCTAGCACTCTACTACTTCAGCCACAGCACCACTTTCTGCTTTTTCTGCTTATGTGGTGCTGAGGAATCAAACCCAGGGCCTCACGCATGCAAGGCAAGCACTCTACCACTGAGCCACCTTCCCAGTCCCAGAGTCCTTGTTTTCTTTGCTTTAATAACATCTCCACAATGCCTTGACTGTAGGTGTTCAATTTGTTCTGTCATTGTGCTTCAATCCTTATTTTAAAGCTTTTGGTAATAGAATGAGGAAGCAAGAACACTGGGCAGCTGCTGGACACTGGACAGACAGTGCTAGACACTGGACAGACAGTGCTGGACACTGGGATACTAGAAGGATAGGGAAATGAGACTGCAGCAAATCAACACATCCCATAAAGGCTTTCTAAATTTTGTGACCATATCCTATTCACTCTTCATTTATTTAAAACCTATTTGTTTGTTGAATTCAGTTTTTATTCAAGGCAGGGTGAAGATACACATTTTTTCCTCTTTAACCAATTAAAGCACTGCAAAAAATTTACAAAACAACAATCCTTAAACATTGTGTGTGTGTGTGTATGTGTGTGTGTGTGTGTGTGTGTGAGAGAGAGAGAGAGAGAGAGAGGAAGAGAGAGAGAAAAAGTTTGTCCCCAAAAGAGAGGAGGGAAAACAATGAACACAAGCTACGATTATTAGAAGTTTTTCCATAATCTTCCAATTCTTTGAATTGTCATAGCTTATTCTTTCCCATTAGCCTGGAAGAAAATAAGCCTCACAATGCCATTGAACAAAGAAAATGGACTTCCCTTTGTCCTTCGCAAAGGTTTCCATTTTACCCATCCAGTCTGTTTCAGTACTTTCATGAAGGAAGCTGCCAGAAACAGCTGATGGATTGTGACACAGTATGTTCAAATTGGTAAAGACGGATTCTGACATATTCTTCTGACAACCTTTTGATTAATTTTCTGCTTCATTAAAACCCTTAATTAAATTAACACGGGATGCAGTAATATCCTTGACATATTTTGTATATCAGCAAACAAGGCCTCTGACTTCAAAGACTTTGGCAGTAAAGGAAAAGATGTCTGAAGCCCCGTAGGTAGTTTATGGGAGGAGGAGTTAATGAAAAAGAATTTGTGCAAAAGGCCAGCTGGATTTGGGCAATGGTGCTTGGCGAGTTCAGGAAGAAAGTCTTGTGTGTGTGGCTTCCTCTTGGTCAGATCTCAGCCTTCCTGCCTTTCCTTTTGCCTGTCTTCCCTCTCCCTGCTCTGACCCTGCTCTTTTTCCTCCACCGCAGAGAAGACATAGCAATGGAAAATGGTTCACCTCCATGCTGATCGTCCAATCTTTGCCTGTCCCCTTAACACTTACAAATATAACTTGGTAGGCGCGCTTTTCAGAGTGTCAAAAATGAGGTGCCAGGACTCATATCTTGAAAATTGCTAAAAATGATAAATTTGATTATTTTTAAAGTTCCTCTTTCACCTCTTCCCATATGTTGGGTTTAGCAGCACATATGCTGCCGTTGGCATGAGATCTCTTCATGCATTGTATGGAACTTACAGCGTGGAGCTGGGGGAAGGTAACGCAGACCACAGGTCTCTGAGCATCTGAAAGCATTCCAGCACTAGTCCATCAATTTACTACTTCCAGTCAAATACTTTTTTAAGGATTAAATATTGACCTTTAGATAGTCTATAAACAATTAAATTTTCTACCAGACCCTTTTTGGACAGATAGAGTGGGCTGTGCACCGTCTCCTAGAGAATTGATGTGTGAACAGGTCTAATCCTGTTCCATTTCCGAAATCCCTGACGTTCGCAAGATGAGACTCACAGATGTTTTCATAAACATTGTTTTATCACTTTTCAGGAAAGACACAGATGAAAAGCAGTTTTGTTCTAACAAAAAGAATAACCACAGGTTAGTATGACCAGAGTAGAGTTTGAGGTTAACACATGAGAATACAGATGTTTTTAGGAAACCAAAGTTGTCTGAGTTGGGGAGATAGTCAACTCAAGATCCACTCATCTCTACCTCTCTAAGGTTTAGATTACAGGTGTGTACTACCACATTAGGCTTGGATACTGTATCTTGACAGATGTGAAGACACTCCAACGTAAGGGCCACAGTTCAGAGGACTTCAGGAAAGCAGAGCCTCATTTGGAGACATGTCGGTAT
This sequence comes from Dipodomys ordii, assembly GCF_000151885.1. Lineage (NCBI taxonomy): Eukaryota > Metazoa > Chordata > Mammalia > Rodentia > Heteromyidae > Dipodomys > Dipodomys ordii. The sequence goes on from NW_012267224.1 coordinate 5,058,806, forward strand.
GTTCGTATGATGGACACGCAAACCTGAATGTAAGCTTGGGGAGAGGGAGGTTAGAATTAGAATGTGGCCAAGTCCTTGTGATGCAGAAGAGGAGAGTAAGAAGCACTTGAAGGTTTACAGGTCACCGACTAGGAGAAGGGAGGTGACCTTGGACATTGGAATAATGGAGCTATTGGAATAATATAGGGAAGGATCTGATTGGGCTGTTCCCCGCCCCATATTGTTATTACTCCATTAACAATATAGAAGGTTAAGACAAATTTCACAATAAGGGGCTTAGTGACAGGAGACAGTAGAACAAGGTAGGAGGCGGCTAAAATAATCTAAGATGGAAACAATGAGAGTTTGAGAGGGAGAAGTGGGGGAGCGGGCACAGCTGCCGTGTTTTTCTAGAAGAACAAAAGGAGAGCTACTGTTGGTGCTAGTCAAGGATACAGACCTCATGGAAAGGCTTTTTAAAAACTATATCTCTTAAAGACAAAAATATAAAACTATCTCCATGGTTACAGCACATAGCCTTGTATTGGGTGATTCAGATCTCTGTATTTATTATTTCACCTGGAACATTTATTTTAACTAACACTAGAGATGTTTGATGGGAGAGAGAACGGAAGCTTCTCCAGAGGAGGCCTGAAGAATATTTGGCTTCTTGGTGAGGGATGCAGGTACCCAGGGGAATGAGCGGGGCATTAATGCTCTTAACTTCTTGAATAATCCTCTAATAAATACAGTGTCCTGTTTAGGAGAATTGGGCACTGAGAGATTATGTATCTCCATTGAGGATACACAGCTGGTAGAGGCCAGAGTGAAACACATATAAGAATGTCTGACATACAGGGTTTTTTGGTCAGTATAGGCAGGGATTATGATTTCTTGTCACTCAGTCATTGTTTGTGGTTACTAATTAAAAACAAATCCTCTCTTGGTTGACATCAGGAAGGGAACTAAGTGCCAAGGTGCCTGGCAGGCAATGAGCCCAGAATTCCACAATAGGAACCCCAGGATTTTAGAGTCAGCACCCCATGGCTATTTCATTAGATCTATGTTACTTTAGGCAAAGCACTGAGCTTCTCTAAGACCATATTTCCTTACTTTTGAAAAGATAAATATATTTTCAATAGAAACTATAAAGATTAAAAGACAGACAATTGACCTTTAACATACAAGTTCCAGAATCAAAAGAGATTCCAAATGTTCTCAACAGAACTCTGGGAGGAGGAAACTTGAAAAAGGACAAGAATGGCTGTGTCTCCCTATAATCGTAGCTATGTGGAGGTAGAGATGGGTAGGACTGTAGTTTGAGACCACCCTGGGTAAAAAAATAATTATTAAGACTCCCATCTCAATCCACGTGCTTGGCCAGGGGGTACCTGTCCATGACGTCAGCAGGAGGTATAGACAGGATTGTGGTGTGAGGCTGGTCCTAGGTTAAAATGTGACATCCTACCTGAAAAATAACTAAAGTTAAAAAAAAAGCTGAGTGTGTTGCTCAAGTAGCATTGTGCCTGCCTGCTAAACAAGTTCAAATTCCAGTTTAAAGACCCCCCCCCCGAAAAAAAACCCAAAATGAAACAGATATGACAAAAATACAACTAGTAGAGATAAGCTTTTCATTTTCTCAATGCATTTTTTTTCTCTTTCTCTGGGGTCTCTTCTACTTCCCTCCAAAGTCAGCTGCTGTTTTATGAGCTGCTGTCTGTAGTATAACTATCTTGTAGATCTCAGATATGTAGGATTGGCTGAAGGTTGAGAAGCCTCCTTTTTCCCAACTTACCTTTAATTTAAAAATCGGAGCAAATCTCTATAACCTACTTACATATTTTAAAACCTGCAGCTGAGAAGTCACCTGGCTATTGACACTGGGGATTAAGTCTGCTCACCTCCAGAGGTCAAGGGCTCTCTTGATGATCCTATTTAAAAGAATAAGAGCATCTCATATTTATGGTTATTTTCATGATAAAAGCAAAAGCCCCTATATTTGGGTGTGGTCATCTCACAAGGAAAAAGAATAGTAACTTTCGAAGGAATGAAGAGAAGGAGCCAAGGAGAATGTGACCAAACATTCAATATATATTCGACAAAATTTAAGAAAAGTGAGGCGTGGGTGGGTGGGAAGGTGAGAATGTTAAAAGGGGTGACATATTTATAAACTGCTTTGTTAAATGACAACCCCTTTGCACAACTACTTAAAGACAATATATTTTTAAAAATAGTAACATAAGTTAGGCTGCACAGGATATCAGTGATAATGATGTCACATTGGTACAACCTACTTCACCCATTATATATTCAGTTATCCTGCGAGTTTGGAGAAGAGTGTTTTTGTTTCTTCATTTCTTTGTTTTTGAGGAAGAGCTAATCTTTTGAGAATAAATGAAAAGACAAGATTGTCAAATAAATAGGCTCAGAGTCTTTGAACCTTATTGGAATTTTTTTCTCTTTCTGCTCTTTGCTAAAAGAGGGCACAGCAGTAATTTGTAATTTTAAATGACAATTTTATCTAACCCTAAACACAATATTCTAGCTTCTTGGACTGTGAAGAGGCCTGGCAAACCAGCTGATTCAAGCTTATCCTTTGACTGAATATAATATTGAGATTCAGAGAGATTGACTCACTCTGAGATGTACACAGTCAATTACAGGCAGCTTGGCTTGTGACCACTATTGCCCAGTGTGGCCTCCTCAGGATGAACTACCAGAATGGAGGGACAGAGATTTCCCCCACTGACTTTGTTTTACCTTCCAGTCTGGACTCAGGTTGAAGTAGTAGAATAGAGTTGAAGAGAGCAAACTATCTGGATATAGTTTTTGTAGGGAAAGCTTCAGAGTTTGTTTTTGTTTTGTTAAAAGAGAAGAAAAACACCACTAGGCAGGAAGGGCATGCTGACTCTGCCAGATCTTGCCAGATGCAGTTACATTCTGGTTTGGAGATGAATTAAATGGAGCACCAGGGATATCACCCTAAGGAATGAACAGGCATCATGGAAGGAACCTAACTTGACTGGATCGTAGATTCAGCCTAATAAATGCCATTCAGCTTTCTTGCCTTTTACAAATTTGACATCAGAATGATTCCACAGATCTGTGACCTCTACTTTTCCCAACTGAATGGTGCCATCTTCAATCTGATATCTTAAACCCTGTCATTTGTCTTCTCTCACACTGCCAGTGCTACCCTCGGCTCTATGATGCTGGCCGGAGGCTCTGTTTTTGACTTGACTATGACAAATTCCCTAGCTCTGCTTCAAGGAGGATTTAAGAATGCTGGCCAAGGTCCCAGTCTGAGAAGTTGAGAAAGCTTCAAATTACAAAGTATGTATTATAATATATACTTCCATAAATTTTCCCAAGGAAAAACCTAGAAAGTAGGTATCTCAGTAGCATGAGGATTAGGTAAAGATTTCTTTATTAATTTATTCAAAAATTCTTTTTTTGGAACTGAAATATCTGGAGTTGTATATTATTCAAAAATGTTTTTCTAAATTTTATTTTATTATAAAGATGCTGTGTGGAGGGGTCACAGTTACATGAGTAAGGCAATGAGTACTTTTCTTGTCGAGCATTGTTACCCCTCCCACTATCCCTTCTGTCCTCCACCTTCAAAAATTCTTAATGAACACTCACAGCATTGATGATGTGCTGGGGAGATTAATAACAGAGCTCCTGTCCATAGTAACCGAGAGCATGGTGAGGAAAACCTGGTGAGATGATCAGAAACTCCACTTCCATCTCCTGAACTTTTGAGAAAACTACAATTCTCAGCTTTCTTTTGTTATTGGGAACATGTGGTTACTTCTGGTGAGTGAAATATTGGCAGAAAGGACTACTAGCCTTAAAATATAAATTGTAATAGCCACAGGCTGTCTGTGATGGTGGCTCACACCTATAAACCTAAACTCAGGAGCCTAAGATCTGAGGATCATAGTTCAAAGCCAGTCTGTGCAGGAAAGTCTGTGAGAGTCTTATCTCCAATTAACCACTGAAGAGCCAGAGCTCAAGGCATTGGCTAGTGCTAGCAAAAATGCTCAGAGACAGCACCCAGACTCTGAGTTCAAGCCTTGGGACCAGGGACAACACAAATATACATACATATCGATTGATCAATAAATAGATATCATCATCATCACCATCATCATGTGATTATGAACTCACCAGGTAGGAGATGGATCTCTAAGTCATTGTCTGAAAGTGAGATATCCAGAAAGGTCAGCTAATTTTGATTGGATTATGACATTTTTGAGGTGACAACCTATGCTGTGTACACTACTGATATTTGGGATTTTTTAAAACTATAGAACACAGTCCTTTTACAAGGCATGATTACAAAGCGGTGGCATTGCCCATCATGAAATGTTTTTCCAATATTGTCACTAAGGAATTCCTGAGATATTTCCAAGCAAGAAGATGAGTATGGTTCATTTTTTTAACTTAAAACACATATTTATTTATTTTTATTGTAAAGATGATATCCAGAGGGATTACAGTTACATAAGTAAGGCAGAGTACATTTCTTTTCCAACAGTGTTACCCTCTCCCTCATTTTCTCCCGCTTTCCCTACCCCACCCCATCCCAAACTTGAGGTTGGGGTAAGATTCTATCCCTTTCAGTTTTCTCTTTCTTCCTTTAGATTTTTCCCTGATGTATCAGAGCTCAAGTAATTGGAATAGAGGAACGTTAAAACAAAGCTCACATGCAAATTAATGTCTTTGGCCTCCTTTCAGGCGTAAGTTCAAGAAGTTTAAAAGTCTTTCATGTGAAAGGAAATTAGTAGCTAATTATTACATCGAAACACAAGCTGAGTGCAAAGGCATCAGATAGACTATCTGTGAGGTAGTATCTGGTCTTTGGATATCTGGTCTCAGGTAAAGTAAGGGTAGGATCAGAGATATTGTGCTTTGTAGCTGTTTAAATTTGCTCTTGTACTGACACATCATTCTTAAGGAGGTTTAAGTCACAAGTCTTAATGTGCTCACCATTGAAGCCATTTCTGTAACACAGAATGTCCTGTAGCAGTTGATAGTATAAGATGGATCTCATTTGAATTACTCAGGTCTCTTTTTTTTTGGGGGGGGGGTCCAGTCCTGGGGCCTGAACTCTGGGCCTGGCGCTGTCCCTCAGCTCTTCAGCTCAAGGCTAGCACTCTACCACTTGAGCCACAGAGCCACTTCCGGCTTTTTTCTTTTTGCTTATGTGGTGCTGAGGAATCGAACCCAGGGCCTCAGGCATGCAAGGCAAGTGCTCTACCACTGAGCCACCTTCCCAGCCCTCAGGTCTCTTTCTGTTTCTAGAACTTTTCAATTCAGAATTTTCAATGGAAATGTTGAATGTGTTTATCATGTGGAAAATGATGTTTGCAGGAATACGTAGTTATGAGCTGGTTAATTTAGCTCATTGACAGGGATTTGACTCAGAGTAGTCAGTTCCATGGTCAGGGCACAGCAGCTGCTCAGTATTTTCCAACAATGCTACCTGTGGTTATTGATAGGAATCACTGTGGTGCACAAATGATCTCTTGAACATATTCTTCCTAACGATAAAGATGTTTACTTTGAGCCTCTTTCCCCAAGCCCTGACTCTCAAGCCCTTCCAGCTTTCTATAGCTATTTCTACCCTCTGCTTCTGTGAAATCAACTCTTCCGGATTTCACCTCAGAGGCCCTGTGATGCGGTGGTCGACTTGATGTGCCTGTTTTTCTCCATTAAAAGAATGTCTTTGAGTTTCGCAGGTAACAAGATTTCCTTCATTTTGCTACAAGTTGTCACAAGTAACTAAGTTACCTTCATTTTTTACATTCCCTTGGGTATTAGTCCTCACTTGTTCCCTTCATCTACTGATGGAGACTTGGGTTGATTTCAGATCTTGGTTATTGTGAACAGTGTTACAATAAACATGAGAATGCGGATGGCTCAGCAGAATCTCTGGCCAAGAGTTCAAGACAGACATGTATGCACGTGCACGCACATACACACACTGTATTACATACATATATTACATATCTCACATAATGATAATGTAGTTCACAAATAGTAATTACACTAATTTATCCGTCACTTAAAATGTAAAGAAAACTCTTAGGTAAATGAATTTTTTTTGTCCAGCCTTTGTGTTTTAATTATTACTCAAGATTGACATGACTGTAATTTACATAGGGTTATGTTTCAGTTATTAACATCCTACTGACAAAATTGTGGCCAATATTTTTTTTTACTTCTGCAATTGTCATAGTTTTAACTCCGATACTACAATGAACTGAAAGTTGTTTTGTCAAGCCAAACTAAAAAACAAAATAAAACAATAACTTTCCAAAGGTGCGTGCAGGCTTATAGCATGGACTGTGTTTCTAAGGTTGAAGTGACTGGGATTTTGCTTTTTAAACTAGTTGGTGCCTATTTGTGTGTGTTCACTTTGACATGAATTTTCTAAATCGGCTTTGAATTGCATCCTATCTATGCACTTTGAGTTAAGATGCTTACTCAATTGCTGAAAGGCATGAAAATGTTTCTTTGAGCTACTTGAGGCCTTAATAATCTTTGACCAATCGCCATTGCATTATACAAAAAAAAGTACCCACATCTCACTGGATACTCTCATATTTCAAAAGAATAATTACTAGTGTTTTAAGGAAGATAAAAATGTGCTGTGCACTTTATGTAAGCATTGTGCTTAAATTTCCCCTGTCCCTATGAAGATATATACTGTTGTCAGCTCTGCTTTAATGATGAGGACATAAAAACATAAGGGACTCAAGTCACTTACAGAGAAGTATCAGCATTGAAACTTTTGTTTACCAACAAGAATGTCTCTTCCTTTAACCATTAGGCTGCAAATGCACCATGAAATGCATTCCCTTTTAAAGTGGTTATTTGCCATTGGTATAGGGGTATATGAGAATCAGATATTACCACTGCTTTTCTGACAGGAAATTGAGTGCTATAGCTGCCCTGTCTGATGTCTAATGTTCATAATTGTATAACTTTCCTTCCATTTCCTCCTCCTGTGAAAACTATAATATGGCAGGTAACTAATTTTCATAGATTAATGTGAAACTCCTCCCCCCACTGGCCCAATTTTTACAGTTTCTTCTTTTAGTGTTCAATAGAAAACTGCTTTTCCTTTTTTTCTCTTTAAGATTAGGAATGGCACTAAGAAATATTTAGGAAGAGTTTGTAAATGAATGCCCTATCTAAGCCAAGTCTTCTTAAATGATAGAATCAAATAAATAAATCATTTCTACACCCTAGTATTTTATGTTAGCATTCATACAGTGCCCTCATTTGGAGCCAGTATTAAAGCTGAGGCCACCAGAGAAAGGAGTCAGACTAAGAAATTAATGCGCTAGATTTCTCGAGGTTCTTTATGTAGGCTCCTTTCTCATTTTTCATAAGTCTTTTGAGCAAAAGAAAGCTATGTGAATGATCATGCTATTTATAAATAGATTCTAAGTTCTTATGAAACATGCACCAAGACTTCATCACATGAAAACAGGTCAATTACGGCATTTGCACCTGATTTTCAGCCTAATGACTAGACTGCATGTCAATTCTGGACATATGGAATAAGAAAATGAAAGGTATTCCCTGGAAATCAGGCTTAGGGACAAAAGACACCAATAGAGCAGATATAAACCTAAGGAAGAGGGCTGGGAAGATGGCTCTGTGGTAGAGTGGTTGCCTTGCATGCATGAGGCCGTAGTTTCAATTCCTCAGCACAGAAAAAGCCAGAAGTGGTACTGTGGCTCAAGTGGTAGAGCATTAACCTTGAGCTGAAGAGCTGAGGGACAGCACCCAGGCCCAGAGTTCAGGCCCCACAACTGACCAAAAAAAAAACCAAAAAAACCAAAAAAACTAAGAGTTTCAAGTAAGCATATCCTATTGTTATAGAGATGAATAACAATTTACAAACGTGTAATAGATTGAATAGTTATGAATAAGCAATTGGAAGTACTAAAAAATGCAAGTTAATGTTAAACTAAGTTACTGCATATATGTGTTGAGTTGTAGGATTAATACTGTTGAAGAACTGATAAGAAAAGTGGAAGATCATTTCTTGCTGTCTACTAGGAAATGATAAATGAATGGAAAGAATGAACAAAAACAGATTAAGAGATAAAATGATATCAACTGCTAACTAAACCTTCAGGAGTACTCTTTAAAGATTCTTCAGAAGGAATAGAACATTTTCTTTTCTTTTTTTTGGGGGGGTCCAGTCGTAGGGCCTGAACTCTGGGCCTGGGCGCTGTCCCTCAGCTCTTCAACTCAAGGCTAGTGCTCTACCACTTGAGCCACAGCGCCACTTCTGGCTTTTTTCTTATGTGGTACTGAGGAATCAAACCCAGGGCCTCATGCATGCAAGGCAAGTGCTCTACCACTGAGCCACCTTCCCAGCCCCATTTTCTTACACATATTATTAAAGAAAAATAAGACAAAAATATAAGGTATTAAGTTATGATTCTAGACAGGGAGATTTACAATGAGCTAGGGAAAATAGGAATATATTAATACTCCATGGTGGAACTATTGTATTGTCTTCAAAAATTCCAGGATGATGAGTCAATAGTGAAGGAAATCTCCCCTCTTGACAAGTACTGAGGCAAAAACTCTGTTATGTAAAGAATACCGAAGATAATAAATTTATGAGGAGAAAAGGTATGTTATGGCCCAGACTTTTGAAGCTTCTAGTCCATGATTGGTTCCTCTCATTTATTCTGAGTTTTTTGTTGTTTGTTGTTGTTGTTGTTGTTGATAGTTACAGTGTTTTGTTTTTGTTTTCCCACTTCTCTGGGCTATTTTTTTCCTGTAAGCTATTTTCAGAAGCAATACAAACTAGAGGCTATGGATGTATGCTAAAGAAAGGGAGAGCTCAGTTCTTTAGAAGAAAAGCTATGTCAGCGATTAGAATGGGAGACAGGTGAAATCTCCTGCCTGAAGTTGATTTCTCGTATCTGAAAAATTACAAAAAAAAATTCAAATCCTTTTGGATCTGTGTTACATGGAGGAGTGGGTGGTCCTTTGAACGACACTGGACTGGGCTTTCTCTGCAGAGCCTTCCTGTTTTGACATTTGGAGTCTCAGCTAAGTTACCAGTTTGTTCATACAATCTACATTTATTTTCCACTCACCTCAAGTATTTATCTGTGAATATTCTACCAAATTTACCAAGTCCTGGGAACATGGCATTGAACAAACACAAATGATCTCTTTCACAAATTTATTGAACAACGTTTCCTCTTCTGGAATACATTGGGAACAGGTCAGGAGAGCTATTTTTCAGTCACTTTTAAAAACCATAATTATTCCCTTTAGTACAGAATTATCCAGAATGAATGAAATCGGGATGAGGAATTACTGCCTGTGTAAGGTCGATAAAGACATGCTTTGCTTTTATTGACCATTTTTATTTTATGTAAGCAGATGAAATCAGGTGTGATTGAAAATGTCTCCCTTCCCCTGACCTAGGTCATCATTCTCCCCAAGATATAAATAAGAAACTAAGAACTTCTGTGCTGAAGACAAAAATGCATATAATTTAAAGAGAATTGGATAATTTAAAATTCCCATCTTTCTTATGCCTCTAAAGCATCATGTAATTGAAAAGAAATCTTTCCTTTCAATTCGATTTTGGAGCTAATAATTCCCCTTTGCATCTAACCAGATGTTCTCACATGAAACTGTTATGTGAGTTTCAAGTGAATGCAAAACTTTAGAGCATTGCTTAGCTACTCATTCTGTTATATTTAGGGGTCAAAAAGAAGTCAACTCATTTCAGGAAGGGAGCCAAGATTTTTATCTAATGTTTACTATGTAAACTTCATATTCATGATTTTACTCACTACCTACAGGCTACTAAAGGCTCTGAAAGTTTAAATAATTTACTGATTTTCTCTGAATTATTGAATGGGGAACCAGGTTAAAAAAATCAGTTAAAAACCACAATGTTATAACCTGTGGACTTCAAGAATTTTTTTAAAAGCTGCAAATGGAGGTTTATTTAAAAAATTTAAAGAAACAAATAGTATAGTTTTATGTATTATCCCTACAAGTATTCATTGAAGAGCTACATATGTCATGCTTTACTATATTACACACTATATAGCTATCAAGATTTTAGAATAAGAATGTTATCATTATAATAAAACTATATAAAATATTTTCTGTTGTAATACCTTTCCTTTAGTTTTTCATGCTAAATATATACTCAGTTTTTCACTTCACTGAAATCAAAAGATCAACTCTAGAAGGTATAGCTTTTAACAGATCTATTTATTTCTTTGGCAGTTTAATATTTCTTGCAACAAGGAAAGAAATAGAAATAAAAAATCTATATTGCAAAGGAAGATGAAGAACATAATTCATAAATGATATGACTGTATAGAAAGACCCTAACAAAAGCTAATGTAAGTAGTGGGTTATTTTAGCATAGTTTTAGGACTTATGACCAATATATAAGAATACAGGCATATTTCTATGTATAATCTCCAAGGGAAGTAAAAGTAATACATTATCTCAGGCATAATTAAAATATAAATATTTTATGATAAATTTAAGAAAATGTGTATAGTATTTATAAACTACAAACTAAAAATTGCTGCTAAGAAAAATTAGCAACTTCAATAAAAGAGAAATATTTTATTCATTAAGTGAAAATGTAATATTGCTAAGACTTCAGTTCTTGCTAAAGCAACCTATAAATTCAAGGTAATTCATCAGACCTTTCTTTCTTCCTTCCTTCCTTCCTTCTTTCCTTCCTTCCTTCTTTCCTTCCTTCCTTCCTTCCTTCCTTCCTTCCTTCCTTCCTTCCTTCTGTCTTCCACTGTTTCTGTTCCTTTCATTTTGTTTTCCTGTCTTTCCATCTTTATTTCATTCTTTGTTTCCTTCTTCTTTTGAAGAAACCAACAAATTATCTATCTCTCTGTCTAGATAGATAGGTAATGTATAATTTTTGACATATTTCCAAAGTTACTCTGATGAAGACTCGACAGTCTTTTCAGTAAGAGATGCTGAAACAATTAGATATTCAGATATTCAAAAAAGAAATAAACTTTGATAAAAATAAATCACAGTATATGGCAAAATTAACTCAAAATGCCTCCAAGGCCTAACATTTCTACAATAGTGATGTCGTTTCTTTGTCATTCTTACCACTATGTAAATTTATCATCTATTTCCATAGCTACTTACCTACCTACTGGTTATTATGATATCCCCCTTAGTACAATGGTTCCCATTTATATAAATGCAACAGGATACATCAAACTGGAAACCATTAGTAAATATTTCTCTAATAACAATGAATTTTTTTAAAACTATAATCTAGAGTCTTTAAAAATAAGAAGGATTTTATACTGTGTGGAAAATGTACAAGGAGAAAACTCACTCCAAATGTGAAGGCATCCAAAATGAGCCAATATTCAATGTTTAGTTTTCAAAATATTTTACATTATAAGGTTTAGTATTAACCAAACTTATCAGGATCTAGTTTTCTGTAGGTTTGCTATTAAACTCTATTCTTATTCAAGCGTATCGACTTTCATTTCGAACAATGATCCATTTGGCCAGCAGTGTGCTCAAGATATAAGGACTACATATTTGCCTAGGTATGCTCTTTCACTAGGAAAATTTCTCCTAGGTAGGCTGTAGAGGGTAATGAGTTGGACTGGAATGCCAATGGGATAGATGATTTTGTCTAATCCTGCAGTAATATTCTTCTGTTATAATAGGATCATGAGTTGTATTCTCCCTTTCAAAGCTGATGTATTTAATTAACAGTAACCACTTCTCTCTTGTGGCCTCTCATGACCCCCCACCGCCCACATTAAGTTTAAGCTGGAGGATAGCATAATGCAATCTTTTCCTTTTCACTGAAGTCAGAAAATGACAAAGTAAACAGAGACTTACTGAGCAGAAGAGAGCCACTTGGTGATGTAGATTTTCTTGTGATCTTAGTTATTAGTGGATTGATCCCTTAGCAGAAAGCCGGCAGGTTAGGGCCAGAAGAAAAGATAATTTCTTCTTGCTACTACTTTTATTCAGAAACTCTGTCATGCTATACATTATACATATATTATTGCACATTGGTTTTATAGACGAGAATGTTGAGGCTCAGAAGGGTAACTTATTTCTCAAAGGCTATACCACAGATAATGCAGCATTGAATTTGCTTCCCTACAATCTCATTCTTAATGGCTGTACTACATAATCTGCCTATTTCCTAGATCTTTAAATACATGGGGAAACCAAGGCTTTGGAAGTAAAGGCTGAGTTTTCCAAGATCCCAGAAATATATCACTCATTCACTCATTGAGATATATATATATATATATATATATATATATATATATATGTATATATGTTTCACACAGACATATACATGGTTCTATATACACACAAACATATTAACTAATGCATGATATATGAGGAGTGGAGAATTCCAGAAGTGTAACTCCTTTGAACAACAAACTTACAACCTAATAAAATAAAGGCCAAGATACTGGAACTTAGGGTGTGGGGACCATCTAAGAGCAAGGGGAGAAAGTAGACAAATGAAAAAAGATTAGGAGAATTCAGTCATAATATTCTGTGTGTGTGTGTGTGTGTGTGTGTGTGAAAACAGAATTAAGAACATTGAATGCATGGGTGGGGTTGGGAGAGATGGGGTAAGAATGATGAAGAAGCATTGTACTCATAAATTGACATTGAACTGCAATGCCTTTGTATTACTACTGAAAGATAGTTTTTAAACACTTATTTGCAAATGTTATTGCTAGTCAGTGAAATGCACGTAGTCAAAGAGGAATAAAACAGCCTTGTTCTTCCTGAATAAACCCTAACTTAAAATGTTATTGGGGGAAGGTGAATGCACACGAATTTAGAAATGAAGGAAGTAGGCAGAGTGGAGAAACTGAGTGTAGGTGGAGTGTGACAATAACCCAACTTTCACGATGAGGAAAGTGGACCAGAGTACAGTCGCACATTACCTCTGTTCATCGTGGTATCACTGTGGCAGCCTTCGAAGTGATGCCAGTTGGGGGTCAGCTAAACCTATGGAGGAAGAAGAGGTATGTTCTTAAACCTATTGGCTGTAAACGTGAAGTAGTAGAGGGGTTGGCAATGATGGGATGGTCTCTCAAACCAGGATTCCTGAGAACAATTCCAGGCTTCAAAACTATATGTTCTTGTAATAAACAAGAGCCATGTAGTAGTAGGAAACTCTGACTTAAATTAGAATTTGAGACAATTTTGGAATTATCCCTCAAATCATGCCAAAGAGAATCTGCAAAATTATCCAGCATTTAATGTCAGAGGAAAATCATTTTGTGGGTACCAAAAGAATCAAAATATATTTCCCTGAAGGGACTCATATGGGTCTGCTAACAGTTGTTTAGCTAAATTATTTCACTTATCATATAAACTATTATATCCTAAGTCAGAATATCAGAAATATGATGCATCATCACAACAGATACGGTTTGGGGGAAAGTACTTTTTTTCTCCCCAGTCAGAGGTTATTTCTCTCCAATAAATTAATTTTCTCCAACTTCAAATGTTTTGCTCTGTGTTCTTTGTGTGGCTATGGTTGATTCTGTACAAGTCCTCAAACAGGCCAGCTTTACATTTTGACAGGAGCCGATTCTTGTGATTCCAAATCCCACACGGGGCCCACATTGCCCCATTGTCTTCTATCCCAGCGAGAAGGATTCTGCCTACTGGGAGCATTCCATCTTCGTGGGCAAAGGGGATTCTGTCAGAGGGCAACTCCGCCCATGTGCCTTCCTCTGTGGCAGCCCAAAGGCTGCTTTCCTAGAAAAATCGATACGAAGGTACTTGGAAGTCAGCCTTATGAATAATTCCGTGTGTGTGTGTGCGTGTGTGTCTGTGTGTGTGTCTGTGTGTGTGTGTGTGTGTCTGTGTGTATGTCTGTGTGTCTCTGTATCTGTGTCTGTGGTGACCTTACTTCCATTTCCTGAAATTTTTATCTGGTCTATGGTATTTTGATCTTTTTTAGCCTGGATAGAAAGAAATGTTCATAGCAAAACATACTCATCCTGAAGGCTGATTTGGTTTCATCTTTCTGTGAAGGTTTTTTTTTCTTCTTCTTCTTTTTTCTCTCTGTAGTGAAGGAAACTTCTTATTCCTAGTTGTCATTTTATGAGCAGTTTTACAACCCATGGTTAGCCTGTCATGTAAGTAGCCTAGAGAAAATAGTTTTTAAAAGTGTGTTTTTTTTAAGTTAATTCTTTCATAACTTTGATAAGATTTGTAACAAAATAATAGAAATTCAATCAAGAACCAAAGTAATTTGAAAATCTGACTGGATAATACCTGTAATGGTTGCCACTCTATTCTGCCATTGCCAGCTGTGTGCATCAGCATTTCATATCCTTTCATGTCTCTGAACATCAGGAACGATTGAGATTGCCTCTGTGTGTGTGTGTGTGTGTGTGTGTGTGTGTGTGTGTGCACGCGCACGTAATGCCAGTCCTGGGGCTTGAACTCAGGACTCGACCACTTGAGCCACAGTACCACTTCTGGCTTTTTGTGAGTCATTTACTGGAGAGAAGAGTCTCACAGCCCTTCCTACCTGGGCTGGCTTTGAACCACAATCCTCAGATCTCAGCCTCCTGAGTAGCTACGATTACAGGCGTGAGCTGCCAGTGCCTGGCCATACTTGCCTGTTTAAACTTGGGGGATAGCTGGGGGATTCTGATGAGGTAATAAATACATGGATGGTAATTCAGTATTTAATATATTCTCCTTGGATAGCAAGCTGGTACCAAAGTAGAATAATACAGGCATGGATACAATGATAACTCCATTGCAATAATAATATTGGGACCAATAGGTTTGAGAACATACCTCTTTCTCTGTAGGTTTAGCTGACCCCAATGACTATATTTATTGAGATTAAACATGAAAGTGACAGAAACACCTGTCCCTTTCTTTTTATAAGGTTGTCAAATGCATCTTTTGACAATTGACTTTTTCTTTTGTTAGTGGATAGCTCTGTCATCTCCTAACAACCTTAATCCTTCATAAAGAAGTGGCAGGGTGAAAACAAACCTAATTTTGAGATCCTAACAGAGGTAGGAAGAGGCAAGAGCAGAAGACAGATCTAAGCGTTATGGGACACAGGCTCCTCTGTTTACATTATAACCAAACAAACATAAATGGCATCTTGAATTGATTTAAAACATTAACGGAGAAGACAGGTGTTTCAATTTGATAAGCAACAGAAAAGGTAAGTTAATCATTACCTCAGGCAATGTTTTTTTTTAATAGTTTGAGTCATGCCAGCGTTCAACCGTTGAATTATAAACAAGTTGCCTGGTCCAAAAGTTGTAACAATCACTTAAAAAATGATCATTATGGTTTGCAAAGCATTTCAGATACCAACCTTACTTATTTTTCATAACAAATCTGTAAGCTTGGCAATAGCTAAGCAGACATTTACCTAAAAAAAAAACAGCTTCCCACCTGTTGGGCTTTTTCTAGAAAGAACATGTATTGGATTCTTTATCTGTCCAAGTAAGGTATAAAATTAGCATGTCGCTGAACATATTTATTTGTCTTCTAGGAAACAGAAGCTCTAACTTACAAAATCACAAGAACAATAAGGAAATTCTGTAACTATCATGAATTGAGGACTCAGGAAGAAAGGCTTATGATGGCTTCTGTCAACATGAAGTCTATTATGAGTAAATTTACCAAACTCTCAGTGGCAGATATTCACTTCCTACAAATAAGTCCCTGATCTGGCTTTTTTTTTCAAAAGTCTTATTGGGTGTCAGTGGCTCATGCCTATAATCCTGACTACTCTGGAGGCTGAGATCTGAAAGTAAGCTTGGGCAGGAAAGTCCTTGACACTCTTATCTCCAATTAACCGCCAGAAAGCCAGACAGAAGTAGGACTACAGCTCACATGGTTGATTGCTAGCCTTGAATAAAAAAGCTCAGGGCTAGTGCACAAGCCCTGAGTTCAAGCCCCAGAGCACACTCTCTCTCTCTCCTCACACACACACACACACACACACACACACACACACACACTCACATTTTTATTGAGCATCTACTGTATATTTTAAAAAATTATGTGAAGACCATTTCAGTGCTATCAGCTGAACTTTCTGTAGTGAAGGAAATGTGTATATCTATGGATCTGTGCTGTCCAACTTGATTGAATCTAAACAGGTTGCTATTCATCACTTAAAGATTGAGTGAGAAAATGAAGTTTACATAAATTTTTTTTAAGACTTAAGCTTAGATTGCTCCAATGTTTAGTGTGGTGGCTGAGGCAAGAATATGATTAACTTTGTCTTGTCTGGTCACTTCTGGGGATCTGAACTATCATTGTAGCTCTTCCTCTAAGTCACAGGTTGATGCTTCACACTCAAAGATATTACTTCCTAGAATATACTCTCTCCCAAACTCGTTGTAGATGTGGACTTAGGATGCTCAGAAAGCACATATAAAGGAAGAAGGAGTTTTATATGACAAATATAAAGAGGATATACTGGATTGGAACGAGGAGATAGGTAAGACTGGATCCCTGGGCAGGATCTTGTGCCCGTGTTATTGATCCTCCCTTGTTTCCAGCTTTAGGCACTGGCTGACATACTTACCTTTAAATGATTCCTCCTGTGCTTCATTTCTAGGCTTCTTTGTTTGGCATGTTTTAAGGTTAGCAATTTACCATATGCGTTATTTCTGCGTGGGATACACTTCCCCTAGACGTACACAGAAGTTACCTTTCTACCTCTTTCAAGGTTTACCAAAGGCGCCGTAGTGAGTTCCTGCATGGCCTTTAGAACTTAAAACATTCTGTTTCTTCAGTCCCCACTTCTTTCCTTTGTTTTCCCTCCACTACACTGTACATCACAATGCACTATGTCATTTACGTGTTGAAGAGATTTGAAGCTGGCATGGCATTTTCAAGTTAGAAGCTATTTTTGACCCTTTGATTTTACTTCTAAAATAAAAGCAGATAAACACTAGAGATTTAGTGATATTGGTGGGGTGAATGTGCTCTCATCTCGTGTTCTCAGACAATTCTGTGATACAGTTTGAAGGTTAACTCATGGTTTAGAGGTGAAATGAAATGGTAATGTTTAATTCCTGAGTTTGCTCTTCAAGCAAACTTTGCTTACTCTTTCTGATCTCTCAAGAGCAGCCAAAGCGGGGCTGGGAAGGTGGCTCAGTGGTAGAGTGCTTGCCTTGCATGCCTGAGGCCTTGGGTTCGATTACTCAGCACCACATAAGCAAAAAGAAAAAAGCCGGAAGTGGGGCTGTGGCTCAAGTGGTAGAGCGCTAGCCTTGAGCTGAAGAGCTGAGGGACAGCGCCCAGGCCCAGAGTTCAGGCCCCACAACTGGACCCCCCCCCAAAAAAAGAGCAGCCAAAGCATGGAATTGTTCTTGAGACTTTGTGGGGAGCTCTGGGGATTGAACCCATGGTTGATGCATGCTCTACACACCTAAGCACTTAGCCTTTTGAGACAGGGTCTTGCTATGTAGCTAGCCTTGAACTTGCTGTGTAACCCAGGCTGACCTTGAACTCACAATCCTCTTGCCTCTGATTCTCCAGTGCTCTAATTGCAGGCAGGAACAAACTGTCTGGCTGTCCTTGTGCCTCTTAATTTGCTAATGCCTCTTACCAAAATTGAAAACTTGTACTAATTGGTAATTCATTTGTGTATAATTTTGACTTCCTTCTGAGTACAATTCAAATCTTGAATTCTTTTAAACAATCATCATAAGCACTGTATTCCTTTCTGTTAGTGCTAGGAGGGAACCC
Organism: Dipodomys ordii; assembly: GCF_000151885.1. Lineage (NCBI taxonomy): Eukaryota > Metazoa > Chordata > Mammalia > Rodentia > Heteromyidae > Dipodomys > Dipodomys ordii. The sequence continues at coordinate 5,076,590 of NW_012267224.1, forward strand.
ATCTTGTCTTTTCCAGTTTCTAGAGCTGCCTCTGTATGGGGAAGACTCATTATTTCTCCATGTCATGAAGACTCTCTTTGTACACCAAAATATGTGAATGCTGAATTCCCCATCAAATATAATGCTGTATTTTCATAAAATCTATGCTCATTCTCAATACACATTAAATCGTCTGTAGATTATTCAGCACATACAATACAGATACCATTTGCAATCGTTGCACTATATTGTTTAAGAAATAATGACAGGGGCTGGGAAGGTGGCGTAGTGGTAGAGTGCCTGCCTAATGTGCATAAAGCTCTGGGTTCGATTCCTTAGTACCACATACACAGAAAAGGCCAGAAGTAGTGCTGTGGCTCAAGTGGTAGAGTGCTAGCCTTGAGCAAAAGCTCAGTGATAGTACCCAGGTCCTGAATTCAAGCCCTAGGACTGACAAAAAAAAAAAGAAGAAGAAAAGAAAGAATGAGAAGAAGAAATATTTACATATTTAGCAAGGAAATAATTCTTTTCTAATACTTTTATCTGGTTTTAGTTAAATTTGCTGTTATAGAACTTATGGATATGGAGACTATCATATGTATCATATGTATATTTGTGTGTGTATGTGTGTGTGAGAGAGGTGGTGCTTAGGGGAGAGGGAAAAACAGGAAGATTCACTGAGAGACACACAGAAAGAATTGCTAGAAATTTTAAATGCACTTTGCATAGAAACACAAATGGATTGAAAGTAAAATGATAGAAAATTATAAAACATGCATGCTAAGAGAAAACTGATACATTTGTTAAAATGTTAAAGTAAACTAAAGGAAAGAATCATTAGAGATAAGAATACTTACTAATACTCCAATCATTATTAGAGATAAGAATAGAGATAAAAGCATAAACAATGCCTTTTAAGGGTATCTCTGGCATTACCATTTCAAAATAGAAGTAAACTCAATCCTATAGTATGTTGGGATCAGGTTGCCCTTGGCTGGGGAGGAAAGTTCACTAGCTAGTGGTTTCTGGTAACTAATGTACTCCAGTGATCTTTGCTTTGTGGAGAATATGCACCAAGCTAGTGTTTGACGTCAGTGAAGTATACTTGTTTCATGACTCATAATTAAGTTAAATATTCTCTAGATTAATTATAAATTCGATCCAATTGGATTAAAAGCTCCTTGACAGCGGGGACTTTCTCTTGTGCTTTTTAGAAATATTCTCCTTTAAGGCCCTCATACACTGTGAACCTCACTGGGGTGGGGATGGCCTTGGTGGTGAAGGCCTAACAGTTGAGAAAATGGCTGCCTTTATCCTTAGGGAAGTTGACTGTGGCCCCCTAGGGACCTATCAATTCTCTGAACCTAATGCTTCTCCATTCTGATCCAAAGCCGAAAATCTGGCTTGTATTTAAGGAGCCTGTATGGTACAGAAACATAATATTGTGTTAAATACATCATTCCTGATGGAGGTTTATTGTTTAATTAAGATACATATGAAGGATTACTAATTTAATTATTTTTTTAAAAAGGCTTGGAAATCCTTCAGTGAGGAAGATTATTCAGGCTATCAGGGAAAACTTGACTAATGGTAAATTCAACCTATTGTTTGTTGTTTGTTACAAAACAGCATCCAGGCTCATGGTCATAGCCTATTATTAAAATCGAATTGGTTTTGAAGCAGACCTCTTTTGTGTTTAAATGCTATAGAATTTTCCTTTCACTTATGCAAAGTTTAAAACGGTTTGCCATGAGATCATTAATAAATATTTTTCCTCCATTAGAGTGTTTTTTTTTCCTCCAGCAATTCCTGTCCAGAAAATGGGAACCAATATGATAATAAGTAGGAGCACAAACATACTCTCTTTAAGATATCTGTGGTCATAGGACAGGCTCATTAATGTTGTCATGGCAACCATCCCCTCACAGGTTACAGTGCTTGTGAGCTTCTACTAAGATGCAAATTCTAGCTTAAACAAAGCAAGCTTACTCCAAAATGACATGTCACCTCAAGGGGGTGTGGGGCGATGCTGAGGATTTTATTTTTCCACATTCAATGTACTGCTGTAAATGCTTGCTTCTTTGTTTTGTCTTATATGTTAAATTTTATTTTACAAAAAAAAAATACAAGCTCTATCCAAGGACAGGAGGAAGAGAGATTAAAGTGAGATATTTATAGACGCTTGAATTTCACATTTATTTGTTTTCTTATCTCACTGATCAATTCCTTGATGCGCCAGCCAAAGCAAAGCAATGTGTCTAGAAGTCTGTCTAAAAACTAGTCCATGGAAATGTATTCATAAAGCCATCTTCTCATCTTAGTTCTATCCTTGTTTCTTGTTCATACTGTGTATGAACAGGTGTATATAACCACTGAAATGGCACAACGATATAATGGGTTTATTTAGTTCAGATATGGAGGAAGGCGGTGAGAAAGCCTAGCTTGACTTTGGTACCTTGGAATTCGATTTGTAAGTAGATTATCTCTTTCCTACCACCTCTCTGTGCACCCTCCCATCTTGACCTCGACCCCTAAGAACATGCTGCTTCTTCTCCTTTTCCTTTCTTCACAGAGTAGTAGTGGGGGAAATCTTTCTGATTTGGAGTTTATTTTTTCACAAAGAGGAGCAACTAATCCATTCAGTCACAACTGGAGTGCTGCTCTTGGGACTATCTTCCTAGCTGATGCTAGTGAAGTGTCTCTGCAGCCAGAGCCAAGCATGGCCTCCTCCGTGATTTCTCCCACCATGGTGCTGCCCATAGGCTGGCCTTGTACTTCTTGCTTTCAACTGCAGCAAGATGTGGGCACTGGATAAAATAGAACTCATAGGTATCTCCTTGGGACTTTATTATCTAAGTAACTTGTTGGGTAATCATATTATAGTTCTTAGACAGGGAATATTTAAAAATGGAATAAACTGGGGGGGGAGTCATTCTTCAGTATCATCTACCTACTTACCTGTCTGTCTGTCTGTCTGTCTGTCTATCTATCTATCTCCAGTCCTGAGGCTTGAACTCTCTGTCTGGGCACTACTTCTGAGCTCCTTTTGCTCAAGGCTAGCACTCTGGCCATAGGTCCATTTCTGGCTTTTACTGTGATTAATTACATATGAGAGTCTCATGGAGTTTCCTGTCTGGACTGGCTTTAAACTGCAATCCTCAGATCTCAACTGCTTGAGTAGCTAGAATTACAGGTGTGAGCCACTGATGAAAATATTTCTAAGACTATTTAATAAGTGATTTATGAGCACAAATTGCACAAAGACTGACCGCTCTCAGAATCAGCTAAGTCTTAGAGAATTTTAGTTATACATGAAAAGAACTAAACTCTTTGGATCACCTGTAATACTTTGGGAAATATGCCATAAATTGTAACATGTGACATGGTACATATATTTTTTCTTTCCAGCCTCCTAAAACCCCCCAGAGTTGGCTGTTCATGAGACCCAGGCTATCAAAGCAGCTTTCATATCTGATAGCCTGTGAATGGATAAAAGAAATGTAGTACACACACACATACACACACATGCACACACATCTATCTATCTATCGACATTTTGCAGAATTTTGCAAATGATATAAATTTTATAAAATGTCATCTATTCTCCAAGGCAAACATCTAGTAAATGACCAGTAGGCCTCCAAAGTTCACAAATCAACCCTTCATATAATCAAAGAAGATCTGAGTCTTTAGTATGGTTGAGGCAATATCCTTTATTAATATATATACTTTAATTAGTATACATCTGAAACTGACTTGTTGTAGTAGAATGGGCATTTTTTTCTATTCTCCTTCTTTCCCTTCCTCTGATTTTTCTGCACTGTCCTAATTAACTGCTATTGCCTGAGTCTGTTTCTGGAGGATTTGCCTCACCTTAGAAGGCCTCTATGTAAAGCACAGGATCAGGGAATGAGGATTTCCATGGAAACCGTTGACTCCCAAAGACTGCGTAGCCCCTCTTTTGACCATATCTCCCATAGCCAGAAAAAATAGCTTTTAAAACAAAGTTTTACTTTACACTAGAGTATACCTACCAGTGAGCAGCCTGTAATATTTTTCAAGTATAATCAATTTCATAACCTTGGCTGATTGTAGTCAGTCTGAATTAAGCACCTTTGTGCTACCTACTTCCTGAGACACTTACCTCCTAATAGATGACTTTTCCATTCTGTTTACTGTAGAAAAGGCTCTACATGTGCTTTATGTGTGTAATTGAGAAACAAACAAAAAAATACGTTCACTCTATCACTTGATGTATCTTTGTCTAAACAATCACAGAGTTTTATATTAAGGTGGTATCACACAATTGAGTTTAGTTTTTGCTTTCATATTTTTGGGGGAAATATTTGGAAGTTTAAAAGACTATATTTCTGTACTTTCTTTTTTACTTGACAAGTAATCTCATGTATATCTAGTGAATGATCCATAGTGACATCACTTTAGGTTTAAAAAATATAATCCCCAAATTCAAAAACCTTCATGTTCTTATGATGATTAAAAAAGTACAATTATACTATTTTTTTCCTGAACAAAATACTAGAGAAAAATTTTATATTGTATGGAAAGGGGACAATGTGTTTACAATGAGAAGTATGGAGGAAGGTTGTTCGGGCTTTACAGAAGGAGAGAAAGATGTTCTGCAACTCTAAAGCAACTTTGGGGAAGAATTATAAAGAGACACAGGAGGCGATTTGCAGGTCAGCCTTTAGAAGATTTCCTTGATATCCTCAGCTCCATATTTACAAAGGAAGATAAAGAGAAAAAGTTGCTTTTAAGGAACTCACAGTCCAATTGAGGATGCAAGATGGCCATTGAGTAAAATGGATAGAGAGGGAGGTGGGGGCTTGTGAGGGAATGCTACCGAACGTGTCCACAAAGCCTCTGTTGGGAGACAAAGAAGCTGTTCTGTTTCTGTAACTGAATTGAAATTCTCCCATTTAATGCCAGGAAACTAGATTTTTACAAATAAATCAATTTCCACAAATTGATTAGTTTTATCTATTCAAATCATGAGGACTCTGTGTAAACGGTGGTCATAAATACTTTAAAAGGACAAGTGAACTTGCTAAATGTACTTCCTAAACTACAGCAAAATAAGACATTAATATTTACAATATTCATTGTCAATTTTTATTTGAATCAGATATTTATGCATTTGGTGAGAGAAGAAAACATCAGGCAATCAATGATGCATAAACTCAAATTCTTGTTGTTGAATAGTGTGTAGAGTTTGTAACTCATTTCTGAGAAGAAAAGTTCCAAGACAGGAAGTAAAATATTATCCACAGATATATGAGAGGCTTCTGAAGAATTGGATGATCCAATTTGTAACCAGCCATTTACAACTTTGGGGTAGGGGAGGGGTGAGGGAGGGAGAGGAGGGAAGGGTTAGTGGGAGAACAAAGGGAGGGGTAACTTACTCAGGTTACATTACCTTACTTAGGTAACTGTAACCCCTCTGTACAGAATCTGTATAATAAAATAAAATTTAAAAATAATAAACCACAAGGAAAGGTTAGTATTTATTTCTACAAGTGCTTAATTCTACAGGGAATGGTTGAGCTTCGGACTTCATTGTGAATAAATAAAATTCCAAAATTATCTTACCAGTTAAACAAATATGTTAAACTATCAGATCAAGGGTTCAGTCTCAAAAGATGATGATGTAAGTAAACAAACTGAGCTTTCACCTTTACCATAAATATGAGTTTTGAAGTTGAGAAACTAGATTTCTTCAAATCTATACTACATATTCTTATCATCATTTTCTTTTTCAGTCATTTCAGATATTTCCTTTCTCCTTTTGCTCTCCTCCCCAAATGGTGTATGAAATAAGGACCTCTGGGAAGATCATAGTGCCAAAAGAATCTAGGAGATGGAGTTTGATCTGTATTGGCTTTGGTCCAGATCTGGCATCTGTTACCGTGTGCTATCTTGCTTGTTCCCTGTTGACATGTGTTCTTGCCCGCCATGCCCCAAGCTTGCATTTGGGTTGGACAAGATATTTTTGGCTCCTAGCCATATGATTCATGGTGCAATAATGGAGTTTTTTCACCGACAAACCACTTGCAGAATGATTTCTTCTATCTTTGTCTCTTTTTTGCCTTCTGTACCTCTTCCTGTCCTAAACTAAGACAGTAACAATAGTTTATACTTGCACTAGAAAAAATGGGACAAAAATATAAAAAAAAACTGCTTTCAGGTACCGAACAACAGACAGAATAAGGACTGGAAACAAAACAAAAGGGCCTCTCCAGTGTTCCAGCTTTCTTCCTCCAGGGAGTGGTCAGGGTGATACAAGCAGAGCACAGTGGTGTTGCTGGAGTGTGCAAAAGACCCCATGAATAGTGAGTGGAACTTACCGGCAGAATCCTGGAGAGAAGTGAACTTTGTAAAGTAAGAGTTACAAAATTCTGCATACAGATCTTTGGTTTATTTAGATATTGGATGAAATTCTGCACATATGGACATAAAACAGTGTTCAAGATGAGGGAAATTATCTAAGACAGATAAACTGAATAATTCCCAGAAGTACACAAACCAGGGTCAGAACTTCTTTTAAAACAAATCATCCCATCCTGAAATTGCATACACATTAAACAATTATTCCCCCTTGTTCTCTCTAGAAATTCAACTATATTGTTTATTTCATAGAAGTGAAATCATAATATTTGCCCTATTTGTACCTGACTTATTTCATTTCGTATATTGTCTTCAAAGTTTGAGATGAGAAAAATTATCTAAGAGATGTAAACTGAATAATTCTCAGAAGTACACAAACCAGGGCCATTTAACTTTTCCTTGGAATGGACAAAACTTCTTAAATAAGTGAGCTGATGTTTAGAAGCAAGAGAAGAAGGATGTCGGAGGGATGCTTCTGATTTCTCCTCACAGGATAAGGCTTCCGTACACTAAGCTGGAAAACAGTGCTTAAAAACTTCAAATGATCATGCAGATCAACACATTTCTTGTTTTATCAAGGTACAAAACTCTCTAAAAAGACCACCAAAAGTCAGTGCTCACTATATCAAATTCATTGATCTATGAGGAAGTAAAAATATGAATCATCCATAACCAAGATAAAACAAGACAGTAGAAACTAATCAATCAATAACAGATGAATCAATTATCTTGAAAAGGTATGCGTAGACATGCTGAAGATATTTTAAAAAGAGCCAGGCATTGGTGGCTCACACCTGCAATCCTAGCTACTCAAGAGGCTGAGATCTGAGCATCATGGTTCAAAGCCAGCCTGGCCAGGAATGTCCGTGAGACACTTATCTCCAATAAACTACCAGAAAACCAGAAGTGGTGCTGTGGCTCAAGTAGTAGAGCACTAGCCTTGATCTGAAGAGCTGAGCGACAGCGCCCAGGCCCAGAGTTCAAGCCCCATGACCAACAACAACAACAACAAAAAGATAGTAGATATTTTAAAAAGATGAACTTTAAAAGGAAATATAGGAGAAATGTTAAAAAAATCAGAATCTTGACAGATTAAAAAAAATCTCTGAAATAAAATTTTCACTGAGTGAATTTAAACAGATCAGACATTTTAGAAGAAAAAATTAGTAAACTGGAAACAGCAATAAAAATATCTAAAATGAATTAAAAAGAGAAAAGAAAAGCAAAACATAAAACTCTTAAGTTGAACATAAAATTAAGCTAAAACACACATTCTATAACTGAAACCCTAGAATCTACATTTTTCTATGAACCTAAAATTGTTTCAAAATTTAAGCCTTTTTTATTATCTTTAAATAGTTGTACAAAGAAAGTACCATGTACCAAAGCAGTTTCTGAATACAATGCATCTTGATCAAAACAATAAAAAGATAGACTAAGCTAATCTAGGTCGCTTTAATCATAGGTAAGGAGATGGATATACAATCAGATGTAGTAGACTTATGGATAAACTATTGCTACAGGTAAAGAATAACAATAAATGATATAAAGTTCCTCTTTCTGTTAAAAAGATTACTAATTCCATCATGAGATCCCCAACCTCATGACCTAACCCTATATCCATTCCCAAATACCATGTGTGCTCAGTGATATAGTGTGGGCATTCAACCTTTAATATACAGGTGAAGTGTGGTTTGTACAGAACTTGTTTTAGAGTAAATCATCTCATACTGAAATTTTGTACACATTGAACAATAACTCCCCATTGTTTTCTCTAGAAATTTGACTGTATTGTTTCTCTCATAGAAGTGAAATCATAATATTTGCCCTATGGTACCTGGCTTATTTCATTTAGCATAATGTTTTCAAAGTTCATCATTTTATGGAAGAGTTTCAATCCTTTTGAAGGCTGGAAAGTACTGTATGAAGATAAATTCTGTTTAACCCATCTGTTAATGAGTAGACTTTTGGAATGTGTTTACTTTTTGGCTACTGGGAGTCATGCATCTGTGAACATTAATATATAAATATCTGTCCACTCACTTGTTTACATTCTTTTGGTTATATACTTAAAATTGAAATTACTGGATCATAAAATAATAGATGTTCTTGTTGAGAAATGTCTGTATTTCTTTTTTTGTTTGTTTTTTTTTTGGGTCTGGTCATGGGGCCTGAACTCTGGGCCTGGTTGCTGTCCCTCAGCTCTTCAGCTCAAGGCTAATGCTCTACCACTTGAGCCACAGCACCACTTCCGGCTTTTTTCTTTTTTCTTATATGGTGCTGAGGAATCGAACCCAGGGCCTCATGCATGCAAGGCAAGCGCTCTACCACTGAGCCACCTTCCCAGCCCCTGTCCGTATTTTCTTTATGTAGTAAGCAACTGTTCTGTATTAGATTTCCACCTTCTCTCAATGAGGTCTCCAATTTCCATCATCCCTGTCAGCACTTATTATTTTCTGTACTTTTGATAACAGCCATAAAAGTGTCTAAGAAATGGGGTTTTGTTGCCATTTTGATTTGCATTTTCCTAATAATATGTAATGATGAGTATTTTTTCTAGTATTTTTTGGCCTTTAGTTTTATCTTCTTGTGGTATCTCTCCACATCTTTTGTCCAGTTTTTAATTTTTGAATGCTTAGCTTAGAAAAGTTTATAATCAATAATATTAAGCAATCCTAAGACCTTACAAGGAGCAATGCATCCTAAAAGCAAAAATAAGGAAAGAATAAATATGAAAATAAATCAATGAAATCAAACCAGAAGAATAGAGAAAGTAGATTAAACCTTTAACCAGCTAACAAGTATTCTTGACCCCTCCCTCTCAACTATTTCTCCAGTCTATTGCCTCTTCCAAGCTTGGCTTTTGGAAACCATATGACAATGCCTTGTATAACAGAAAGTTGTTTCCTTAATATCTAAAATTGACAGGAAACATGTTTTAATTTTGGCATCTCCAATGTCTGGTATAGTAACTTTATATGCTCAATGATATGCTCACCCCAAAATTTCTAAATGGCAAGACACTGAAGACAAAGTAGACACATTATCAACCACATAGAGCACCACAAAGTCATACAGTCAAAAGGATGGTTTAGAAGCAGAAAAGGCACATCTTAATTATGTCAATCAACACAAATCCTACAGCTTTCAGATCTTCATCAATAAAATGGATATCATTTAGATAACTATTGACATGAAGTTTGGGGTCATTATATGATTTTTAAAAAAATGAACTCAATAAAAATGATCTCATTGACCTAGACTTGAGCATTTCATTTGGATTGATGCAGCCACATCCTGTTCTAGTCCATGCTCAGATTATGTATTGTTTTCACTGCAGCACTCCATGTGCTGTTGAAGAAGTCAATCAGCATCCTTCTCCTGGGTGACCTTCGGCCTAAGTCACTAAACACAAGATCTTTCAGGTCAGAAGCAATGGGTTTTTTAAAAAATGTTTTTCTTACTTGACCCCAGCAAATTCCAGTATAAAGCACATAAGAAATCATTGTTAAAACATGGTGTGGTAGAATCGGTAATATATCAGTGACTAGAGAAAAGACAAATTATTACTTTCTTCCTAGAAAGAGCCAACAGTATTGTATCGACTGCCCAATTGCACTAGTTTTCCATGTAACATTTGTCACCTGGATACCAGGAACGAGGTTATCTAGCTGGTTTTATACAGACTTTTGCAGAATGGAATGGGCCTTCGGATCAGACTCCTAATCATTACAGATTATTTGGCAAATCTCTGCTCTCTTCTGTAAGCATTTTCTCTTGTACTCTCTTGTACATATTTTCCATACAGTGTTTTCTTGATCAAGTGGCACTTGTGGAATTTGTCTGAATTTGTCCACAAAACTTGTCTGAACTAGTTGGCACAAGGTAGAAAACTTTGAACCTAGAAGTCTCTCTAAAGTCCGCATTCATATTGCAAGATGTCATCTACTACAGTAGATTTTCCTCCCCTCTCTTTTCTGTGGTCCAAACAATGTCTATTTTTTTAGGCCCTATCTAAACCCCTTCTCTCTATATGATCAAACTGTTCTGTGTACTGGCTTCTATTTTATCTGATTTTCGGTAGCATTTATAAATAGTGCCGTGAAATCTAGCATCTATTTTAAATCTGTTTTGTAAAAGTGATTATGTCAACACTGTAGAACATTTTTTGAAATGCTTTCCCATTCCTGTCATTTGCCCTTTGCATTCATTTGACAGTTAAGGATTGGTGCTACTCCAATGATTTCATAGATCAGAGTCAGAGAGTATAACGTTGTGACCCTATCAAATAAATTAATGGTTCCTAACCTGTCTACTACCTCCACTGAACTGTCCCACACTGATTATGCATGTTTGCATTATCTTCTTGTTTTCAGCCAATGTGCCACATGTCTTCCCAGTAGAGCTGAAGGGAGCAGTAAGGCCTAAGTGGCATGATGGATGAATGTGATATGTTATCTTTAGATAGGTACAGGTGGGTGTAAGATTCGTGGCTTCACTAAAACATCCTTTTTCTATTCTTTTGTTATGTTAAAGGTCATTTGCCTCTGCTATTAAATAATTAGTCAGCCACTTGTTTACAAGAAGACCTAGAATACAACACCAAGAAAAATAAACTGTGCAGAAACTTCAGATCATATGGGCTGTCACCCTTTTCCTTTTTCAAGTCTGGCATCAACTCTTCCTGGTATTCACTGTCTTTATTGGGGAGTGAATCCCAGCGGTTCTATTGGTAGTAGGTAAGCTCTTTCTTCTTCTTTACTACATGGAGAGATGGGCATATGACTCAGGTCTGGATCTCAAGTCCATATCAAGTAACAGTCATGTGACTCAAGAAAAGCCAATCCAAGCTCTTTCTAGCCTATTGTTTTGTCACCACTGCTTGAAGGAAAGATGTTTGCCACTGGTAGGCTAAGAATTTTGGATTATAAACTTTCATCATATCCACTCTATTGAAAATCTCTCTATAAAACAGGCAGCTCCAAGAACATCATTTGAGTCCTTTAACTTATTTATATCTATACTCAACATTGTAGCTAAACTTTTCTGTTAATAATTATCTTTAAACCTTATGCTAGTTGAAGTCACTTTTTGGATTCTTAGAAGTTAAAACTGCAGAGATGAAAATATTTGATACTCTACCAAAGACAAAACATATGTCTAGAAATGAGTTACTCAGTCACAATTAGAATTTACATCAGAGTTCATAAAGTACACACTTATTTCATATTAATTTCAGTGTAAGATCCTTTTCTAGTTTATCCAACTTTTGTTTGATATTTTAGTTTTCTGAGCCTGTATTACAGGAATACATATGAGTATACTCACAAAATTCTCAGTGTGCACCAATTTTACCACCCAGCATTAAGCCTTTTATTATTTTAAGGTTCTGGGACTTATTGATACCTTGCTTTCCTGGGTTGTGGCATTGTATGTTTGGCAGGAGTATGATATCCGGTTTGAATGAACTATATACCTACCCTGGTAATGGTATTGATTTCAATGTGCCAGACAATCTAGTCAGCACCTTTCATATTTTCTTAATCCACTCATTAATTCTATAAAGTATCAATTTTCACAATAGAGATGAGAGAGAGGTTCAAATTCAGTTCTGTTTGACTCCAGCCTACATTCATTGTCTCCATCCCTAAGACATTCAAGATTTTTCTGCTTTATAGGAATTCTTCATTTTGCTGATGAGAAATCTAGTAGATTCCAAGGAGCAAAGCCAGGAACAAAGTGAGAGGAGTCAGGACCTTCGTGTTCGATGGCACTGGGCTGCTGTCCGTGGGTCTGTTTTGCATGATGCTTCGAGAGATGCAGGCTGAAGTACAGGGAAATGTTGGCATGGATCCTTTTTCAGGAGGTTCAGGAAGTGTACTTGGAATCATATATGGTGTGGAAGCTGCCAAGCTGTACAGAAGAGCAGTGGATGTTTTCACTGGCCAGATCCCTGTAAAACTGCTCTGTTCCTCAATTTACATACACTCCAGTTGAAGTACCTACAGATGGAGAACACTTTCTGAAAACTCTTGGAATGCTTCACAGTTTAATTCTTATATTTCTTTACACTTAACACTACTACGGAAAAACTACTTCATCACAAAGGAGCTGAAGAAAGCCTGAGACATTTTCTGGGTAGATTTTTAAGACTATTTCTAAGTCTTTAATTGGAGAATTCAGACCTGATGTTTTCTCAGTTAAGTAAAGGCAAATGATCACTTGACATTGTAAAACAGGAAAACAAAACATAAACAGAAGAAGAAGAAGAAGAAGAAGAAGAAGAA
>NW_012267224.1:5089522-5097153 GCF_000151885.1 Dipodomys ordii
AAGAAGAAGAAGAAGAAGAAGAAGAAGAAGAAGAAGAAGAAGAAGAAGAAGAAGAAGAAGAAGAAGAAGAAGAAGAAGAAGAGGAAGAAGAAGAAGAAAATGCAGTTAGGCTGCTGTGGCCCTGGAAACTGAAACTAGGTCCCTTTTTAGTTTTTTCTTTTATTTTTTTGCAGTACTGGGATTTGAATTAAAGTCCTTCTACTCTACCACCTAAGTCATGACTCCATCCCTGTTTTGTGCTGGTTATTTTAAATATATAATCTTGCCTACTTTTCTTCATGGGCTGGCCTCAAACCATGATCCTTCAAATGTCAACCTCCCTGAGTAGCTAGAATTATAGGGGTGTGTCACCAGGTTCTGCCTTCTTTCCTGAAAGCTAAGATTTCCTTATACACTCTTGAATTATAAATAATACATTTGGCAACTCCTCACAGAGACAAAGCTCTTTGTTAGTTTAGTCGTTTTCATTTTCTTTCCTTTGAATCTCAGAAAATTCTGCACCATGTTTTAAGATTGATTTTATTTATTCAAATAAAAGAAACTATTCTGAACCTGATTAAAGCACTCCCAAGTTATGTACTATTTACTATTTCTATGTTGTTTACGTAGTAGTTTTAGAAAATTTGACAGATGGAGTGAAACCAGATATAATTCCAACACGCCAAGAGAAACTAGCATTCCTACTTTGAAGTTTGTTTTTGTCTAATGTTTTGGTACTTAATGGTGTTTTATGATAAAATATTCATGCTTCATATACAAAATTATAATCTACTTTTCATAGATTTCACCATAAAATGGACTGTGTCAAATGGATATGTCATCCTTTATTTAATTGCCTGACTGCTATATGTCTAGGTTATTTTCCTTTTAAATACCTCAGGACTAAACATCCTTCTAGATAAATCTGAAGTGTCCTGTGATGCTTGTTTTATATAATCAGTAGAAGTAAAATGTATTTCTGAATCCTAGAGCTATATCTTGACATTTGCCTCTTTGCTATCGGTTTGTTACATAAATATAGTTCTATTCAAATTTAATGGGTAAAAGGTAATAGGCAAATTAGTCAATGTTGGCTGGATTTTTTAGTCTCATCTTGATTGGATCAGGATAGTTGTTAGGGGAAACAGACAGAAAGAAAATTCTACTGCTATGTGGAGATAAAAGTTGAGACTAAAGAAGTTTTCATACAGCTTGGCTCATGCTTATAACCATAGCTACTTAGGAGGCTGAGATCTGAGGTTTATAGTTCAGAGCCAGGCTGGGCACATAAATCTGAGAGACTTTTTATCTCCAACTAACTAGCAAAAAGCCAGAAGTAAAGGTGTGGCTCAAGTGATAGAGCATCAACCTTAAGTGAAAAAGCTAAGGCAATGTGTAAGTCCTTGAGTTCAAACCCCAGTACAGGCACCAAGCAAAAAGAAGTGATTGAATATTGTGCTTCCCACTCTACACAAGTTGGTTCTACTTATTACAAACCTTGAAGGCAAGTATTCTTACTTATATTGTAGAGCCAAACCAAATGAAGCTCAGAATTTAGCCAGGTATCATCTTTCTAAGTCAAGGTTTCTCAAGCTCAGTGCCTTGGAAGATAGGAACAAGCAATTGCTTTGAGCAACTGTCTTGTGTACTGTAGAATGCTTACTATCAGTTCTTCTAAGTAGCAGGAGCCCTCCAACTCCAGCTCTGACAGTGTGTAGAGATAATGCCAAATGTCCCTTTGGTTGAAGTAGAAAAGGTGGTTAAAAAAATCATCTGTGTATTTCATTCAACTTGTTTATAAATATAAGTATGCATGCATTCAGATTTTCCTAAAAGATTACTGGTTCTCCAGTTATAAACTTTCTGAACACTCTGAATTCACATTGCCAAATTACATTTCAATCCTGTTGTGCCAATTTATTCTTACTCATCTAATTTATGTCTATTACAATTATCTTGGAAAAAATCTTTACTACTTTAATACTTGAGAAATATTAGCTCTTTAAAATTGCATTTGCCTATGGAGATTGATCATGCTTTGTGTATATCCATATTTGTCCTTTATGTATGTAAATCATTTACAAATGCTCTTTTCCTATGTTTGTATTAAGATATAGTGATTTTAATTGATTAATGAGCATTATTGATAGATTGAATGTTATGCTAATGCAGCATGATTCACATACATAGTAAATAATTTTCATCTAAAGTTTCCCATGATTGTGTTCATACGAAACTGCCATTTTCATTCATTATGTTCAGAAAGTCTTTCCTCTCAAGTTTCTTAAGATTCTGGAAATACTACCTTTCATTTCAGTTCTTTTCTTTGATTTTTGTATTTAGTGTGTAAATGAATCTGGACTTTGTTCTAATGAACAATGGAGACATCTGCACATCCATGTTTATAGCAGTACCATTGCCAAGATGCAGAATCAGCCCAGAGAGCAGCTAACCAAAGGATTAAGCATGTGTGATATGTCTACGCAGTAGAGTATTATTTAGCCATACGGAGGGACAGAGTCATGGGGTTTGCATGAAAATGGATAGCCACCATCATGTAAGCGCAATAAGCCAGACTCAGAAGAACAAGTCTCACGTGTTTTATCCGTGTGTGGAATCTAGACCCCCCCCACACTCCCGCAATGGTATCTCTGGGGATCCCGGGATGGGAGTGGGTGAGTGGCAGGGTGGGAGGAGACAGGCTCTGATCAAAGTGCCTCAGGAGCGTGTATGAAATCAGAATGAGACCCATTAAATTGGTAAAACTGGAGGAAGAGTACAGGAGTCGTGACGAATGTGATCAGAGCACGAATGGAAACATCACGGTGGAACGGCTGAAGAATTAAAATATGCTCATTAAAAAATGTTTAATTGGGAAATCAAAGAGGCTCGTGATTAGAAGCGACGGCACCTCTCCAAGGAGAGGCAGGTTGGGCATGGCCGGCAAGGATTCCCCCATCCTCTGTTCCAGATTGCCCAGCAGTGGTGGAAATGAGGCAGGATGCTGGCGTAGTGGATGCTTTCCCCTACCCACCCCCCACCATTCCGAGTCTGGCCTCCGTCATGGAAGGTCACTTGCTGGCGTCCTGTGTGGCATGCAATGCTGAGCCTGCGCACTGCTTCGTTTTGAAGTGCAGATGGGCGGAGGGGGTGTCCGTGCATAAATCACGAGCCCAGGATGTTGGTCCTGGATGTGGGGGGTTGGGTAGACACTTATCTTGGAAAGAGATGAACACATGACTTCAAAGGAGACAAGCATTCAAAACCGCAGAGCAGGTTTGATGATTGAAGGTAAGAAAACATGATTTTAGAAGTCTCAGAGTGAAGCTACTAATAGGTGTCCCTCCTGTAGAGAGATCTATTAAGCAAAGATCTGAAGGATAAAGACCCAGGCACCCAAGAAGTGAAAAGGAAGGTCATTAGAAGAAAATAAAACAGAATATCTAAAGGCCCTGAAGTGAGAATACATAACAACATTTGGAAAGCTTTAGAAATGGTAGGGGTCCCAACTCATGGCATAGCGGGTAAAGACATGACATGGACCATGTTAGTAAGGTCATATTTAGGGGAGTAGTTCTGGTTTTGTTTTTGGTTTTGTGTTTTGGTACTGGTCCTGGGGCCTGGATGCTGTCCCAGAGCTTTATGTTGCTCAAGGCTAGTGCTCTACCACTTGAGCCACAGCTCCACTTCTGGCTTTTTGTTTTTTAATTGGAGAAAAGTGTCTCATGCCCAGGCTGGCTTTGAACCAAGATCCTCAGGTCTCAGCTTCCCAAGTAGCTAGGATAACAGGTATGTGCTACTGGCACCTGGCTTAGGGAAGTTTTTAACCATGCAATAAGATATCATTGAAGGATATTACTCAGACTAGTGGTATGACCAGTTTGCTTCAAAATGATTATTCAAGCTACTCTGGAGGAGATATATTACAGGAGTTATGAGCAAGAGAGAGCCAATCAGTAAAAAGCTATAGCTGTGGGATCTGTCAGTTAAGACACACAGCTATTAATTTTTGGACATTTCTATGTGTTCAGAAAGTTCACTAAAACTCTCTTTTATTGCCTTTCTTAAAATCTTAATTTGGCATTTTGAGATTTATAGATGTGATTATATTTATAACTAGTGATATTTGTCTTATCTTTAGAATAGTTATATCTCTTGTATCTGCCATACAGATGTCGGCAATGCCTATTTGAACCGTGACTCAAACACTGATGAATTTGGGTCCACACTATTCATCATCCTGAACATATTCTTGTCGTCCATAGATTCATTTTTATCCATCCCAGTTGACATCTGTATAGTATATCACAACATCTCTTCGACGTTCCTGTGGTCTTCTCTCTTCTCACCATTACAACCTTAGTTCCATAGCATTACCCAATCTAAGAAGTTTAGCTGGAGAGACTCTGTGGCTGGTGACACTATTAACTAAAGTAAGGCTCCTGGAGGAAGAACATTCATTGATTGGCCATTGCTGTATTTAATTATTCAATCCCGAGGCCTTAAAATCTTTTCAAGTCTCTTTCACTAGGAGGCATCCTTCAGCAACCTTGCTGACTTCTTGTTGGTGAACCTCAGGCCTGTACACAGAAAGGGTCAGAAAGAATGAATGAGAGGACCCAGGAGCCAAGGTGATGATGGTCAGGGTCGAATGGTTTGAGAGTTCCTCTGTACACGGTTTAGATGCTACTCGGGACATTACTATCTGGCTCACTCACAGGACACTAGGATCGTAGGGTTAAGTTTTGAAGGAGCATTGTGAGAAATGGATGATAAAAATCGAAGTGCTGAATTTAGCACAGTTGTTGGCAAATAGCAATTCTTACCAGGATTTCAGAGCGCGCCTACCCTGTGTCACTGCTTTCTTCGAAAACATTAACTCATTCAGTTCTTCCAACACCCCGTGAGTTAGGGATCATGATCAGCATCCTGATTATACAGAGTAATTTTAGTGTACAGGAAGACAGTGTCTGCAGTTTCTGAGCATCCAAATCTTTAGAAACCATGCAGTAGAACCATTCTATTTTACAACTGAGCAAACTGAGGCCCAGAAAGGAAAAAGATTATTTTCTAGCTCCTAAAACAAAGGAATTCCAAAATGAAGACTAGAACTCTGGTCTGTTCTCTTCACTTTTCAGTTTCTCCAGGGGAAAAGACCTTCCAGTGTCACTCAGCGACACAATCTAGAGAATTTCAAAACACTCAGTATTTCTTATTTTACAGATATTACATTTTGATTTATATGAGAAAACACAGTCTTTTTTCCCCAGATCGGAGTGTGTTGACCTGAAAACTGAGTTTAAAACGTAGACAGCCCCTGAATTAAGAGTGTAATATATTCCTAAAAACACATGTTAGCAAGTAGAATGTGTGGCTTATGGAAGCAATATTATAATTGACACATTTTCAACCGAGGATTTGTCAACAAATAAATCACAGGAATGATGATTAGTATGTCATAAAAACATAAAGCCACAATAATAATTTAAAGTATAAAATTCATGCCTTATGTCCTGAAAAGTGATATACTTTACAGTAAATATTTATGAAACAAGAGGTCCACATGTACTATAAATTGTATATGTTACACATAAAACACAGCTCTATTCTGTCATAAATATGACTTAAAAGTAACAAGCTAGCAATAACAATCCTTTGTAGTGTTGGACTCTGTCCGATTGCTCTGTAACCTCAGGGTTTACTATAATCTTTATTCCACAGCGAAGACTCAGAACATGTTTGTGAGTTGAATGAAACTGAATCTGTGTAGACTTCATAAAGCAATTTCAAATCTGTAATGTCATCTTACTATTTTAATAACCCTTTTGTGTACTTAGCAGTGTAAAAAGTATGCAGAGTTACAGATGAATCATTATGATAACAACTACATAACTTGTTTTCCATCTGCAGAAAGTTAGAAAAGTTGTGCTCTGAAATATCTTACCAGGTTTTTGACTCAGAGTTCAAAGCATTTCTTTGGTGCCTCACACAAACAGTGGTGAATTAGATGACCCAGCTCTGAACAAAGTTTTCGTAGCTATGTTTTCTTCTAGTACATTTTCTTGGAGCGAAGACAGTTAATACTATTCACTTTAGCTAAGTCTGCTTTAATGTATAGTAATACTTGAGTAGGATGAAATTGGTACTTTCCTAACTATCAATAAGAAAGTTTGTCTTCAGTTCTTATACTAATGTCCTCCCTTTTTAATAAATGAAAGAACTAGAGTTAATATGATATCCACTCCATTTGGACTTTGTCGATGGACTCAAAGGTCTTCCTGTTCGATGGAAACGTTGACACAGCAATGACAACCAAAATAGTGCACAATTGGATAAAGCACTCCAACGACCACATGATGGATTGTTAAGAGGACAGTGGTACTCATAGAAAGGACATTCTGTATTAGAAAGTGTGTATTACACCATGGGTTCTGAGTCCAGTCTCTTTTGAGTCTAGTTACTTTTGTGGTATTGACAGGTTACTGACTTTTTCTCTGAAATGGAGAGGTGAGTGGTATCAACTTTGTATGATTGCTGTGAGTTTTCAATGCATTAAAATATGTAAAACATTGATACCAAGGCTGGGTTGCAAGGAAGAATTTAATATACAGTAGCAGGCAATCTCTTATTGGTTGTATATTTTCAACAATGGTGGGAATTTCTGGTTGCCATTGTTTTAAAGTGATGAGGGTTAATGAACTGGACAATTATGTCTATTTTAAGTGAATTAACTTAACAATAGCTGCATGTGGGTTGAGTTATTCTCCTAGTCAGTTAACAGTGACAGTTCTGTTTACAGGAAATCTAAATTCACTGTGCCTACTTTTAAATTGGAAGTGACCCTGTTTTGATCACTTACTCCTAAACCACTAACACGTTGTTGGCACTCAGTGTTTCAGCAATCAATAAGTAAATCAATTATATAACTAATGCTATTTCTAGAAGGATGATATGACTAAGTTGCCTACTGTCTTATGTAGGCCATAGAGTAGTCTGCCATCTTGACTTTGCTACTGAATATGATACCTTACCTGGTAAATGTACTCTCATGAAGTAAAGGTATAGATGCACTACATGTTTTTTTTTTTGTGAAAATACTGTACAGAGAGGTTACAATTACATGGGCAAGATAATGAGTACATTTCTTATCAAGCATTGTGGCCTCCTCCTTTGTTTCCTCTTCCCATCCCTTCCCATCTTCCCCCCATTCCCCCACCCAATCCTCCCCTCCACCGCACCAAAGTTGTAAAGTTCTTTTCGACATAACGACTTGTACATCTCCTTGTTGCAATGGGTCCACCTGTATCCCTATTTAAACGATTTGTTTTATTATTGCTAACGCTTAGTCTTTTATTACTGCAGCCCCAGTATTTCCAATTAGCTCTGCTGCTTTAATTACAGAAAATGTGATAGGTAATAAAAGCTTGTGAGCAGGTATCCTAAGAGAGGCAGCAAAGTGTTTACAGGGGTTTTCTGCTTTTTTAATCTCTGCTCCCAGCGTTTCCCACCTACCAAGTCATGCCAATGGTGTCAGTTTTTTTTTTAATTTTATTTTATTTTATTTGTGAACATACTGTACAGAGGGGTTACAATTGCATGGGCAGGATAATGTGTACATTTCTTACCAAGCATTGCAGCCTCCTCCTTTGTTT
>NW_012267224.1:5097228-5120774 GCF_000151885.1 Dipodomys ordii
CCCCCCCCCCCCCGCACCGACGTTGTAAAGCTCGTTTTGGACATGACCACTTGTACTTCTCATTGTTGCATCAGATCCAATGGTGTCAGTTTTATGGGTTGCTGTGTTAGTCAGCTTTGGCACTCTACTGAAATCCCTGAGATAATCGATTTATACAGAGAGGGTTGTTTTGCCTCGTAGATCAGAGGTTTTAGTTCCTGACAGATGGCATGTGTCTCTTTGTGCCTTTGGCAAGGTCTCACCACAGGAAGTAGCACATGCTGGAACAAGCTGTCCACATCTTACAGATGTGAAGAAAAAGAGAGAAGAAAGAGTCACGGGGCCCGTGGTCTTCTCCGGAGGGTGTATCTTCCCGGGCCTAAGACCATCTTCTTAAAGTTTCAACCATTTCTCATGGGAACCAAGACTTTAACACGTGAGTGTTTAGGAAACATTCTAGATACAAACTTTCAGCATTCTGCTTCTTATCCACAAAGATCATGTCTATCTCATGATACAAGTTGCATAGCCCACCTCCAGAAGACCCCCAAACCTTTAACTTCCAGCGCTGCTCAGAAGTGGAAATCTAAAGTCTGCTCTGACACCCCAGGAATGCTTAGCCAGGGGCCTCTATAAAATCCAGAAGAACAAGTTTCCTACTTCAAACACAAAATGGCACGAGATAAACATTTCTCTTTTGAAAGAGGAGGGCAGGGGAAATAGCAAGAAAGAAACCCAGCAGGGAAAACATGGAGTTCCACTTGTTTGCGTTCAGGACTCAAAGCACACTGTGGCTGGACAGGGACTGACGAGGCTTTGGGCTGGCACATCCTGGACCTTCTCGCTTGCAACCATCATGACCTGTCTGTGGGACAGGTTGGCCAGCTGCCTGTAATTCCGCCATCAGGGACTATTTGCTGAGTCTAATCATGCCGTCCCTTCTTTCCTCTGAAAGACTGGTAAAACTCTGTATGTCCCTGTAACTTCTGCATTACTCACATGTATAAAAGCATTACCATGCAGATGTCTGCTTCCTGGGTGAACTATATCTGGGCTCATTTGAATCCTAGTTGTGGTAGGCGTGAGGGGTGTTGCTGGTTAGGGCAGTCTGAGGTGAGCAGCTGACCCGGGGCTCTCATGTCAAAGCATAGAAAGAGATGACATGGATCAAGATGCGTTATACTTACAAACTGACATGTTGATTTGAAACCCCATTGCACAACTATTTCAAGATAAAAAGAAAACTATCCACTCTGCCCTGGGAAGTCTTTGAAATCAATTTGCATTGAATCTACAGTGGGTATGATCTTACTAATTTGGCTATCTCTGACAAGTTTTCCTGGTGCAGAATACTTGTTTTTGTTAATGTGCAAATCTCTATAGCAATTGTAAACATCCCCCCTACGCACACCCTTGAATACCCTTGAATATACTCCTTTTCTCACCAAGATGCAAACTTTCCAATATTTCTGCCCTGAATTTTATCCCAATTTTCACTATCAATACAATTGAATGCACCCAGTAATACCTAGGCCATTGCATGAATGCTATGATGCCTTGAAGTTTCTTCTGCCAGATAAACTAGTCTGTAACTTTTTTGTGGTTGTTGGTCCTGGGGCTTGAACTCTGGGCCTGGGCGCTGTCCTTCAGCTCTTCAGTTCAAGGGCAGTGCTCTACCACTTGAGCCACAGCGCCATTTCCAGTTTTCTGGTGGTTTACTGGAGATTAGAGTTTCACAGACTTTCCTACCCAGGCTGGCATTGAACCATGATCCTCAGATCTCAGCCTCCTGAGTAGCTAGGATTACAGGCCTAAGCTCTGGCTCCCAGCTAGTGTGCAATCTTTAAATGTAGCCTTTCACAAACTCACAGGGCACAGAGAAAAGACATCAACATTTTCACCACCATGTGAAAGAGTGTCATTTAATCTAATTCCCAATAGAGTCCTTTTCCATTTGGAACGTCTTGAGCATAACCATTACCGTGTATTTTAATCAATGCTGTGGGCTTTTGAGCCCTTGTCATTGGCTTTCTTTAGTATGATTCTTCAAGCTTTCCCCACAAACCCATTCCAAAGAACTTTGTCGTGTCATCTCAGGCACAGGCAGGGCAGTGGTCCAATGGTCCATACCAGTTTTCTAGGCAGGAGGCTGAGATCTGAGGACTGTGGTTCAAAGCCAGCCCAGGCAGGAAAGTCGTGAGACTCTTATCTCCAATAAACAACTCAGAAAACCGGAAGTGGTACTGTGGCTCAAGTGGTAGAGCATTAGCCTTGAGCTGAAGAGCTGAGGGACAGTGCCCAGGCCAGAGTTCAAGCCCTGCGACCACCAAAACACAAAAACAAAAATAAAAAACAAAAAACAAACTGAGCCCACTTGAGAGAAATATCCCACGTGAGCCAGCAGCTGGGTACTTAGCATCTTATTTTCAATGTCCGCTGTGGGAGATTTCTTTGGCCCTGATGGGTGAAGTAAAACTGACTCTAACACATCATTTTTTCTGGTTTATTCTCCCCCTTCCACAGTGTTGGACTGTTCATCCTTAGGCTCCTGGACCCACAACTGTGTTGTCACCTGTGGACAATTGTCAAAACCAGTGGCTTGTGAAGGCCTAATGGCAGAAATGTGCAAATCTCTCAGGAGCTCTAACGTGTCGAGAGGATCCTGGAACTTCAAGACCCTGGTGGATCAGAAACCACGGAGTATGATGTAAGTACTTGCGGCATCTTGGCACATCTTCTTCAAGCACATGGCATTCATTCCTTCAGATCAGCCCTGTGTGAGATAGCTCTCTGGCACATCCTTTGCTACATTTCTTTCTTTTTCTTTTTTAACCACATCACTGTTAATTTTTAACATAATCATTGAGTGGGGAAAACTTTTTGAATATTAGAAATAGAATTCTGAAAAAAACATTCCAGTGTATTGTGGCTCTCTGTGATCACAGAAAAGCAGTGAGAATGTTATCTATAATTGAATTATCTAGTCCACAACTTTTTAGTTATGACTCACAAGCACACATGAGAGATACATTACAGGTGGTTATGGTCGAAGCTTAACCATTCCAAACCAAGGCTAAGCCCCATTCTTTTTAAGATCTGGTAAAAAGCCTACAAATCTCCAGTCAGTTTAAAACTTTGGAGAGTGTTGTATACACAAGTGAATAGGAGGACTTATTTAAAGCAACACAATGAACGGTGCATACATACAGTAGTTTCTAGCTATAGAAATGTTTACAAAAAGTGAGGGCAATGCTTGCCCTTCATTCCTTTAACAGCCCTGAAAGAGCATCACGTCCCCAGTGTATAGGTAAGAGGATTAAATTGTCGAGTTCCAAGTTCAGGTTCAGTTATTAGGTAATTTTAGTAATTACACTACTACCAAATAATCTTACTAAAGAATCATACTATCTGGGTTTGCTGACTCCAGGAGATCACTTTTATCTTTGTGCTGAAGAGTGGTAAAAATAATGCAGGGGAGAAATGGAAGCCAATTCTACCCCAGTGCTTTTCCGACTGAGTTGAGTATGCCTCAGAATTACCTAGACTAATAACTAAAACATTTCTGGACACCAGTCTCTGAATTTGCTATTTAACAAGTATGTAGTAAAATACAAAAGATGGTATTTCCATGAAATCCCCAGGTGATACTGCTGTTCGAGGGGCCAAATGTAAGAGAATTACTACTTCTACAATTCAGCATTTATCCTTCATTGCAAACACTCAATATCAGTTAAGATTTAGAGATGATGAAAAATTGAAGAATGAAAATACTGGACCTTACATCAACACTGCTTATTATGATTAAACAAGTGTGATTCCTTTGCTACATTTCTAAGTGCTTCTTTAATTACAGGAGTGACTCCAAGAAGTGAAGGTAAGAAATCTAGTCTTGCTTATACTACTTAGAATCATAGACTACTGACCATGCTTTTTCTCTTATGGGGAAGTTAGACCTAAATTATGACCATGTATGAAATTACATACAAGGTCATTTGTATATGTGTATATATACGTATATGTATATGTATATATGTAAAACATCAACCAACATTGGGTATACACGGGGGAGGATTGCAGTGGTATAAATCTAATTTCTAAAACCTAACTTATAGTTTAACAAAACGGATACCTGGAATCTTAGGCATATTGTTGGGAGCGGGAGATGAAGGGAAATGGCAGGTAGACAAATGAAGGAAAGAAAAGCAGGCAAAAACCGTCATAATATTCAGTGTCATAGGTAAACACAGAACCACGTTGCTTGAGAGGGTGGGAGCCTTCCTATGTGAATATTGCTAAGTTCACTAGAATCTTTTCAATGTATCCATACAGTGCTTAGAATCATTATCATTCAAACAAACAGGGAAGCTTAAGGAAATTGAATGTTTGAAGGTAAACGTCAGCTACATGATTGGTCTGAATTTTGTTTGGTGCTTACGTGGAATTATTTGTTTGTTGACCTGTATCAGAATCTTTGCATTGGTTCTCAAATTCATTATCCCAATCCTATCTGGAAAATTCTCTATAAATAATGATGAACATGTGTGATCAGATAAAATACATGATGTATACATATGTACCAAGTCCTTTTGTTATCTCACATGGAGAAATCTTTTCTATGAGATTGTCCCTCTCCACCATAACCTGGTTTTGTTTTCTGATTATTCACAAAAACAAACTATGTTTGGGGAACAGGTCATTTCTCAGCTAGGATTGTCTGCTGTGAGTTTTCATTTTTGCTATTGATCATTGGTTTATGTTTGCCAATTATTAGGAAGTGGAAGAAGAAGGTGACCATGAGGAATGTGGGGCTTCGTAATGGGGAAGGGAGAAGGAGATCTGGTGAAGGCTTAGAACTCTTGTTATGTGTTAAGGGGCTTCAAGTTTGACTGTGTTGTCACTGTGTTTAGCTAGTGGGATTGTTTATGTTCGCTCTCGCACATGTCCGCATATGTGAGATGTGCGTTTGGTTGAGAAGAGGCAGAGGATGCAGGACAGAGAGGAAATAATCCTGCTTCAGATTGGAAATGAATCAGAATCCCAAGGTAATATTTATTACTTGGGTTCACATAAATGTGCTCTTGAGCTTCCTTTTCAGAAATGAATCTCTGCCTTCATTTTATGGTAATCAATATTTGCAGTCCCGGCCCCCACAATCAAACATGGACCTAAGATTAACATTCAAACTAACAATATTTATACAGGAAATTTGAACTTGAGCTGGAGATTACAGTCTTTACCCTTCAAACAAAACAAGGTTTACATAATCAGACTTTATAATATATATCTATTTTTTTGGCTAGTGTCTGAAATTTTCTCCTGGTTGTGGCCTTTCTGCCTTCGATGTGATATTCTGAGCAAAAGCTAATTATTACCATGTACATCAACTGTCCCCCTATTTCTTCATTGAATACCTGTGAAAGGTGATTCGCCCCTCAGCTTTCTCACCAGAAAGTGAATGGCTGTGTCTGTGTTTAGATAGTGACACAGTAGTGGCCTATATTTGCCCTTCTGTGAGCTGTGATTGTTTCTAATTGTTCAATGTCCTCTGTAGGATGCTTCAGGATCCTGGACTGTCCAGTTGTTAGTTCTTTTTTTCTTCTTCAAATGACAATATTCAGTGACGTAGGTGGGCAAAAACAAGGGTCCTGGTTTGTAGTTAGCCAGTGCAGATCTTCATTCATTTAATCACTCACAAATACATCCATTTTTCTGTCCTTACTTCATTCATTTCATAATACATGCATTCTCTTGTTCACCATGTATTTGTTATGCATTCAACAGAAATTGAATGATACTCCAGGCGCCATCAGGCAAAAAGTGCGACATGGGAGAATCAGAGATAAGTAAGATCTCTTGCTTTAAAGAAGCAAACTGCTTAATTGAAATTAAGACATTAAACCGACAAGTGGCATGCACTAACTGATATATTATGCCTCTAGAAAGGAAGCAAGTTGTTTTGATGTCAATTTTAGTGAAAGGGCTGGAAAAGCCTTGAGAGAGTTGTACCTCCAGTTTGAATTAAGATACTGTAGTGTTGTCTGGTAAACAGAGATACTGGAATTTCAGGCAGGTAGAACACGTAGGTTTTGGTCATGGCTTATAATTTTAAAAAATGATTGTATTTAGAATTTTTACAAGGTTCGCTCATGTCTAATTTAGTTTGTTTTTAAAGGATGCCTTGTAGCTTGTGAAAATGACTATTTCATCATCTAGCTGCTTTCCTTAGCTGGTTACAGAGTCATGGGGTCCTTACTGAATGATCTAGTTTTATCTACTTTTGAAATCTTGGATTCTTAGTGAAATTAATTGTGCAACCCAAGGCTTCTCTCAGGATTTCTGATGTCATGTGCTACTTAGAATTTTCATTCTTTGACAAGCTGATAGACTGTGTGTATTGGCTTAGGGTAGACTGAGATCCATGACAAATAAGTTCCTTTTGATGCACAAGTCAATGAAACATTGTTATCTCCTAACACCATAATCCAGGTGCTCTTCTGAGTTCTCTCTGCACATCCAAAATTATTTCCTTCTCCCCCAAATTCGTGCCACAGAACCCACAAACTTCCAAAGCAAAATAGTTTCTCTTGTTTCTTTTTATTCATTTACATTTGTCTTAATGTCATTCCCAGAAATGGATGGCCAGTTACTGCATTGGTCTCTGGTTTTTATATTGACCACTTATACTGTGATCCAATCTTAGGAATCCTAATCACAAACAATAGTGTTGCTTCTTATTTACTGTCTCTCAACCCACTCCAGTTCATCTTTGATGTTGTATTCTTGGCATAGGTCAGTAAAAGTCAATAGTAACTCACAATGATGAATAGCAGATATTAATGGCTATCTAGAAAGCAAGATAAAGGAAGGAAGGGAAATAGGAGATGTTAGAAAGAGAAAGGAGTATAGAAGGAGAAGGTGGAGGAGAAGGAGAAAGAGAAAGAACAGAAGGAGGAGGAGGAGGAGGAGGAGGAAGGGAAGAGGAGGAGAAAGCAAGCCAACCAGCCTAGTGAGTGTGTGAGCAGTGATAAGGGAAGAAGGGAATAAGAGAGGGCATATCAGTTCTGTGGTGAGTTAGACAATGTTAGGTTGAATCATATTAAGTATATTTCTTTTCCCCAAGATTCATCTGGATTTTAGCCTATAGGGTACATTTTAAGTCTTCAGAATGGTGCAGTCATTTAAGGCACCATTCTTCAAGCTCATGTGACTATATAACATATATTAGTGTGGAACTTGAATTAACATCTCACAAGACACTGACGTTTAAGAAAAATGAACACATCACATTTACTTCCTATACTTAGAGATTCTCCCACTTTTCTGCCATCATTGAATTCTTGAATTCTCCCTTTTTGAACCATCAGGGAGACTGCTATTTTTCAAATCTACCATCTTTACTCTCTGATTTGTTTATTTCTCTTTTCTCCTGGGAAGTGAGTCTCTTTCTGTAATTCTTACAAAAACACCTCAAAAATATTTTTCTCAGCTACTTTGTCAGTACACTGTGAACATTACAACAAGAAAACCTGACATGGCAATCATCATTTCTGTTACGAGCAAATAGTTATTCTTCTTGTGTCTCCTCGAGTTATTAAATATAATAGATGGGATATTTTAATGAGAACAGTAGTAAAATTTGTTATTCCTCTGTGAGTTGTACATGTCAATGGATTCCTTAGTGCAAGAAACTTTTATTTGCATAATTATTAAATCATTTTCTGCACTAGTTTATTCTGATCAATGCATTTGCAGTACAGGAAACTTTAGCTGACATTCACTTGTAGCAATTGCAGGAAAAAAGCTTTGGGGTAGTTCAAACCTTTGTGTCTCTTAGATTCTCATTTTGCACAAAATCAGAACCAAACAGATTTTAATCTCTGTTTTTGAGATGTCCTGAGGATGCGTAAAATTTGAAGATTTTTTAATGAAATAAAATCAGGAACATTAAATATAATTTTTATTGACTCTGAAAGATTCCCTGTCCCAAATCATTTATCATTATACTTTTGAGAAAAGCCAATGATTCAGTCATTAAAATTTTTTTTAAACCTCTATATTCCTCATTAACTCATTCCACTTGATTAACTTAATTCTGACATTTGGGGAGCCTCATATGGGACTCTAAATCTCTTAAACTTAAGTAAATTTCTATTGCAAAGCTCATCACAGAAGGAAAACTTCTGATCCACTCCTATTTGGCAAAGCTTCTCTACCATCATTTTTTTTCTTTTGTCAAATGAGCATTACCAATAAACTGTAAAATATGTTCCAAGAAAAATTATTAATTTAATGTACACTTATTAGTCATTTAGATAATGGGAAAGTTTGGATTCAGATTCAATTATCAAATCCCCTTGCATTTTCGACACTATCTGAGTCAAGAGGAATGGTCCATTAATTACCTGTATTGTCAGGGGGCGTCACTTGGGAGACTTTGGACCAAAAGGAATATTCATTAGTGGAAAAGAGAATGGAAGGAACTTGAGTTCATCATTTCTCTGCTTCATGCCAACTTTGAAAATGGCCTTGCTGCAACTCTGAGCAATGGATTCCTGTAACTGCTACGCAGAGCACCAGGATATGGCTTGCGTTTTGCGTCCATGTGCAGCATCTGGTTGGATTTCTGCTCTGGGACTTTATTCTTGGTGTTGGAAAAGTTTTCCTTTGGCTTAAATCCAAGGTCAGGAGGGAAAATGCCTCCCTTTGGCCATCAGAACACAATTATTTCCCTTGGGTATACAAAGCTTCCGTTACATCCATGGGTGCTTACCTTGGCGTATGAGTTCTCTGAGGTGGGTGACAGATAAACCTTCTTAGGTCTGGTTGTTTCTGAAATGTTGTGCAGGAATTGTACAGTTCACACTGTGTCATTTGAGCTGTGAAAAATGCCTTAACAAGATCAGGACCCCTGATTCTACCAATCCTGTACCTATCCATCAAATACTTCTTACACAGGTCCGGTGTGTCAGGCACTTCAAGGAAGTGATAGCAAACCCTGCTCATAAACCTTGGCAATCCCCAGAGCAAGAGGTGGTAAATATTCTTTGGATAAGAGAGAAAAGGTTACTTGCACTTAAATATAAGTAAATGACATGTGTATTTAAATGCTTTAAAACATAGAGTGCTTAGCAACTTTTCTGGTATCATTAGCTGTTCAGTTAGTCTTAACTTCATTGTATTTCCATTTTCAACACTACTGTTGTTTGCATTGTCAAATATCTCTCTCCCTGTGAAGCATTCACCAAGTACTTCAGTAGGACACGCGCTCTTTCTCCTCGGACATTCCAATGTACTCGTGTTCAGTACTCTTATGGCATGGATTACAGTTTTCCATGTTGTTTACTTCCTTTAGGAGACAAGGGATTTATTTGATAGACATTGCTTATATATCTTTGTGGCTAGCACAGCAAGCAAGCTGGCACTCTGACATCTCAGCCTTGAGTTCTTGCTTAATTGCCTTCACTCATTTTTGTACTAGGGAATGATTGTTTGTTTCTTTCTTAAGTCAGACATCCAAGGCCATTAGAGAGAGAGAGAGAGAGAGAGAGAGAGAGAGAGAGAGATCAAAACAAGCCAGATCTCTGGTGTTACAGGTTTTCAGGGGAGACTTTAGATGCTTGTTCTTGCCACTTTCCTTCCTTCTCAGATGGTAATTTCTTCTCGAAGGCCATAGCTGCTCTGATGGAGAACAGGGCAGGGTGAATGGGAAATAGAATGTACTGGCCTTTGTTCACTGTAATGTTGCAGGGTAGATGCTGTAGTCTTTTCTTAGCGCAGGGATGAAATAAGGGAGGATGAGAAAATGACTTGCTCAAGTAACAGCTGAATGTGAATAGCATTTTAGAGCCACACCCAAGATTTTCAGATGATGCAAAATGACAGAGGAGGGGCATAGTCTAAGTGGGAGTTATGGGGGGGGGTGGAGAGGGAATGGAGGGGGGATGGAGGAGGGGATGGAGGGGGGATGGAGGGGGGATGGAGGGGCTTATCCCTCCGGTGTGCATTGGGATAGGCATTTAGAATGCCCTTTACAGTGCATGGCATTTGAA
Organism: Dipodomys ordii; assembly: GCF_000151885.1. NCBI lineage: Eukaryota > Metazoa > Chordata > Mammalia > Rodentia > Heteromyidae > Dipodomys > Dipodomys ordii. The sequence continues at coordinate 5,107,257 of NW_012267224.1, forward strand.
AATGAATGCCTTCCTCCACACGTTCCACCAATAGTAGGTTCTTGTGATGGACAATAAAAGAAAGCATGTGAGCATTGACATAATTCAATTCTAGTTCAGGCTTGGTTGGATCACCCTGGAAAGAGTTCTTATACTTTCTGAGACCCAAACACAGGAATGCAGATGTGATGGCTGGTGCTATAGTTTGCCCATCTTTCTGGCACACAGCAAGATCACATTTCTCAGCCTCTTCAGAAACTGGTCAGGCCATAATGATAACACTGGAGAATGGGAGTGAGCCAAAGTGACAGAAATTACTTCCAGCCAAAGGCAATGCAAGGCCATGGCTCAGTTCTTCAATGGTTCTTTCTCTGAGCAGCCTGGAAAAAAGGCCTTCTGTTAAGGGTTGGAGCCAGAAGATGAGAAATTCTGGAAACTGAGGACAGTTGCTCCTCCAAAGAGTTACCTTCTCAGTTTATCTACATTTTCTTCTTGTTCATCTACTTGATGCTTGCAGATTAACAAGAAAGTATAGTGGCTGGCATAGTTCAGGTACTGAGAATTACCATCTCCTGGGAATTCCAAGCACAGAGAGTACTAATAGATGATTTGATGTAGGGGAAATGCAACATTGATTCCATTTCACATTCCCTGCAGGTGGCTTTCATGTGCAAAAGACTAGTTCACATGTTTAATAAATGTAGATTGTAGCTAATAATAGAATCAGTTTTATTCAGTATTGTGACTCTCATCTGTTTGGAAGTATCTGATCTAAAAAGAGTGATCCCTAAATCTAAATACACATGAATAAACATGACATAGAAGATCTAAGTCAGTTATTGAGTGATCCATTTGAAATGATAGTATTTCATAGGATTAGTTGGGTGAATTTACCAGACCAGGTATAATTACATACAACAAGGTAATAAAGCCAAGAATTTCATTTCAGACATGGTCTTGACTTTACTGAATGAATGAGATCGCATTGACTGTCTTCCCTATCAAAGCCTTTCCTTTGCCCAAACAGGACAAGACTTGCTCTTTACTTGCAAAGTAGCATTACTTAACATAGCCTGGTGCTCTGACATACTATGAGGTATCAAGAACACAGGGCTTTTATTCTCAGTTTGATACTACGTACATTGCTCAAACATAGTAATCTTTGTGGATGAAGGCGTGTAGCTTTGCTTAGCAGTGCTCTCCAAGAATGGAGAGGTCTTCTTGACAGTGAGATATGTCATCTGCATCTGACTGGTTAGAGGATGATACTTATTCTAATCTGTATCCCCCCAAATAGTTCAGTGTCATGTGGAATACACATGTGTTGAAGCATTGCTGGTTTAGTCAGCTTTCTAAAATGGCCTTAGATGATGACCACTTTCTGATCAGCATGCTTTTCTGGCATCTCTACCCTTGAACAACTGCTGGGCTGGGTGACTTACTTTAAATACATATAATTACCAAAGTGATGGGCTACCAATTCTTTGACTTCATTGCAATAGCTTGTAACTTTGGTCTCGATAGCACTCTTTCACTTACTGGAACTACCTCTTATTTTATCTTGTTATCTCTGGAGAAGCCAACTGCTCTGTATTGAGAGTACAAGGGCTGGCCTCTGGCCAACCGCTGGTGAGAGATTGACTCCCTTAGTTCAAAAGACTCTGAACAACAACAACAGAAAAAAAAGACGTGCCAGGAGCTACATGAAAACACATAATCCTTGGCTGATACTGAACTTTAGCCTTCTGAGAAACCAGAAGCTGGATGATCCAGCTAATCTATGGCTGAATCTCTGCCACACACACACACACACACACACACACCCCTATTCCTACCTACTCTCTCATCTTAAAATTTATTCAGGTTGCATGCTTACTCTTGTGGGTCAGATATAGAGCACATGCATAGCTAGGCAGGGCAGCATTTTCTAGAGAAGTACAAGCATATCATGGAACTGGGGAAAGATATATCTCAAATAAAAGAGAGAATAGATGAGCAGTTCTCCAAAGTGTTAGCCCAAAGGCAAAGGGAGGACTCTGAGTCTAGCCAGAAATCCAAGGGAAGCAGAAGTGGATTTTTATTTATTGGTGACTTCATGCCTGAAGTTGCACCAGGAAAAGGTGACATAGTAAAAGCCTTCCTTTGGGAACCTAGTATTAAAGAACACAACTCTTACATTTTTCTGACCAGTTCCTTTGCACCATGGTAGATAGACTGACTCATGGCAGCAATCCCTGTGCTCCAAACCAAGATTCCCACACTATCAGTTACCAAATAGCTTCCCAGTGAAGACCACACAAGTGGAAACTAGATTGATTACATCTGGACTGAAACTCACATGGGCTGGTTAGATGGCGATTTCAGTGACATTTGGGTAAGCACAACTGAAATTAGTAAAAACACTGAATCCAAGGGAATTGAACATCCAGTTGATTGAAAAAAAAAGACCATAAGATTTGGGTCAGCAGTTCTGACTTTGTAAGCACTGAGTAATGAGCACTGGGGTGGGGGAGGGCAGGAAGGGAAGAGGGCCAGTGTGATTGATTATGTTTGGACTTTCACTTAGTAAAAGGATACTTGTAGCACTTTAAAAAGCATCTCAAAGGAAATCAAGATGTATTTATAAAGATATATGATCTTTAGAAGTGATTTCATAAATAGAATTCTTAGAAAGAATAGAATATATATGTATACATATACATATAAGTATCTATTCATCTATCTATCTATCCATCTATCTATCTATCTATCTATCTATCCGTCTATCTATCTTCTATAGTTAGGTGCCAAATCTTAGAGAAACAGAATTCAATCAAAGATGATATATCTCGTATTATCTGTATGGTATTGGGAAACTTTGTCCCTGTGTGTCTGTCAGATAAAGCTATCTACGAAGAACGCTTAAGCAATGCTACGAACACTGGAGGGTGAAACAGTAAGTTAGTTATTGTGCATATGGACTCTGGAGTCAGAATGCCAGTGTATATACTACAGGAATCCATCCGACTTCCTGGAAATTCATTCTTGGCATTGCTAATTCTCTCTGTGCCTCACTTTACCAGCGTCAAAGTGCAGCGATAGTTACTTTCCATGATATGAACATCAACTTTATTATATTAAGTCTCATAATTGGTGATTATTTCTTATAAAACAATAAGCTCATTGGATTGATACAACTTGTGAGAACAATATTGCCAGTAACAGAATCAAGGTCTCTCATAAAGGCTCTAGCAATGTAAGCAATGAGAAAGTAGAACTTTTTGGTTTGTTATGAAAGAAAGAAAAGTAACAAGGATGATTGTGTATGCCTTCACTTGAAAATTTGCCAGAATGAAGTTGACAACAGAAATTGAGGAAATCCATGTGCAGTGGTTTGGGGGAAATGCTTTGGAGAAATGCCAAAATCTAAATTGTCTGTCTGTCTGTCTATCTAATTACATGACATGTTGGGTTGCGTTATAGACCTCTCAGTGACGTTTTTGAGACAGCCATTGGATGTAAGTCTCAAGTTTCACAAAAGGATCTGGACTGAAAGTTTGCACTTGAGAGTCATATATGTCTAAATGCTATCAGATGCTATAGGATTAGATATGATCATTAAGGGTTAAGTATCCATAGAAAATTGAAGCAAGAATCTGTCTTGGGTTACTTACAAATTAAGAGATATAGAAGAAGAGCGAGAAATTAATAAAAGGCTACTGAGAATGAACGATGGGTGAGGCAAAGGAGTTCTATTGACTTGGAAGACAAGGCACTTTTCCAAGGAGAATGGCATGATCGGGTATATTACACATGCACATAAAATAAGGGAAGTTCTCCACGGAAATAATCAGTGTGAGATTGTGGTAGGGTTGGAAGGTCATTTCAGTGAAGAACTGATGAGAATGGGCTGAGGACAGAATGAGAAGAGAGAAACAGGAGATCAAGCTCTCAGAGAGCTCCACTGCCAGTGAGAGTAAATGAGAGTTTCGGTGTGATGATGCGGATGTAGGAGGCCACAGGATTGTTTTCTTGGGATGAGGGAAATAAAAACAAACCCCTGTGGAAATGTGAGTCCTTCAATAAAGAGAGGCCATTTTATTATGCAGGAAGGGGAGAGTTACTTCCTTTATGATTTAAGGAAGGTTTTCCCCGGTTCCAATTGCCTGTTTGGTGTCATGTGCTCCATTATGCCACGTTTTAATATCCATGTGTATCCAATAAGTCTCAGCTGGTAAATTAAATCCTTTACTCTACATCCTGTATCTCTTCCCCTTCTAACTGTACTTTCCCCAAGGTTTTCATGGCTAGTCTGGACCCTATTAGTCTGCACACACACACACACACACACACACACACACACACGCACGCACGCACGCACGCACGCACGTACACTCACACGTTGAGGCTGAATGAATTTGAATAGAATGTGAATTAGTGAGAATGACTATGTTTATATATATATATAATTAATGTTTTTAAACAAAGTGTGATATTTTAGAGAGTTTTAAGGCTCTCTGAAAATGTATTAATGGTACTCACTAGTTATGCTCTGACTTCATACGGTTATTTAAACAATAAAATTCATAGCTATTAAGTGTTCAGTTTGACAATTTTTAATGAGTATATAAAGCTTTATATGACCTATACAAAATGTAGATTATTGCTACTGCTCCACTTTACTCTGTGACCCTTTTCTATCTTTTTTTGATAGAAATAAATCAAAATAAGTTTCTGTTATTAGTACGACTAATTATGTATTGCTGAATTGCACTGAAATAAAATGGTAGAACGTAAACTCTTGTGTGCCTGTCTTCTTTCCATCAGAAGCTCATTTTGTTGCATGAGTAGTATTTCATTTTTATTTCATTGAGGAGTGATTATTATATCATGGAATTTGACAATTGAATGCCTTTGTATATTTTCCTACTGGTAGACATTTAAGTTGCTTCCAATTTTTATCTATTTTAAACAAATCTTCTGGGCTGGGAAGGTGGGTCTGTGGTAGAGTGCTTGCCTCGCATGCATGAGGCCCTGGGTTCAATTCTTCAGCACCACATAAGCAGAAAAAGCTGGAAGTGGCACTGTGGCTTAAGTGGTAGAGCACTAGCCTTGAACTGAAGAACTGAGGGACTGTGCCCAGGCCTAGAGTTCAGGCACCACGACTGACAAAAAACAACAACAAAAACAAACACCAAAAAATCAGGAAAGGGTGCTGTGGCTTGAAGTGGTACAGCGTTAGTCTTGAGCAAAAAAAAAAAAAAAAAAATCTTCTGAGGGAATTGTGCAGTTTTTGTTGTGGATCTTTATTTTTTCTTGATACAAATACCTAGAGTGAGATTCCTGTTATATGACTAGATAGATAATTTTATAAGAAAAGGCCACCTGCTTCAGAGTGAAGCCATCAGACTACTCTCCCTCTCATCTTAGTTTTTCTTCCATTGTCAAAAGGTACATATTACAAATATGCAAATATCTGCAGTCAATATTTTTGTAAATATGCAAATATTCATGGACTTTAAGATATTAACAAGCAGTATTGTTCAACATACTTTTACCAAATAAACTTGATAGATTCTTCTATTAATAATTAAAGCTAGTACACCAAATGTTCTGAATTCTATGGAAATATTAACATAATTTGAAAATACATAATTTCTTTTTAGTTCTTGAAATTTTATTTCCTGGATTTGTCCTCATATACTGATTAGAAACTCAACATTTTGTTCAAAAGTAGTATAAATATGTCATTTCTATAACTAGATAGTAGATACTCTTTCAAAGTTAACCTTGATTCTTTTTGTTGTTTAATATCAATACTGGGTTTGACCGTTCTTCATGTGGTAATTACATTAATACATTTTCTCATTTAAAGCATCTTGAATTCCCTTCACAAATTTTTTTTTTGGCAAATTCTTCTTCCTAGCATATTTCAGAATTTGCATCAATAGTCTCAAATGAGATTGATCATTTTTAATTTTGTATTCTTTTTGGTGTAGTTGTCAGAGTTTAAGTAGCTTTATTATATACTTTGGAAAATATTCCTTTTTTCTTTTCTCTTGGAGATTTTATGTCTTGCCAAATTTATCTGTTTCCTCAATCTCTGGGAAAACTCATCTTTAAATTTGTGTAGGAGTGTGTATGTGTGTGTGTGTATTTACTTAAACTACTCTTTTACTTCATTTAAAGACTGAATTTTTCATTCAGTTTTAAACACATTTTTTCAAGTCTTTTCTTTTCTTTTTATTTTTTTTATTGTGAGAATACCGTATAGAGGAGTTACAATTACATGGGCAAGATAAGGAATACATTTCTTATCAAGCATCGTTGCCTCCTCTTTGTTTCCCTTTCCCATCCCTTCCCATACAACCTCCCTCCCCACATCCGATCCTCCCTCCTTCCCCCCACCAAAGTTGTAAAGTTCGTATATCTCATTGTTGCAATGGGTCCACCTGTATCCCTAGTTAAACGATTTGTTTTTTCCCTTTTTAAACACATTTTTGAGAGAGATATTTCTAGGTGTTTATCATTTTCACCTAAGTTTTTGATATATCTAAGTTGTGTGCATAATATTGGCCTTTTAACCTAATCATTATTTTGTTTATTTTGACTTTTCTTCTACCTAATGATCATAACCTAACATTTTGTTACCGTGTTAAATGTTGATTTATTTATTCTGCATGGGATTTGTGTTGTTGAATATGAGGATCTCTTCCTTTAATTAAAAAAACAACAATTATGTATAAGCTGCTAATACCCCTTTCCTGTCCTTCCCTCCTTTAGCTATAAATAGGCATTTTCATTTTGTTCAGAAATCAGAAACAGCAAGACAACTATCTCATTCTCCTCTCCTGCATCCTTGTAACCATCCAGTCTCGTCCCCCAAACGTTCAATTCACTCTCTCACACTGGAATGACTATTTGTGCTCTGGCTGGAGGCAATTTCTTTGTTTCCTTTATCCTATCCCCTCCTTCCTGTTAAGACATTCCTAGTGCTATTGTTTTCTCTCTTTGTTGTGGCATCGGTTTCTGAGTTTATCAATCAAACCTTATCAATTATAACTATACTGTTATGTTACAGTAGTCTCACATAGTTGTTTCTGGTTCTCAAAGATTGTATAGTTTAATTTTGCACATAGGTAATTGTGGCAGTTGGATGTATCTTACTAACTGTCCAAATGTTTCTCACATTTTCCTATCCTCAGTCTTGGTGGAGTCAACGTCATTAATTTTTGCCAAATTTTTAAACTCTTCTGAGAAAGTTAAAAGTGAGTCTGGCATCTGTGTGGCCTCTTTCTCTTCCCTTGGCCTTTTCTTAGGAAGAGCATTACTATGCAGCTACAGAGCTCAATTTAGCCCAGACATGTAGCTTTTTTATGTACTGAGCTCCTGAAGCTTTGGTTCACCTATCCTGGCTACTACAAAAATTTCAGTAGTTGATCATAAAACCATTACTGCTACTGCAGGATTAAACTCAAGAGTGTCAGAAAAACACAAAGGCTATCTGGCCTCATTTAGAAGGGCCAGGATGTTTCCCAGAGGAGTTAAAGTCTTAAAGGCTGGAATACTGAAGAGGCGTGGTGTTCCAGGAGAGGGCCTAACGCGTGGCCACAAAGATGGTTTCTGAATGCGTCAGCGAAACTCCATCAGAACGCAGAAGACACGCACCACATCTGGAAAGGGTTTGTGTAAAACCAACGTGACCCCCGAGGAACTGACACTTAGGGAGCTGGTCTGAGAGACTCTAACTTTTAGGAAAAGAACTCTGTGTCTTTCAACTGTGTATTGATGGCCAGAAATGAAAATTTGTCTCTCCAACTGCCACAAACCATGGCTTTGATGCCATGCTACCTCATCAGCCTCTCCTCTCTCTTCTCCGCTTTTCTAGTTCCTATTACCTCAGAGGGTTTATAATGAACAATTCGACATGACTTCTGCTGCGACCCAGAGAAGGTAATTAAAAGCAAAACTGGGAGACAGAGTGAAGGTGATTGCTTGAGCCTGAGATATGAAGGCCAGAGGTTAGCTCTGTAGGTAGAAGTGAGTAAGAATAAAGTGAGACTGAATGTAGATTGACTTAGTGACAGAGGCCACCAGATGATTAGGAAGTTAAATCCGTAGTTACTTGCGGGTAAGCACCTATAAGGAAACAACCACTGGAGGAAAAAAAATTCATTCTGGCTGACATACTCATCAACTTTGATCTGAGGCTCATGTTTGAATGTGGCCATCTCGTGAACATGTTAAAGGTCACTTATACAAATCTGTTAAGTTGGCTCACACCAGAAGATGAGATTTGGTTAACGAGAAAAATGATCCCATACACAAGACAGAGTGAGTGATATTTTCATTTCCTTGGAAGTTTTGTCTGGTAGATATGAAGCGTTCATATAATCACGTCAAATGCTTCTTCCTCCCCGTCTCCCTCAGTGCGTTCTATCCAATCTGTGATAGTATTAGAGGTAACACGTGCTCTTGGGGTTGCCATGGTAAGAGTTGCCTGCTCCTGCCCTTCCCCCCATCTTTCCATAAATAACAAAGTGCCACGGTGCAGAAAAGCTGTGGAGAAAATGTACCTGGGCCGAAGTAATTACCCAGGGCTTTGTCATGCAGAAAAACCACTGGATTTTTATATCAGATATATTTGATATAAAATCTCTCTCTGTCTCTGTCTCTCTGTCTCTGACTCTGTCTTTGTCTTTGTCTCTGTCTCTGTCTCTCTCTCTCTCTCTCTCTCTTTCTCCCTCTGTTTCTATTTTGGGTTTGGGTTTGGTTAGGTTCTGAACATCACTACCAACAAAACATGAGCAGAAGTAATCAATAGTCTTAATGAAGAGGCAATGTGTGTGTGTGTGTGTGTGCGTGTGCATGCATGTTTAGGCGCAGTATTTCAGCTGCAGCTCAGCCTTTCTTGTAAATACAGATTCTGCTTTAATTAGATCAGACCTAGCAACTGTCCAACCTTCGCTGTAGGGTGTCGAACCCAACTGCGTGTTTCCTATCTAGAGAGGAAAACTTTATCATTGTTTACACACCTACGGAAGATTCCTAATGTGTTTTCGTAGAAGGCTTACACAATGGTCTCTTCTAGACTGGCTCCATCTGAGATGACAGTAGTATTTTAATTTTGTGCCCTCTGAACAGAGCACACTTGCGCTTCACTTTGGCAGAGGGTCTTTGAGTGCGTGCTGCGTGTCCCCGGGGGTTCTGGGGTACCGGAGGGAATTCAGATATGGTCTTTTTCCTTCAGGAGTTCTCAGGCTTTGGGCTCATTTTCAGAACACCAGTCTTGAGTTTAGCAGGTTTTCTTTGCAGGAAAGTAGAAAGGAGTTTTCGGGGCGGGGCAGGGGGGGTGTAGTGTGAATGCCAGCTGAGGTTTTAGATCTGTGAAGTCTCAAAGGAACTGAGTATAACTGACTCCATTGTCCAGAGGCAGGATGGATGGACGGAAGCCTCTGTTTTTCTATGGCCTCAGTAGTTCCCAGAGACCCAGAAACCTTGAGGGTGAGGGCAGACCCACAAAGAGAGAATAACTCACCACAGTCATTCTGCCTCTTGCCAAGAGACTTCTGATGCCTTTGTAGCTGAAGAAGCTCTGGGTCTCTTCTCAGTTCTGTCTGTTATAGCTGGGCTTTCTGGACTTAAAGGGCAATTGTTGGTAGGGACAGTACAGAACCTCTGTGTGCACAGACTCACACACAAACATTTGCACTGGACACTCAGCTGCACAAGAGGCCCGTGTATCTGGCTAGTTACAGAGAAGTACTGTATTTCAAACTGAGCCACCTAAGAGTCTCCTATAGCATTATGTAAAAGAAGTTTTTATTAAAAAAAAAAACTCTGTTAGAAAAGTTAGCCAGTGTAGCCAGTCTGCACTGGAAGTTAAGTAGATAATGTCATGGTAAATGAATTTAAGGAGTCGATTTATTTAAGTAATTTGTCTTAGCAGAAAAATAGACCCTCAGGCATTCCAAGAGCCATGTATACACAGCACACGATACCAAAGGAAATCTCTGAACCTCCCATGCCCTTGGGGACTGGCCTCATAACTGTTGTGTGTGGTTCCTTGAAGCTCTTTGGAATTAGTCTCTAGCATCCCCGGAGTCTCGACTTTCTTCCTAAGGTCGTCTCCACGTGGTGTGAAGATACATTTGTAGGAAGTCTCGAGGATCTGCAGAAGTGAGCGGACAGCTGCCAGATGCCTTTCCCCAGATCTGGGTCATGTGACCTGACAGATGGAGTGGGTCTGGCGCCCTGGTCCCTCTGTGTGGAGGTAATCTCTGCTCTGTGGTAGCCTAGGGAAGCGAGGCCTGCTGAGAACGCCCGTGGGTGAGGGAAAGCATGCTCTCTGCAGCGGTTGGGGTTTGGATTTTTGTTTTAATCACGACAGTGATAGTTTACCAATTTCAACACAGGCTTTTATCTGGGGAAATGGTGTGTACTTTACTCAGTTCCTCTGGCTCTCACAGGTGCTTCCTGAGGAGTAAAGAAATCTGCTCCAGGGTTTTGCTGGGAGCTGCAGAAGCTCACATGCCTTTGGAGTTCTGTATGTTCTTGGAGTGAACGAGGTGATTCGCTTTCCCTAGCAGACTTTCCTTCTGAAGCTTCTCCTTTACCTATGTGAGGAGAGACTCTTTATTACAGAAGTAACCTTCTCAATAAATAAACTGATAAAACAATGCTTCCCTGAGAAAGAAGGATATTTCTGTATCATTTTACTGTCAACCTCAGTATCATATCAGATTTTAAATTGTGCACCTATTATTATTATTATTTTAGTGGTACAGGGTTTGAACTCAGAGCCTTACACTTGTTCACTTGAGTTACACCTCTGGCCATCTTGCTTTTTGACCTTTTTTTACAAAACAATTTCATTCTTTTGGAGATGAAGTCTTGCAGAATGTTTTCAGCTCTGGCTGACTTTGAACCATGGTCCTCCCGGTTTCAGCCTTCTGACCTATAGTCATAAGTCTGGGCCACTGGTACCTTACTCTTCTCTAAGATATATATATATATATAAAGGTTCTTTTTATAAATCGACATTTGATCAGGTTAGATTTAATGAAAAGAAATCAGATCTCATAGTAAAACCTGGTCAGTTTCAGCGAGCTAGAAAACCTGGTCTGTATCTGGGGCTCTGGGTCTTTGTGTGCAATGCTTTCCTTCATCATTTAGTTAGGACTGGGAGAAAACATAAAATCACATAAAGGAGGCAATTGTTCTTTATTTTTTTCTCTTCCACCTCAAGGCAAAACTTTCTGACGCCCTTTCAAGTTTACAGTGTCAGGTGTTATATTTACTTACACATTAAAAAAAAAATTCACCCACAGTCATCTCATCTACCTATTAAGACATTCTTCCTGCCATGTCTAAAGATCTGGACCTAAACTAGATTCTAAAACTAAAGAAAGGCAGCAAGCATGGCATTCATGAACACTAGCACACGGGGAAGGTTCATCTTCCTAAGGAAACTTCTGGATAGTTGCGAAAGTGAAACATGACATCAACACTTTAACTCAAGCCTTCCTTCTTCCCCTTTGAGGATTTTCCCGGGGAGTTGTTTTCATCTTTCAGGAGGGGAAGTATCACGGATAGTAATAGGAATTATTCTGAGGGTGCGCCTCTTCAGTTTCCAAGTCAGTTAGAACATTTGTTGGTGGACTGAGAAGTCATTAAGGTGTCCAAGAATGGTGGTAATAAAAACCATCATGTAGGTGCCCTTTGCCTTGTGCTAGAAGCTAATGTGGGGCTTCCCGATTGGCGGAAGGGAATTCCTCCCCAGCTAGGGACTCAGGGAGCTGCCCTTGTTCCCATCTTCTCTGTATCCAGAGGCCGGACAGGACGCAGGAGCGAGGGGCCTGGACCCACTAACTGTATTACCCTGCCTTTCTCCAGGACTGTAGGAAATCAGTCCACTTCCAGAGCCATCTCATGTCTCACTGCTAATATGAAGGTACATGAAAATACTCAGACAAACCAGAGTCCTTTTATCATTACATAAGGCTACTTGGGTGAAGTTCAGATTTATTTCAGTCTTTAGAGAAACCCAACCATGTGGTGGTCTTTATCCATGAATGGTTTGGCTCTGATATATTTCCACAGACTCCATGAACTGAGTTAAACATTCCTTAAGATAAATGTTATTTGGAATCTAGTGTGTTTTCTCCCAGGAGCTATATGAATCTATTTGCTGAGCACCTACGATGGTCAAAAATTCATTCTGATGTTTCAGAGAAGCTGCCAATATAAGGGACACAGGGTGTTGCACGTTTGGCTTTAGTAATGTGAGGTTAGCAACCATAATAAGAAATAGAAAATCGACCGGTCTCTTGAACTGAGATCAATGAATAGGTTCCATTGGAGAGCTAGATTTTTCTCATCTGAGCTCTTCTTTCCTCCAAGTTGGGGGTTCTTGCAGGTAAAGTAGTGATTTAGAGCTCTTCCATCCTTCCGCTTCAGTGAGTTAAGCCCTCTAGTGAAGAAGAATGCAACTGTACTGCTTTCTAGCCCTCCCCCCCACAATTCTGTAGTGTCATGGATGACTTTCTCATTGACCTGGATTGGTTTCTCTTCCTATGTCTAAGCTAATACTGAAGTGTGTGTGTGTGTGTGTGTGTGTGTGTGTGTGTGTAGGAATGGTGCCGTGGTCTCTCTGACTTGAACTGGATGCTGTTGTATCCATTCCTATGACACAGCTATCTCTGGAAGAGAGAAAATCTGACATCGTTGAGTGGCGGGAGTCACAGACCATTAACAAATGAATTGGTGGAGAACATTAATAATGGTAATGTGGATATAAACAGACACTTGCTGAGAGCTCAGATAGTGTATATTGCACCTGTGTGCCACTCATTGAGCTAAGCCGAAACTTCAAGCCCAAGAGTTGAAGAATTCTAGTGTGTGAGATGCTTACCTTGCTCTGAGAGGGGTGGGGAGACTGTGCTAATCAGAGAACAGTGGATCTATGTCTCCCTTCTCACCAAGGGAAACTGACAATTACTGGAGGTGGGGGTGGAATTTCACACGTGGCTGGTCCATTACATTTTTCTCTTGCTTCCTTTGTATCTCTGTCTCTAGTGAAGAGCTCACAGTTGAGTTCATGGAATTGCAGCATGGCTGTTGGGTACTCTACTTGTGTTAGCTCTGCAATCTATCAGTCCTACAAGGTAGAGAGGAAGTAGCTATTAGGTTGCAGGATTTACCCAAAGCCAAATGGAAAGAAATGGGGTATCTGACACTTAAACACAGTGGGAAGAGAGGTGACAATCATAGAAAAAAGAGAGCACGAACCCTCCTGTATATTGGTCCTCAGGTTTTTTGGATTTCAGAGTTCTATGACCACCTGCTGGGATGGTTGTAAAACTCATCAATTTGCTGATCAGTTTAAAATTACTTATTATCAATGTAATTTTCTCTATCTTGTCCATTCTGTATTCTCAATTTATATTGAGTTTCTTATTATCCTGAAGCATGACAATGCCTTTCACATCCCTTTCCTTTTGAATCTCTTGGTTATTTTTCTTTGTTTTTATGTTTTTTTTTTTTTTTTTTGGTCATGGG
>NW_012267224.1:5120829-5144904 GCF_000151885.1 Dipodomys ordii
TCTACCACTTGAGCCACAGTGCCACTTCTGGTTTTCTGGTGGTTTATTGGAGATAAGAGTCTCACAGACTTTCCTGCCTGGGCTGGCTTTGAACAGCGATCCTCAGATCTCAGCCTCCTGAGTAGCTAGGATTACAGGCGTGAGCCACCGGGGCACCTGGCTCTTATCTTCTGATATTACTTGGAGTGCTTTTTGTCTCACTTTGTGTATAATGTCTCCTACCAAGGATGAGTTTAAAAAAACCTGAGATCCTTTTATAGTTTATTAATAAAGCATCTTATCTCTGCAAATTCAGGATATAATCTCTAAAATGGAGCCATCAGTTCTACCTAGACAAGACAATTCTCAAAAATGCCAACTGTGGAGGGCCTGGGGTAAATGCTGAGTAAAATATCATGTTTGCATGTGATGACATACATTACCTTGTGACAACATACATTACCTTCAGTTCTCCATGGAGACATTGCTGATTCTCACATACACATGATCAACTTCAGAGGTGACAGATGGGTCACAGGTACTAATTATATGATATGAGATATGAAAATTTCTTCTAGCTTGAAATTATCTATTTAAATGTCTTTGTCTTACCACTCTGTCTTTGAACACACACACACACACACACACACACACACACACACACACACACACATTCTGTCAATGAAAGTATAGAATGCTTTTGCCTTGCACTCTTTCTCTGGGAAAAATCAGAACTATAGAACTTGGGTCCAGGAGAATCCCTAGATCGCTGACCCCGAGGACCTGTTCTGATGCTGGTTTAGTTGTAGTTTCCTGGCAACGGGGAGCCCACGCTGATTGCAGGTAGCGGGTCCCAACTCCTTGCATATAGCGTTCTCGTAATTAATGGCATTTTGCTTGTGATTAATTAGAATCAGGTAAAAGGAAAAGGTGAAGACTTAACATTGTGCAAAGCTTCTGTTGGATAAATATTACGGAGAGAGAGGGCGTTGGAGTGGGCGGATGGCATGGCGATCTTGACAAAACAAAGCCATAGACTCAGATCAGTCAGCTGCCAGCTCAGATGCTGCTGGGAAAGTCAGAGGCTCTGCAGGTGCGTTGAAGGGCAGCGAGCTCCTTGATGGTGGGAGTGGAGTCCATGTGGAAAATGGAGGTGGCGGGGTTTCAGGGCAGACCCAGTGTGCAGCGGCTGTGTTTCCTTGGTTAGCAGCCTTGTGGGGAGTCTGAGAAGACATTTGGGTGGATACACCACAGGATCTTGAACCTCCAAATTCCTTTTACCTTCCTCTACCAAGAGGTGACCATCTACCCCAGAACAGAGCCCCTCCGTTCGGACCTGATTCCCAAATCTGCCTCAATTACCTACAAGACCCTTTGGACCAGTTGAGCAGGACTTCTCATGGTCTCAGGAAAAATTACTGTCTTGGGGTGCTGGGAAGGTAGCTCAGTGATAGAGTGCTTGCCTTGCATGCCTGAGGCCCTGGGTTTGCTTCCTCAGCACCACATAAGCAGAAAAAGCTCAAGTGGTAGAGCTGAAGAGTTGAGGGACAACGCCCAGGCCCAGAGTTCAAGCCCTATGACTGACCAAAAAAAAAAAAAAGAGGAATTCCTGTCTTGAGGCTGGTAGAGTGCTTGCCTAGCATGCATGAAGCTCTGGGTTTGATTCCTCAGTGACACATACACAGAAAAAGCCAGAAGTGGCGTGACTCAAGAGATAGAGTGCTAGTCTTGAGCAAAAAGAAGCTCAGGGACAGTGCCCAGGTTCTGAGTTCCAGCCCGAGGACTGGCAAAACAAAAAAAGATTGTCTTGGCCCCAGGAAAAGTTTGTTGTCTCAAAGAACCGCAGAACTTGGCTAGTGTGCCTTGGTAGGAACTGGAAGAAGGTTTGAGATGGTTTGTGGAAACGAAATTTGGAGGCTGCTAAAATGGACAGGATAAGTTGTATGGATACAAATCTTGAAGGTGGACATAATCTGTGGTATCTATTGTAATATTAGTTTTTTTCATCTCCAACATTGTTCTGGGTTTGGTTTGGCTAAGAGTTTGCCAATCTTTGTGTGTTTTTTTTCTCTCTCTCTGTGTATGCTTGCATGTGTGCTATGAACATGTGTGTGTGTGTGTGTGTGTGTGTGTGTGTGTGTGTGTGTGTGTGTATGCGTGCCACATGCACGCTCTGGTATTAGAGCTCAAATTCAGGGCCTGGGCTCTATCCCTCAGCATTTTCGCTCAAGGCTGCTTTACCATTGGAACCACACTACCAGTTCTGCCGCATAGTGGTTCTTTGGAGATTAGAGTTTCTGGGACTCCTGAATCCTCAGGTCTCCATCTCCTGAGGAGCTAGGATACAGGTATAAGCCATGGCTTGCCAAGCTGGTCTACATATTCAAAGAAAGAATTCTGGTTTGTCACTCTCTTGTATTATATGTTGGTCTCCGTGTCATTGATTCCTTCCCTAGTCTACTACGAATTTGGGGTTTGGCCTGTTCTTATTTTTCTAAGACCTTGGAGAGCATCATAAGGCTTTTCACTTGAGATCTTTGGGATTATTTTTGTTGTTGTCTAATGTAAATATTCATAGCTACAGTTGGTGCTTGTAACTACCTTTGTTGTATCCCAAAGGGTCTGGTAAGTCATATTTTCATTTACCTTTTGGAATTATAAAATTGCACTATTTTCTTCAGTAGTCAACCTACCTATCATTCAAAAGTGTGTTGTTCAATCTTGATATGTTTCTTTAGTTTCTCTTCCTTTTGACTTGCTATTTTATTTCTGATTGTCTATAAGATGTAAGAAACCATTTCAGTTTGCTTTGCATTTGTTAAGACTTGCTTTCTGGCCTAAACTCTGAACTACCTTGGGAAAAGATCCATGGACTGCTGAGAAGAATATGTATTAGGCTGTAGTTGGGTAGAATATTATGAGGATTCTGTTAGGTCTATTTGATCTATGGCACCATTTACTCTGAAGTTTCTTAGTTGATTTTTCTGTCTGAATGATCTATCTATTTCTGAGAAAGGCCTCTTGAAGTATTTGGGGCCTTACTGTCCCTTTATGTCCAGTAGTGTTTGTTTTATAAAATTGGATGACACCAGAATTCAATGCATATATTTACAACCCTTGAACTTCTTGATGGATTGTTTATTAAATGCAGAAGCATTCACTATCTCCTATGACTGTTTTTTCTTCTCCATTGTTAGCATTTCGCTGGTGGACAACTCTCACCATCTTGACACCATCCTGTCTTCAAGCTGTCTGCCTGCCATACATTAATGATATTTCACTATCAAATTGTCTGTCATCATGTGTTAAATTCACTATTCACATGAAGATGGATGGGAAACACAATGACATTAATAGTATTCTGGAAACGCTGTTTTAGTGGTTGGGCACAAGGAACTCCAGAAATGACAAGGAGCAGGCAGCCTAGACTCACTCTTGTACCTTTCCCACATCATCCTCAATACAGGCCAACTGGGTTATTTCTTCTGGTCAACTTCTACTGATGCGAAAGCCCATGTCGGGCCTACAGTGGCTGGTGCCTGTTTTAAACATACCGGCGCCCTCTCAGAGTGTCACTGAGTGGGCCCTAAATGACAGTGGTAAAAGGAAATCTTTTGGCTGAGCCAAGCTTTGCATGCCTGGACATAATCTCATCCAGTGGGAGAAATTGTGTACTGGAAGCACAGGTGCTTGGGTGAACTTAGGGCCCTGGGTATGAAGCAGGTGAATCTTATCCCATCTGTCTACTCGCCGAGAGCATCTCCCACAAGGGATGTTTGTGACTCCCTGGGGAACAGAATGACCTCACCTGTGACGCATTGAGCTCTGTGCTCACTCTTGTCTCAGGGTGATTGGGCCATGGCTTTAGGAAACCTTTCTAAACCATGCAAATAATGTCTCTTTTCCTTTAATTAGATTCTCTCGAACCTAACCTAATTCGAGCTTTTGTTCTTGTTGCTACGATGTGATTTATAAGTGGAAAGAATACCAACCGGCTATGTTTCTTAGTTAACATCAAAGTGAGAGGAAATAATCTTATCTACTGAATTCATTGTAATACATTTTTATGACGGAATACTTTCTGTATGTGGAATAGAGGGAGATCAGCCTCCGTGGATACAGAGAGATCTCCAGACATCATCCCGGCTCCTCGGACAATGAGCTTAGCAGTTATCTTTCGTTTGTTTCTTTCTTGATATATTTCTACCTAAGAATACAAAAATAAGACTGAACGATTGAAAATTTAAAAAACAACCAAAGAGGAATCTAACAGGGAGGGAAATGAGCCTTGTGAAAAGGGAGAAGATTGTAGGTTTGTTCATTGGTTGGATCAGGTCTTCCTATTACCTATCTGTTGGAACTCAAAATAAGTTTAGTTCATTTTTTTTACTTTGATTTTACCATCCATAAGAATGAAAATAATGGATTCCGACTTTGCACAGCTCCGGTGAGGATTAACAGAAGTAATCCTTTAAGCATTCTGGGAAAATACTCATAGAAAATATATACAAGAGCTAGTTTCCTCCCCCAAACAACTCATGAGGATAGCAGGATGAAATATTTTGAATGCTTGCTTAGATCTACAAGCTGGATAGCTTATGAATTTATGGCTAGGAAAAGAAAACTCATAATAAACTAGAGGTCATGAATAAAAATGGTCAATATCTATTCAAAGCTTGCTTTTCTCTCTCTCCTTGTTGGAAAGTCAAATAGAGATGAGAGAAGACACCGTTAAGCTAGACACCATTTTAAGCCTGCTATTTGCATGCAGTTGTAACCCTGATTTTCTTTCGTCCTCCTGTGGTTGTACTTTTCTTGGGAATATTGGTGCCACCCACTAATTGGCTCATTAGATAGAGTCGTACCTCTTACCCTGAGTTCCCATCACTCCAGAAAACTGGATAGAGGGAACAGAGCTTTCTCTTTAGAGATCACAGAGCTTGCTATCTGTTTTGCACATCTCTAAGTCAAAGAAGAAGACACAAAAGGATGTTTTTCTGAGTTAATTGGTGGTGCATTATTTATCCTGAACTGTGGCACTAGAGGTCTCTGAATGCATGGCAATAGTGCCCTCTTGTGGTGAAATTGTGAAAATCCTCTCAAAGTCTTTTTTTTTTTTTTTGACTTCTAACCATTAAAGACCTCACCCTACAAATAGCTTTGTATTTGTTTGATGGAGGGAAATAAGCACAATTCAGAAGAGGTTGAATGTTCTGGATGTCAGTGTTCTTACTTTTCTCAGTAGCATGTCAGTAGCTTTAAAACTACTTCCCAGAGGTTTCTAGTAAGGGTGAAAATATCCGCATCGCCCAGGGGGTGAAATGAGATTTGCTAGTCAAAGCACTTTACTCAAATGCCACGGTTTTATAAGGAGTTTGACCTGAAGCATGATTTTAAATTCCCTGGGTCTGTAGTTTATTGTTCTGAGGTAGAAATGTGAAAAGTACTTTGGCATAGGATTTTAAACTGAGTTAGTCACTTGCTGTCAAATTGCTTCCTCAAATTGTGAAACAGACTCCAATCTTACCTTGCACAGTTGTTCAGTATTTAAGGTATTCTTAACAATTATGATTACCTTAAAGGCTCAAAGATCCTGGGTTCAGGTTCTAGTTTGTTCAGAAACATGAGTTAAAATTGGACAGGTCAGATCTGAAGGCATCCATGTTCTGATCTCCGGTGTGGCTACAAATAACGCGCTTTGCTTGTCTAGTTGGCATGAGCCTTTGGGGAAGAAACTTAGACTGTGTGACTGTCGAGTGTATTATATATATTAGATATTCTTCATCTCCTTTCATTCTAGTAGCAAGCAATTCTTTCCTCCTATTAACTAGTAATGGGGTCATTCACAGGTCACAGATTCACTTGAAAGTAAATAAATAATTCCTACAAATTCATGCCTCATTTGCTATAAATTATAATAGAACCGGGAGCTCGAACCGCCCTTCTTCCTGAAGCTCACACAATGAGATGCCTTGAGCTGGAGAATGGACTGTTCGCTTCTTCGTGCAGGTGGCAATATGAATAATTTTTCCACCCTCGGATCTTGTTGGCTTTTCTGTGTCCTATCAAAGAGCACTTGCTGACTGAGTTTAAGATAGGGAATAATTTACAAGAAAAATCTCCCTTCTCCCCTGACATTTGAAGAACATATGTCATTTCCCCCCAGAGCCCATTCCCCTATGTAAAGAAAATTCCATGTCATAAATGAAATTCTTAGCGAGACAAGCAGAGCTCAGAAATAGGGTGGGTGTTTACTCAGGGGCAATGGAGAGCTAAATAATAATGATGCTGCTGATAATAGTTTATTCAGATAATAATTCAGGTGATAATTTATTTGGAGGGGACCAACTATTGAGGGAGGGGAGAAGAAGGGATGGGGTTGACTATTACAGAAATACATTCTGTCCATATGCAAAGAGCATGAAGATGTTACGCCTGTATCTGAAGCTCCATTAGCAAGGCGGTGTCACTTTCAGTGGACAGCCCGCTCTGACAGGTGTCTCCGAATCCTGCATCTCTGTATCCACAGTGACCCCGTGCAGGGACTGCTTTGACTGTTTTGATGTGATATTTAGATTCAGGTGTCAGTTTTCTGTCACTGCTTAAAAAAAATACCCGAGATAACCTATATGTAAGATCAAAGGTTGATTCTGGCTCAGGATTTTGGAGGTGCCAGTTTGTGACCAAGTAGCCCCCTTTGCTTTGGGGTTAAGGCAAGGCAGTCCATCATTGGGGAAGCAAAACCACTCAACTCCTTATAACCCAGGGCGAACCAAGGAGAGGAAGGAGGAAGGACTCCATTTCCACAGTCACCTCCAAGAGCAGACCCCCAAACATCCTGACACCTGGAGGCGATCAGTGCTATCCTGGGAGTCAAAGCCTTGAGCCCTTTGGAAAACCCATCGCAATTCACAAGAGAATTGCACAGGTTTATGGTCTGGGCAATTATGGTTTGTTTCCCACAGTTTGTATTCACCATCCTCGTCACCAGTTATTGTTGGAAAAGCTCTTCTTTCCCTATGGTCAATGTCCAAATCTTCCGACTGCCTTTGTGAAAACAACCTGCTTGCTGGCATTTCTGTAGTCACTCCCAGAATGGTTTTGCTCAGGGCAAGGTGGTTCTTATCTCTTCATTTAGCCAGCAATAACCAAGGGCCTCCCACGGAGCAGACCCTGTTATATGTATGCTCTCTGGAACGACAAGATAAGCATGGCAGACAAAGCTCCTGCCCCCTTTTAACTTTGTTGTTGTTGGTGGTGATGGGACTTGAGCTCAGGGACTGGGCACTGTCCTTTAGCCTCTTTGTGCTCCAGGCTAGCGCTCTACCACTTGAGTCACAGTGCCGCTTCCAGTTTTAGGGTGGCTAGTTGGAAATAAGAGTCTCACAGGGACTTTTCTGTCTAGACTGGCTTTACACTGTGATCCTCAGATCTCAGCCTCTGAGTAACTAGGATTATAGGCGTGAGCCACTGGTGCCCGGCTCCTTGCAGCATGTTTATATCTTAAGGAAAAAGTCGTAGATTGAAAACTCTAATAGAAGATGTCATGCATTTTCAACCCAGTTTGGTACTTTAAAGCTTCTGCTGCCTACTGTCCACCAAAACTGCTCATCTCTTCCTTAAGAGAACTTGGCTTATTTCACCCTTGCTTTCAGCATTAGATATGGATATGCTAAGTGCTTTGGCATTTCAGTTTGATTTGAGCCAATTGACAGTGACAGCTTAGTGTCAGAGTGTGGTAATGCTTAATCAGAAATAATATCCCTGTGGACCATGAATGTGCATAGCATTAATTGGTCCTGGGCTGTCTGCAAGCTTTCTGGAGAACCTATGTCCCGAAAGCAAGGATTGACCAGTTCAGGACATTTTTCCACATAGTTTCAAAGCAGGTGCACTAGACAGAACATTTCATTCTCTTGTGGAATTTATGGGTAGTCAAACTTTGACTGAAACAGAGCGATTGGATATCATCTTCGCGGAATGGATGCTTCAGAGACACAAAACCCTTGCACCCTCCAGAACCTCACGGAATAATGTCAGAATTATACAAGGAAACAATGGATGAGGATCCTTGAGGTCATTTCCATGTTATGGCTGAGCCGTATTTCTGGTTGAAGCCAACCAGAAATAGTTCAATATTTTGCACAGGAGATCGACATGGATGTTTGCACACTGGGAAAGCTTGTGGGTTTTGACCAGAATCCAGTTGTTTCTCCACCTACCATCATCTATTCAAGAGCCATCTTTCATGGATGCAAAACACAAACAAAAATGTGTGGGTTTCATGACAGAATGACCTGGCAAGAGGAATCCATTAGACACAGGGGAGGCAGGGCGGGCACTGGGTACAGAGAGTTCTGGTGTCTCAAATCACAAACCACGGTGCCATCCTTGACTTCATCATCCTGCACATCTGACAAGGCCTCCGGTGTTGTCTGATTTCTCTTTCTTGAGTATCTTTTGGGTGTGCAAATACCTTCCCAATCTCTTTTCGACTGGCCTGGAAGGCAACTTTCCTCTGTCACTCTACATTTTCCTCCAGTGAATGTAGTGTTTGTCAAGTATAGAGGACAACACAAAGCCAGAGAGTAAAAACGACTGCAGAAATCCAGTTACCAGTTGAATTCAGTTTTGATTTTTTTTTCTTTTTTGGTCGTGGGGCTTGAACTCGGCCTGAGCACTGTCCCTGTGCTCTTCAGCTCAAGGGGAGTGCTCTACTGCTTGAGCCACAGTGCCACTTCCGGTTTTCTAGTGGTTTATTGGAGATAAGAGTCTCAAGGACTTTCCAGCCTAAGCTGGCTTTGAACTGCAATCCTCAGATCTCAGCCTCCTGAGTAGCTAGGATGACAGGTGTGAGCCACCAGCATCCGGCTTGATTTTATTTTTTTAAGTAATGATGACGATTGAAAATGAGGGAATTGTTTGGGGCATGAATGCGGGGCTCTGTAGAATCAGAGAAATAAAAGGTTACAAAAAGGGAGAAGGGGAAGGCTTGTCCATGAGACTCTGTCTGGGTTTGCTAAGTGGCACTTATAGAAGTCAGCGTGTAGGGAAAGTGCCTTGTCTTCAGGGGCTGCTAGAACAGGAAGAAAGTTCTCTTGGTGGCCATGAGGTTGTTCTGACAGACATTTTAAGGGAACTTATGGCTCTGCTCTACATCTTGAACTGTTAGAAACGATGTTACTATTTCATTCAAGTCTTTCATTATGTTATATTGTTGTGGGGCTTTGAACTTAAGTCCTTCTACTTGGTAGGCAAGCACTGGATCACTTGAGCCATACCCCCAGTGCAGTTTCTTGTCTGTTCATTTGTTTGTTTATTTATTTATTTAGTGGTGCTGAGGTTTGAACTCAGGGCCTTTTGTTTTTCACAGTTTATTTTTAGGGTAGAATTTTGTTTCCTTCTTGGTGTGTGTGTGTGTGTATGTGTGTGAGATGATTTATTTATTTATTTTTAGGTTTCCTATCACAGTTCAAACAGAGTCTTATGATTTTCACTTGGGGCTGACCTCAAACTGTAATCACTAGCAATACTCCTGAGCAGGTGAAGTTAGAGACATGCACCATGTTCAGCTTACTTTTGAGATAGGGTCATGCTAAGCCTTTTTGGTTTGGGTGGCCTTGAACTCTGACCATCTCATTCTCTGTCATTGTAGCCACTTGTTCATGTCTGTATAGACTAATAAGAATGAGTGTTCAGAGGAGCCTGCGTGAAGTATGGTCAAAGACAGCATCTTTGTCAAGACCCTTATAAGCACCTATATTTCGCAAGGATTTCCCAAAGGCTACAGAGAAACACTCTTGTGATACAAATGGATAACATAAACATGAAGAAATGTTCAGTGTCTTTAGCTCTAAAGTCATGTAAGTCAAAATTATACTAGAATTTTGCCTCATCCTAGACACAATGAAAATTGCCCAGAAACTAAATGACTACAAGTGATAGCAAAGATAGAAAGAAAAAAAAGAGAGAAGAACCCTCAAACAAAGCTGGTGGGAATGTAAACTGGTGTAACCACTGTGGAAGTCAGTATGGAAGTTCCTTGAAAACACTGAAAAATACCAAACCTACCTTACAATCGTACCATTCCTATGAGACACGTATGAGAATCAGAGTAAATCAATATATAAGGTAGATTCCTGCATACTTCACTAGAAGTAATGTGGGATGTGAAGTTAAACAAGGAATTGATTGTTCCATTAAGTCAGCATCGAAGTGGAAAAGTATAATAGTGTTGGAGATAATGTTTGCTTCAATTGGGTGGTACTGTGGATTTGAGATGTTGAGAAGAAAGATTCAAGGGGAAAACATGTCTTTCTGTTTTGAGGTAGTCGGGAAATACCAATTTCTGTCAGTTTTTCACTTTCTAGCTGTTAGACACCCTGGGCTGAGAGGGGTGTACAATCATAATGGTAGCAATTGTTTCCAAAGTATTTGATGCAGGTAGATGCCTTTGAACAAAACAGTATCAGGCCAACTACAAGTGAGCTATCACTTACTAACCTTAGTTTGCAGAGTCAAAGATTCTGGAAAGTATTTGAAGGGGATTTGTCCAGCAGTCAAGAAATCCTTTTGTGAATGTGGAATAAAAAGGTTGACTTAAAGATCAATATTTTTATTCATTTTAAAAACATGGTTATAGGTTGACAAGAGTACAGAGGGGAGGAGAATTTGATATTGCAGGAGTTCTTTATTTTTCTCAAGCTCATAGAGAGAAAATGTTGCAAGAAAGGGATTCACTGATCAACAAGGCATGGCAAAATATCACCCCTTCCTATGATTAGACAGATCAAACTCTGGAAGCACCTCCAAGAATCCAAGGAGAAATGTCATTTAAATAAAACTGAAGCCAGTTCAGTTTAGTGAAGTTTCCTGGAGGAAGAAAAAGATTCTGGAATAGGGCAGCGTTACAGACCATAGATGGTTCACAATGTCTCCAACCTCTATAAGGTAGTGAGCAAGTTTTACAACCAGACAAATGGGAAACAGCTTATAGAGATTACCTGATCAGGGCAGTTGGATGTTTGCCTTGTTTGGGTGTAAGCTGATAACTGTCAGCTTGATTTCTGAGGCTCAGTTGCTCAGCTCCCAAATAGAATCCTAGGTTGGGTTATAACCTGCTTGCACATTAAATGAAGTTTTAGTTCACCTGAGTCAGGTGTCCTGCGGTGGGGAGCAAACTCATTATTCCAATTTATTTTTGTTCAACAGCCTCCTATAGTATAAAGTGTTTAGAAATGAAAGTCTTGTTCCTTTGGAGGGACAGAATATCAAAGGAAATTAGGAAAAGTTCATGTATATGGGAGTATTTGTGAACAAGGAAACCCCAAAGATGTTTTTGAAGACAGAAAACAGATACATTATGAGGAATAATTGTGTTACAAGTCTCACATCCTGTGATTCAGAAGAGGTGGGGGGGGGGGGAGACGCGTATTTCTGAAGGAACTCCTGATAGTGTTTTGGCTAACTCTTAGAGATTGTCAATGGATAGAATGGGGAAGATAGATGGAAGGACCACGTGGCAAAATAACACCAGCCTATTGGTACAATAGCCCATCCTATGCCTCTGACTGGAACACAGACGGACAGAAAAGCTGACCTTCGCCAAGTAGGGTAGGTCGTTTTTAATCTAACCAAATTGGCACAACTATTTGGGAAGAGGTCTCTTTTCCAGGGTGAATCTCAGAACTTCCAAAGGAAACCTTGTCACACAGCCTGAAAACCAGTCTCTGTTGGTTCTATCTTACGTGAGTCTATCATCACACCTCTCTTCCTGTCTCAGAGAGAACTCCCCCTTTGGATTCCTGTTCAGAGCCATGGCAAGCAGAAACCTTCTTCACAGAAAGCAGGAGAAATTCTTGTGAACGGCAGAGTACCTCCCTTTTACTTATTTTTATGTTTTTGTGCTGGTCTAAGATTTTGGACCCAGGGCCTGTCCTCAAGGTGAGCAATCTACCTACCACTTGAGCCAGAGCTCCACTTTTAGCATTTTGGGGAGTTAATGGTAGATAAGGGCTTTATGGATTTTCATGCCCATGACCCTCAGATCTCAGCTTCCTAAACAGCTAGGGTTAGAGGCAGGAGCCACCAACAGCCCAGCCAGGGTCCTTCATTTTAATGACATAGACAAGTAACTCATGGGGTGAGAGTTTGAAACACAGGAGAGAGAGCCCACTCTCTGATCCTAGAAAGAATTCAGATGATAGAAGAAAGTTAATATACCCAGAATCATGACAATATTATATTCATAAAATAAAATGGTATCCTCTAATGGTATTTTTTAAAAATAATAAAAATGGAGAACATGAACCATGCATGGAAAAACATGAGGGGCAGGGATTTTGTTTGGTGACTTTGAGGTATCTTCTCTTTCAGAGAGACTTTGCAAATTTATGCCTCACATGAGCTTGTAACTAGTAAATAGATGATATGTTTCTTGTGATGAGAATATGAGATTGACCACTCTTATGATCAATTAAAAGATAAGTTAAATCTCATTGCCCAGATTCTGTCCCTTCAATGGAGGTGTTACTGGTCATGGCTTATTTATGATCCCAAAGAGTCCAAAATAACAAAGGTGCTCCAGACACAATGAGAAAAATGTATGCCATATTGGTTTGCTTAAATAACAGCAAGCAAACAAAGAAATCCTGTTTGTGCCTGAAAGATTGGGTTTTCTAAAAATAATTTTAGCAGCTCATCTCATCAAATGTTCCTTTCTTATCCAAGAAGCACACATTTCCCTCATTCCCTCAGGGGCCTGAGACACAGAACATATTTCTATTTGTTGAGCTAATGGGCTACCTTGTTGTTGTAGATGGTACCATAGTCGAACAAAATTAAAAGTCAAAAAAGTTATTTTTCCATTTTGGAGGTTTTACAAGAAGTCAGATATCTCATAGGATTTAAAATTCTAAAATTAGTAGAAATAGTCCATGGTAGAAACAAAAACAAACCCAAAACATAATAAAACAGCATGACAACTGGACCTACGGGAAGGACAAGCTTCTGTTTTTTGCTCATTTTGAGATCTAACATTTTAATATGTTGTTTGTTGTTTTTCTCCTCTTATTATGAACTTCTTATTGAAATGGGAGCAAAGGAAAGAAATCATCATTAATAATGCTAAATATAACTGAAAAAATTTAAAGAACAGACTAACAGATATTAGTAGTATCACTCAAATTCATACATCATGAATTTATTCTGCTCTATTTTGAAAACTGATGGAACCATGAAAATAACAGCATTGTTCATAATTTTGGCTTCTTTCCATAGTTCCATAGTTCGTTGTAACTTTCTTCATGGGCAATCTTTCTAAATTATGCCTTCTAGATAGCTGGGATTATAGGTGGCCATGAATTTGAACTTTTTAAGAGGCCTACATTTCAGATTGATATGAGGTTTATTCACATATGTTCAATATATACTATATGCATGTATATGAATATCTACATATCCACACACATACATATGTGTGTGTGCATATGTAAGTGAGCAGAAAAGAGAAACTCTTCATATAGGCTTATGATTTCATTATTTATTTAGGGATAACTTAATTCATATGTCATATACATGTACTGATACCACTGGCAAATAAACCTGCATATAATTTATAGATAGAGCAAGGTTCGTTTTTTTTTTCAATCACAGATCTCAAAGTCTACTTGATAATCAGAATATTTGGATCTATACTTTTTTTAAGGAAACACCTTGGAATAGGTCTAGAAAAAATATACTGAGCTTCCCTGGCTCACCCCTGCATTCCTAGCTACTTGGGAAGCTGAGATTGTTGGATTCTGGTTTGAGGCAGGTCTAGCAGAACACAGTTCACAAGGCCCATCCCCCTTCTCAACACCAAGTTGGACTTTGTGGCTAATTCTTGTTATTATAGCTACTAAAAAGCCTAACATTGGTAAGGTCTTTCCCAAGAGCAAGGCAGGGTAGGAAGTGAGACCCTCTCTCAAAAATAGCAAGCAAAAGTTAGTATGAGTACCTGCTTAGCAAGTATGAAGCTCTAAGTTCAAATCCTAGTAGTGTCAAATGAAAGCAAAATCATGAAGAGTTGATATCACTTACATGGATTGGCTTCACCTTTCTTTAAAAGAAATGAAAGAATGAAGAGCTGTAAGGGCCCTTAGTAGTATAATATACAAGGCAGTTCATCATATGGGTAGAACGATCATGAATGCTTTGTCCTTTCACAAATTCATAAACCACAATAGGAAAGGAATCTAAAGTAATCCATAGAGTACTCACAAAAATCAACCAAGAGACACAGAGGTGATATCTCAAATTCTGGAAGAGAAAATTTGTCTTGAGAAGTGAAATCCTACAGAGCATGCTTGTTTCCATGCTCTAAACTAACCAGAAAGTTTCTGTTTGAGTGTGTGGACTTTTAGCTTAAGGAAGTTTCTTGCAGGAAATTGATTCAGTACCTTGACTTTGAGACAAGACTGGTAAAATAATGAGACACATAGTTAGTATCTAGAAGAGGATTAACAGTGTGTTCATAGTTTCTAATCATCAGTGTAATGATCGAACATTGACATCTATCTGTCATTTGCTTACAGTATGTTTGATGAGAATTTATTTTCTCGGCTATATGCTGGATGCTGGTAAAGTCAAGAGGCATTTTCTGATTAGGAAGGACTCATAAACTGGTAGAGGAGATAGGAAATTTGATAATCAATTACAGAAAGCAGCATTACAAAGAATTCTAAAGGGATGAATACAATGTGAAGAAAACAATCAAAATCAAAGAAACACATGAGGAAAAAAATCACTAGGAGATCAATTTAGTAAACACAGGAACAGGAAAAAACAAAATACAGGAAACCAAGAAAATGGCAGGAAACATGACACATCTCTCTCTATAATAACCCTTAATTGTAATAGACTCAATTCTCCAATCAAAAGAAGAAGAATAGCAGATTGGATCAAAAATAAAATCCATCCATTGTTTGCATTCTGTTTTGGATTTTTTTGAATTGATTAAAGCTTCCACTAACTGTGATCTATGTCTTTTAATATATTATCTGGATGTCACATTTATTGAATGACTAAAAGATATTAATCTCTGATCTTATATAAAAGAATTCAGATATAGACATTTGTATAAAATAACATACCTTTAGATACAAAGAACCATCAAGAACGTCATAAAAGCTGTCAAGCTAACTTATAATAGAAAATAGCATAGGGTCTTTCATTCCTCTACAAAAAAAGCATCCCCCTTGGGAGATGAGAAAGGATAAGGAAGAGCCTTCTTGGGGATTCTACTTGCTTCTGTGGAAGAGTTAACCAGAAACACTGGGGTGGTGGGAGTGTAGCTCAAGATAATGCAATTGAACATAAAAATACCAGGGAGATAATGGCTCATTCTGATTTTCACAGGAGGCTTATTTCCTGTATTTCTGGTTGATTGCATTCATTAATGCAAAAAGTATTTGCTTAACAAATAGAGAGAGGGGCAAAATGAATGGAGGAGGAGGTGAGTTTCATCAGGACACTTTGTATGCATGAATAGCAATTTTACTTTGGACAATGAATAGATCCTTACAAAATATCTTAAAGAAGTATTTTTCCATAGTGTTTACCAGGTAATATATGTACAAGTCAATATTCTATCTCTGATTAAAACAGCCATCATCCTGTTTATAGTTTACAGGTGAGTAGGAACATGGACTATGTTTAACCTTCTTATAATTCTAAAATAGTAGAAACAAAGGGACATTCTGCATGCTCTAGTAATCAGGGAGAGAGGCCTGAGTTTGTGGGGCCTGGAAAAGGTAATTATTTAAGGCCAAGAGGAGAATGATCATGTACCATAGCATGAATGACATGTAGAAGTCTGCGTGTCCGTGGAAACGTGTGGTACACTGGTAGTGGTATAGTTAGTACATTGGCAGGTTGTAATGTGGCACATGCTGGGCCTCATGAGCAGAAAGCCTTTTAGAAGTGAGAGAAGATGAAAATAACAACCACAAAGGTGTAGGAAATGAAAGAGAAAATATGAGAGTCCTGGAAGTTTGCCTTCCTGAAGTCTACACGCGTCACTCTTTGTCATCAAGCTACATACTAAATTCTTCAACCATGTTTAGTTAAGTTCAAGAGCAGACAAGAATCCTAAAAACTTCAGTTACTAATCCAGCACCTTACTCTCTTTTCTAAACTAACCTGGTACTATAATTATTTGCAATACTTTTTCTTCCCAACTCACATGTGAGTGGAGGGATCATTTTTGCCGTCTTGTTTCTCCCAGCTTTAAAAATGTGGCAGGTGAGAGAGGCCTCACTTTATGGGAGGACTTAGGAGTTCATGTTGCCTTGTGGTTGGTCTGTTCTGTTTGCTAAACACAGTTCTGTAAGGGCATATATCTACATGAGACACAGAATCATCCCCTTGTTAATGACTTAAAATTTAATTTTATCAAGTTTTAAGGTTGGTCAGTGTTATTTGCTCCGTTTTGTAGTTGCTCAGTGTAGTGGCTTAACTGTATCCAGTTTTGTAGTTGGTAATTTTTGTTTGGTAAATTTTGTTTTAGTTTGATCATGTTTGCACAGTTATTTGCTCCATTTTTTAGTTGCTCACTATTGAGTTTTTGGCATGTTTGTAATATGTACAAGAAATATCCTTCAGGTCAAAGGTCAAATGTTGTGACTGACTCTCTCTAGACTGACTTCTCATCGCTAGCTCTTCTATCTTTTGCTTTCCTCATGAATGGAGTAATAGCTGTTAGACTGGCTCTTCTCTGAGCCCACAAAGCTTTTCCTTCAGATAAGCCTGTGGTTCTCCCTGTATATTCTCACTATTAATCAGAGATGACTGTTTCTCTCATATGCTTTAAAGGTTCTTTGTGTACAGCATTGTTTTTTTTTAAACATTGGTTGGACTGTGTGCTTTAAATTCAGAAAGTTTTAACTTCCCAGTCTCAGCTCTGTTTAAGATCCATCCAACTTAGCTTCCTCCTCGGTAGCTGGAGAAATAGAAACTTTTATTGTACAGTTATTTTGAAGATTAAATGAAATTCAAAAGGTGCTACGTATGTTGCCGGACACTTAGGCCCTAGAAATGTTAGCTCAGCTTGCTACTTACACAGAGCAATTACTAAGTAAATATTTGTTGGTTGTTTGGCCATTGGTATGACTCCAGAGCCAAAGAGCTGATAAAATTAGAAAATATTGAAGTTCCTTTTTTCACTGCACTTGCCTGAGAAGATATGGGAGAGAGAGAGAGAGAGAGAGAGAGAGAGAGAGAGAGAGAGAGGCTGAAATTTTCATATTCACAAAACTCCTTCTTATTCTCAATCTTAAATTTCTATTTAACTGGGCTGGGAAGGTGGCTCAGTGGTAGAGCACTTGCCTTGCATGCATGAAGCCCTGGGTTCAATTCCTTAGCACCAGATAAGCAGAAAAAAATTGCAAATGGTGCTGTGGCTCAAGTGGTAGAGTGCTAGCCTTGAGCTGAAGAGCTAAGGGACAGTGCCCAGGCTCAGAGTTCAGACCCCATCACTGACCAAAAAAAAAATTCTATGTAACTAAAATTCTCTGATGATCAACTCTGTGAATGTTCTTGAATTAGATTCTCAAACATACAAGAAGTTTGCTCAACACACTTAGAAGAAGAAGAAAAAAAAGGACACAATCAGAGACTGAATTACCTTAAGCTCAAATCAGGAAATATAACCTGACAAATACCCATGTGCTTTTGGGCAAGGGGGTCTTTCAGAGAGACTGTTTGAACCTGATTGTCATAGAAATGAGAACAGTGTATATATAAGAGGGTCATTTTCTTCCCAGGTTCCTGTCACATCCACTTCACCAACCAATTCTTCCTCCTAAGCTGTTTTCTACAGTCATTTCCTGCACCTACTGGGACATGAAATTGGCAGCCAGCTACAAATACTTCAATATCAGGGATAAAGTGACACAGGCTCAAAAATAGGGGAAGCTGTATGTCCACATGCGTTCAGAGACAAGGATGGCATGCCAGTGTATCCCTGCCTCCCCCTCTGTACTTCACTGTTCTCCAGATTCTCACTGCATGACTTCAGCTCCATACACTTTCTCATGTGTCAGAATATAATTCTATCAAGAACAGAAAAAAAAATACCAGTGTAGAACACTTCAGATCGACTGTCACTTTTCCTTTGGAATCATCAGTTTTCACAAGTGCTTTCTTGAAAATCTAATATGGGTGGACATTAAAATTAAAAATATCTTTGGCTACTTGTTTAAGGAAAACCTTTTCATTCATTTTGTCAATTTTATTGTTGTTTTCTTTTGCTATTTTTTGTCAGAAACTCTCAACTGTGTACTCTAAGATAGTCTTCAACTCACCGGGTAGCCCAAGCTGGGCTCAAACTCATGACTCTTCTCCCTCAGCTTCCTGATTCCTGGAGAAATCAATGTTAAGACAGTTAACACAACTACTCTCTGAATTTAGCAAAGACATTTAAACCAAACGCTGGCTAATGTACATACATTTGTAACAGACCCTCCCCCTCGCCCTTGTCAGCGAATCACAATTTGAGTTAAGCTTGCTTTTGTATTTAGTCTATATTGTTTGCTCAAAATATTAACTTGAGTGGATTTTTTGTAAGTCTGTAATATACACAACAAACATGGCTTCAAGATTCTTTTAGGTCAATAGTAAACACACTATATATATATATATATATATATATATATATATAAATTTTATTGTACAGTGATGTACAGAGGGGTTACAGTTACGTAAGTAAGGGAATGAGAACATTTCTTTTTGAACAATGTCACCCCTCCCTCATTTCCTCATTTTCTCCCATTCCCACCCCCTCTCCTCTCCTCCACCAAGTTGTAAAGTTCATTTCCAATGTAGTATCACTGTTGCTTTGGTTCGCCCTTTGTGCCATCATTTCTGTGATTCCCCTTCCCTCCCCCAAATCAGATAAGCTTACATACAAGACAAAGGGTACAGAAATCAAACACAAAGTGTTTAGACCATGATAATGACAATTTGCCTTGTGAAAGTTCAAATGTGTTTGTGACTCTAAGTATCACGATTCCACAATACTGTGAAATAGGTGAAATTCACGTAATCACCTCACCTCAATTAAAGAAAAAAAGTGAGAGAAGGGATGGGTTAAGAGAAATGGGTGACAATGCTGTCAGACACTTTGTACTCATATACTGTTTTGTAGAATGGGAACTTCTTTGTACAACTACTTAAAGACAATTTAAAAAAATAAAATCCAAAAAAAAGAAATCAAACACAGTGACAACAGGGAATAAAAAAAATAACTGCGAACACTACACTAAACAGCTATTTGGAATATGCTGTGGCTTGAATTATATCTTCTCAAAATTATCATGACCATGTTCTGTCAGCTGCAGCATGAGCCTTGTAATGGTTTTCCTTCAAGTGGATAAAAAGTAGCCTTTTGGTGAGCAAAGCCAGAGTACCAAAGAGAGAATTTGGGATCGAGGCTGCATGAGTTGAGCAAACATCCAACTTCCATATTGAGCCACTGTTCTTGAATAGTAAGACTCGTCCCAGAGGCCTGGAGCCTGGAGGAGTTGTTTCATGGAATATACTCCATCTCCTCTTGCATCTTTCGAAAATGATTACACACAAAATTGTTACAAGAACTATAACAGAAAATACTTTAGTCTAACAATTCAGAATTTGAGTAGGTATATGATATGCTGATTCTAAGACACATTAAACAAACATTGCCATTATTGCAGGAAGGTACTGAGTGAATAGTTTTTGACATATTTCTCTCATAAGTATAGATGGCTCAATCAATGCAATTAAAATGTCTTATGTGAGGCTGGCACATAATCACACAAATTGCAGTAATTAACCATGTACAAGGCTGTGAGCAAGTGTCAATGCTGGTGCTGACTGAAGTTGTCCAGACCAAGTTGCATTTACCATGAAGCAAAGGATGTAGAAAATATGTGATTAATAAAACAAATGTGATAGATATTTATGTTCTTTACAATTGAGTAAAAAAGAAAAGATATCTAATCAAACTTGTATGTATTTTGAGAGTGACACAAAAGCAGTCCAACAAAATGAAAATCAGAAACTGGCGCTTGAAAGGTATGTATGTGGGAGGCAGGAGAGGCAAAGAATGAAGAGAGGAAGGGAGGAAGAGAAGGAAATAATCATAACCAAGCTATTTAGTCCAGATCTTTATTGTGTATCACTACCTGATCACTTTAGAGTTTAAAAATCAAGGGTAAGGCCATTTCTCTATTTTTTGACTAATATTTCTATGAGCATGAACAATACCCAGCATATATACATATATATATGCATATATACTTATATTTATATATATGTGTATATATAATGTGCTCAGTAACTATTTTTTTCCCAAGGAAACACCTTTAACTTTACAAGTTGTGAAGTTTCAGCATTTTATCTTCCAGAAGATAATGAATTGCAACATGCCGGGTGAAGATGTCTGTCTCTGTCTTCTAATTGTTCAAAGCGATTGTTAGGCTCGCTGGACATTGGAAACAAAACTGTAACTGTTAAACTGACTTTATTTTTTGTTTAATATTCAGTTTGTTTTTAATTTGCGAAGACTGTCTGAACAGAGTACATGGAATAGCTTATTTAGCATCCTAAACTTAAAACCTCACAATCTGCTTCCTTTGTTAATGGATAACAATGCATCTTCACCAGAGGGCTTCAGGTGATTGTGAACTCAACATGGAAGGTGACGGGTCTCTGCGTGTGGGTGTCAGTGGTGGGTGGCAGAAGGGAGTGTGCAGAAAACTCGGAGCTATATTCATGGTCACTGTCCATGTTTTCTTTTCCAAGTTAATCTCTATAACCCTTTAAAAATCCGTGGAGTGATTACCATGGTAACTATTTAAATAATTACAAACTATTATAGCTTCATGTTCTCCACACAGAGCATGTAACAAAGGGAAGGCCCTGGGTGCTTAGACCCTAGATACTGGCTTTTCTTTCCAGACTCACTACATCTTTATTAATATAAGGAAAACTGAGAGACCTGTATCAAGGTACTGTTATATATTTCATGCTAACTTACCTTTATTAGTCACAAATTCAGGGTTAGGTTTAGATTTTCAACGGAATATTGCAACTCTCATATGTCAATAAAATGATTATGTCTCCTAGAAATCTTCCTAAATTTAACCACATTTCTTATTTTATGCCAAAAGAATTCTTTTACCTCCGTAATACAAAGGGGATATTTAAATATCTCATGTGACAGGCATTATACTTATGACAAATGTTGTCAAAACATTATGGAGATCAAGTCTATGCTAGTAATATATTTTTACCACCTTCTTTCTTTAAATAATTGAGAACTGCACACTGAGACAAAAAAATTATAAAAACATGCTTTGAATGCTTAGAACTACAGGCCCTGTCTTTTGTTATTAAAATATACTACAAAGATTGAGTGACTGGGGAATTGAAATCCATTTTCTGTTTTTACTGCCATGCATAATATGTGGAGATACAAAAATTGCCAATCCTTGGCTGTCTATATTTGTCCAATATGTCTGCTGCTAGGTATTAAAATTAATGGTAAAAAAATTACACCAGTGGGTGGCAATATTGTTTTCACAGTGACAGTCACTGGGCTAAGCTGATGAACTCTGTTCCTTTGAGTGCCTTGCTTGTGGTATGAGCTATTTCTGGCTTATAAATGAAGCCAGATTTTCTATAACCCTCAACTATTCATCTTATTATCTCTAAATCTTTTTCGTCACTGAAGGCAAACTAAACATGAAATAATAAATAGCAGATCTGTGTGGCCTACAAAGCAAATTCTGAAGACCGCAGGAAAACTATGTCAAACATTGCTTTGCCTCATCAAGAAATTATACATACATGCATGGAAAGCAATTTCAGATCCTGCTTCTCAAATATCTTTCATCTGGTGCTCTGTTTCAGAACTTATTACCTAATAGGCAGACTATGTGACATTTAGTGAAAACTTCCCCGAACATCCATTTTTATCCAAGTAAAATCAGAAAACCTTCCAAGATAAGCAATTGATAAAGTTTAACTCTCTGGAGTGATTTTGTGTGTAGCAGGGACACATAGAAAGGGAGAATACATCTGGTAAATGGAAAGTGAGCACACGCACTTATTGGCCACAGGTTGTGTTGGAATTCTCCACCTTCTAGCTCCGATTTCAGCTCCTCCAAGAAGACTTTCCAAAACATTCTCCAATATGAATTCGTATTTCTACTTCAACTCTAAAAACACTTCAATTGTATCTCCATCATTGTACGTTTTACAACTTGTCCTGAGTCGATTCTCTGTACATATTACTTTCCTTTGATACCAATTTCCTTTGATCACCAAGTGTACTGGGTACCAGCTATGTGCCAGCCATGCTGGAGGGCGTCAGTGGAGCAAACTGTGCTATACTGGTTTGATAGTCAAAGACTCAGACCCAGGGAATAATCAGAGAGACAGACAGCAAAATAGACCAGCAGGATTAAGCAAAAGACAGGGATGGAGAAAATTTAGTTATAGTAACAGAAACAGTAGCCAGATTCTTTATTAAGCAAGCCAACAGAGCTGCCTATGAAATCAGTTCTCAACAGTTTCCAAGGTGGGAATTGTGAGTAGAGCACAGAAGCACTCGTGGTGCTACTGTGAGGTGCACATTCAAACTGTTCCCGAATCATTCCTTTGTCTCAGAGCTCTGATTTGGTCAAATAGTCACTTCTCTTCTTCCTCTCTGGAGAGTGATGTCGTCTCCAATTAGGTGATATCATTTCCAACTGTGCAATGCTCTGCCATCCTTTGCCCCGGGTTCATTCAGGAGCTCGGGCCTCTGACCTTCAGCTAACTCCAAGAACTGGTTGAGACCTAGGTATAGGACACAGTTTTGCTCAGGACTTTCTTGAGGATTTGTAGGAATGCTAACCTCTCCTACCAGAGTCACTCATCCTGGAAGCCAATCTCTATCTCTCCATTAATAGCAAATAGATACTTAAGTCAGAAAATGCAGAGGATATTTTGCCACTGCTAACATAACCTAGGGAAGACTTCTTGTTAGATGAACTGCTGCGTTCCTTTCCTTTATATGCCTGTGCGAGTCAGGGTCTTTAGATTTGTTAGTTGTGGCTGAAAGCACATTTGTTAGTTGTGGCACACGTGCAGCATAGGGAAGTCCAGTGATATTTCCAAAGCCTCAGATGTGATAATTTAAGCACCCATTCCAAATAGCTCTAAATACTTTCCCACATTTTTCCCCCAGGGTATCCTGGGGAAACTTTGTGGATCTTCTGAGAGTGTATTCATGTATTGGCTGAGCTGATTTGAGATTCCTTTGTATGTTTCTCTCATTCTCTTCCTTGAGCTCTGACCCAGCATCACAGGTCAGGTCCCTCCTCCCTGCCCCTTGTCTTCAATGACTGCATGGCTGCCTCCACTCAGATGAATCTCTTGGGAATCATGAGGAGTCATCTACCTTGTTGCCCTTAGATTACCCCCCAAATCTATATGACTCAGTCTCCTATGAAATGTCATAGTTGTCCCTACTGATTAATGGTTCATTGTAGCTTGACACATTGTGATTCGACTTGCAGATTTCCTTTCTCTTAGTTCTAAGTACATTACATACTCAGATATGACTTCTTTCCAGCCCAGCCTTTCAGACTGGATGCCTTACAATGGCTGTTTGGCCTTGCTGAGATGCCATGTTTCCTATGGTCAGAGGGAACTGTGGGTATTATTGTCTATAATACAAGGCACTAGGTAAATGAGAAATACAATTGAACCTTAAAAGATATAGTTGGGATCCAGATGGCAGTGGCTCATGCCCCTAATCCTAGCTACTTAGGAGGTTGAGAAGAGAGAATCATGGTTCAAAGCCAGCCAGGATAGGAAAGTCCATGAGATTCTTATTACCAATAAACCATTCAGAAAAAGGCAGAAATGACACCGTAGCTCAAGTGGTAGAATGCTGGCCTTGAGCACAAAGAGGATTGGGGCCAGTTCCTAGGTCCTGAATTCAAGCCCCATGACCAGAAAAAAGCAGCAGCAGTAGCAGCAGAAGGAAGAAGATCATGAAGAAGGAGGAGGAGGTGGAGGAGGAGGAGG
>NW_012267224.1:5144954-5150538 GCF_000151885.1 Dipodomys ordii
AGGAGGAGGAGGAGGAAGAGGAGGAGGAGGAAGAGGAGAAGGAGAAGAGGAAAAGGAGAAGAGGAGGAGGAGGAGGAAAAATAGAGTTTATAAAAGTACAATAACCAGAATTTTACTGGCAGGAAGAAAAATACAAAGAGAAAATGAGTAAGATGAATTAATCCAGTGGATGAAAGTGGTATACATGGTTATTAGTGTTCTCTCTCTACCCTGCCTCTCACTTTGCTTCCTAAAGGTTTATGCGCTGGCTTCTGTGTAATTTAAAGCTCTGACACAGTGAACTTGAAGGATGGAGGTACAAATAGCTGATGTATTGAATTACCTCAAGGACATAATGAACTTATCTTGGCAGATGAATCAAATGATAGTTCTTAAGCAAAATACGGGGAAATAATCTAATGTTTATACAGTATTGCTATGAGTCACATCTTTTATGATTTCAAAAGAAAGACTAACTGCCTGGAAACCTTGATCAATGTATGCTGACATCCCAGAAAAGACTGGCCAGTCAATTATTTCCATACTGTGTCAGCTGAACCAGGAGATGAAAAGCATATGGTTGGAAAATGCCCCCAAGTTCATCAGGCCTTTGACTGTGTCTAAAGTATTTGATATGAATATCCTTTCCAAGATCGTCTTGAAGAATTTCTTTATTTAATTTAAATTTTATTTTAAAGGTGCTGTACAGAGGCATTACAGTTACATGATTCAGGTCATGAGTACATTTCCTTGTTGTTGTTTTTTTGTTGTTTGTTTTGTTTTTGTCGGTCGTGAGGCCTGAACTCTGGACCTGGGCGCTGTTCCTCAGCTCTTCAGCTCAAGGCGAGTGCTCTACCACTTGAGCCACGGCACTACTTCTGGCTTTGTCTGCTTATGTGGTTCCGAGGAATCAAACCCAGGGCCTCATGCATGCAAGGCTAGCACTCTACCCCTGAGCTGCCTTCCCAGCCCCTACATTTCCTTTTTAACAGTGTGACCCCCCTTTCATTCTTTCCCAGGTTCTTCCCTCCTGACTTCACTCCCCCCACTAAATTGTATAGTTCATTTTCAACATAGTGTCTAGAGGGTTTCACTGCTGAATAGGTTCACCCTTTGTCCAACCATATCTGGCTTTTTCTCTCTGCCCCCTCCAATTACATAAACTATACATATATAACATATATATATATATATATATATATATATATATATATGACAAAGTATACAGAAATAAAAAAAACCAGTAACAGAAGAAGAAAAGATGAACAGCAAGCAGTATAATTAAAAACCTCTCACTTCCATTTCTTGGAGTTCATTTTGTTAAGCATCATTTTATATGATCTAATGCACATAGATACTGAGCTCTTGCAATCTCTCCAAAGAATATCCTCCTTTATTCTTTCTGTGGGAATGTTTAGTTTGCTGCTTAATTAATCATGTCCAGGTATAGTTGTTTGTCTTTTACTGTCCATTGCATTTTCTTGTAGATTTTTAGGCACGTTCTAGTTATTGGAAATGAGGGAAAACATGCAGCCTGTTTTCTTTGGGTCTGGCTTACATTGCTTAGTACAATTTTTTCCAAGTCTTTCCATTTCCGTACGAATAGGGCAATGCCATTGTTTCTGATGGAAGCATAGAATTCCATTGTGTATATATACCACATTTTCTTGATCCGTTCATCCACTGAAGGGCATCTGGGTTGATTCCATGTCTTAGCTATGATAAACAATGCTGCAATGAATGAACATGGTCATGCTGGTGGCTTTATTGTACTGGTTTGTGGTCAATTGGACAGATGCCCAGAAGTGGTATTGTTGGGTCATGGGGTAGCTCTATGTTCAGTTTTTTTTAGGAATCTCCTTACTGTTTTCCAGAGTGGTTGTATGAGTTTACATTTCTACCAAGTATATAGTAGCCTTCTCTTCTGGCCACATCCCCATCAGCATCTGTTATTGTTATTTTTCTTGATAACGGCCATTCCAGTCTAACTGGGGTGATGTAGAGTCTCAATGTTGTTTTGATTTGCATTTCTTTTATGGTCAGAGATGTTGAACATTTTTTCACGTGTCTCTTGGCCATTGTTATTCCTTCTTTTGATGAAGTCGCTCTTTAAGTCTTTAGCCCATTTATTAATTGGGTTGTTGTTTCTTTGAGGATTTGTTTTTGGAAGGTTTAATTTCTTGAGCTCTGTGTATATTTTATTTATATTTTTATTTTATTTTTTATTTTTTGGGTCTGGTTGTGGGCCTGAACTCTGGGCCTGGGCGCTGTTCCTCAGCTCTTCAGCTCAAGGCTAGCGCTCTATCACTTGAGCCACAACGCCTTCTGGCTTTTTATTTTTCTGCTTATGCGGTGCTGAGGAATCGAACTCAGGGCCTCATACATGCAAGGCAAGTGCTCTACCACTGAGCCACCTTCCCAGCCCTCTGTGTATATTTTAGATATGAGGCCCCTGTCTGATGCATAATTAATAAGGACCTTCTCCTATTCTATGGGCTTTCTATTTATTTTGCTAGCTATGTCCTTTGTCATGCAGAAACTCTTCAGTTTGAGATCATCACATTTATCTAGGTTTTCTTTGATTTGTTGTATTTCTGGATCTTTATTTAGGAAGTTTTGATCTATGTTAAGGAGCCCTAGTGTTTCCCCTATCCCTTCCTGTAATATTTACAGGGTGTCTGGTCTTACATTGAAGTCTTTGATCCATTTGGACTTGATTCTGGTACAGGGTGATATATAAGGATCTAACTGCAGTTTTCTGTACTTGTATAGCAATTCTGACAGCACCATTTGTGGAAAAGGCTGTCTTTTCTTTCATCCTGTGTGTTTTGGATTCCTTATCAGATATTAGGTAGCTATATGTCTTTGGCTTCATTTCTGGGTCTAAAATTCTATTGGTCCTCAGTTCTATTTTTGTGCCAGTACCAAGCTGTTTGTATTACAATGGCTTTGTAATAGAGGTTGAAGTTTGGTATTGATATACCTCCAGCACTGTTCTTCCTGCTGAGGATTGTTTTTGCTGTTTGGGGTCTTCATTATCACATATGAATTTTTGGATTGCTTCTTCTATATCATTGAAGAATGTTGTTGAGATATTGATGTGTATTGCATTGAATTTCTAGATAGCTTTGGGCAGTATTGCCATTTTCACAAATGTTAATCCTTCCAATCCAGGAGCATGGAAGGCATTTCTACCTCCTTAAATCTGCTTTAATTTACTTTTTTTAAGGTTTTAAAGTTTTAATCATAGAAGCCCTTCATATCTTTGGTTAAGTTAATTCCTAGGTATTTTTTGAGGCTATTGCGAAAGGAGTTGCTTTCCTAATTTCAGCTTTGGTCTTCTCATTGTTGGCATTCAGAAAAGCTGCTGAAGTTTGTGGGATAATTGTATACCCTGCTACTTTGCCAGAGGTTTGGATCAGCTTGAGTAGCTTGGGAGAGGAGTCTCTGAGGCTCTTTAAATGCAGGATCATGTCATCTGCAAAGAGGGAGA
Source organism: Dipodomys ordii (assembly GCF_000151885.1). Lineage (NCBI taxonomy): Eukaryota > Metazoa > Chordata > Mammalia > Rodentia > Heteromyidae > Dipodomys > Dipodomys ordii. The sequence continues at coordinate 5,148,427 of NW_012267224.1, forward strand.
GTTTTACTTCTTTTTCCCTATTTGGATCCTCTTTATGTTTGTGTCTTGCCTTAGTGCTCAAGCTAGGAATTTCAGTACTATATATTGAAGAGAGTGGTGAGAGTGGAAATCCTTGTCCTGATTTTAGAGGAAATAGCTTTAACTTTTCACCATGCAGCTTTATTAAATTGAGAAATGTTCTATCTATTGAGATGATCATGTGGTTCTTGTCCTTGCTCCTGTTGATGTGTTGAATTACATTAATTGACTTCCATAAGCATCATTTTGTATGATCATATGCACATAGCTATTGAGCCTTTGTCTTGAATAATTTCTTTCCAGTCAGGAAATCAGGAAAGAGGGTGATGAGCCTATTTAAAAATCAATTCAGAGAAAATACAGAAATTCATTTGTTTTTGTATTTATTACTCATTCATTCTTCTAGTCAGTTATTCATAAATTCTGCAAATATTTGTGAGACTTTTCCTTAATGATAGACTATTTATTAGTGCCAGTATTACCAAAAGGAATGGGGAAAGAGGTTCCTTTAAGAAACAATGGAGAAAGGAACGAGCCTGAAATCATAGTCTGTGCCTTTTATGAATGCTCAATGGTGGTCATTTGCCCTGCCAGAGGCAAAGAGGAAGAATTAACTGCCCTGGGTGGGAATGGGGGTGGAAGACATTGATGAAGAGGCATGTGGGCTGAGACAGACCGAGAAGAAAGACTTGTGGAATGGATGAAAGAGTATGGGTGTGAAGCAGGTAGGAAGCACTTTGGTGACCTTGGCTGAGCAAACTCTAAAGAAAGTAACTGTATAAAGTGGATAGATCCCTGTGGCAGGACCAGAGAGTGATAGAATAGACCATTTGGATACCGTTTTCTCTGAGTGTGGATTAGACTAGGAGTCTTTGCTTTGCTGAATGAACTGTGGAAAGCTGACTTGTCACAGAGGAGTCTATGGGGAAGGTAGAACAGATCATGCATATTCATGAGATCCAGAGTAAGAACCAGAGTCTATCTGGTCAGATATATTTTTTTCAGGTACAATGGCCTAATTCTCTCTCCTCATATATTTGTGTATATTGTGTCACCCAGCTGAGAATTGCTTCTGCTTCTGGCATTAAGGAAGACTGAGAAACCCAATCCTGGACAATTCTACCCAGCCAGAGAACCACCTGTTCTGATGGACTGTGGTGGTCATTTAATTACTTTTGAGTCTCAGTATCAACAACTGAGAAAGAATCATCTGCTCCTATGATGCACACAATTAGTTTTACAGGTAAACTATGATCGTTAACAATGAAAACCCAACAAGTACAGTGGACTTATCATTCATACCAGTTGATTGTCATTTCTTGTAGTCAATATGAGGAGGAGCAAGTGAAATCATTTTGTAAGGGTTATGCAAATTGTGGTTAATTCTTCTCTGCTGATAGAATTAGAGTACCAAAAATTGAGTAACAGTAGACTGAAAATGGTACCTGGGTCACCTTTCCTTTTTGGTGGACCCACGTATCAGTCTTGGGGCCTCATGCCTACTAAGCTTCTGGAGCATGCTTCAGCCCATTTCGGTTAAATCACGTTTTAGATAAGGTGTCATGCTTTTGCTAGCTTGGAATGGAAATTCTTCAACCTGTACCTCAAGTATAGTTGAGAGTATTGGCAAGATGGGGTCTTGAAAATGTGAACCACCCAATCTCTGCCCCATATGCCTAGCTGGGATTACAGGAGTGTGGCACCTCACATGGCCCTGTGCTTATTTATACCCAAATCCATCTCCAGTATGTGATTACATCAATTATGTAAGAAGAAACTAAGCTCCTGAGGTGGTCTTGAGGAAGCATGGCTTTCTGTTCAAAGAGCAACTACGAATGGACTTCCTTTACCTAGGACACTACACCTTCAATTATAGATTTCTATTTTAGATGGAACTGACATGGTAGTGTACTTACGGAAAATAATGGAAGCTACTCTTAGAAAATGAACATTCCCACCTGAGACCAAAGGAGGATATTCTTTATTTTTTTAATTTAATTTAATTTTATTTGTGAACATACTGTACAGAGGGGTTACAATTACATGGGCAGGATAATGCGTACATTTCTTACCAAGCATTGCAGCCTCCTCCTT